>NC_032012.1:23083901-23146214 GCF_001865875.1 Lupinus angustifolius
GGTCTGCTTCACTTCAACTTTGTTCTCTACTTTTCAACTTCGTTCCATGCAGATATTGCTTTGTCCTTCAGTGTTTTTAAATATCTGTCAACTTTGATTTCTTCAAATACTGCTTCAACTTCTTCGGTGTTTTAATTTTAATACTTACATTTTTAAATATTGTTTTAATTTACATTTTGACCCATAAAGTCAAATGCTACAAAATTTTTAATTTTTACAGTGTTTTACTTGATATTAAATATTTACAATTCCGTTACTTTTAATTTTCTAGTGACCTTCTTATGAAGTTGTGAGTCTTGATGAATTTTATTAAACCTTATGTTATGTTATTTGATGCTTGTTGCCTTATTGTGATGTTGTTAATTTGTCATGTGGCTCATTCTATTATTTTTTCCGTGTATTATATTTTTTCAACCACCATGGTGATGTCCGCTATTTGCCCGAAACGCCATCATCTGTTTGCCCAAACGTCATCTGCAACGCCTTGATGGCAGAATCTTGGCAAACGCCATTGGCTGCCATACGCCGTCGAGAACCCTGGTTTTGTCACAGTATATTATGCTTAAGTTTGGCTAGAATATACTAGAAGCTTATCCACACAGTGGTTGTCATCTGATGTCTTTTGCTTTATGACATGGATAGGACACAGACACTAAAGAACTTCTGGTAATTAAAATGTTACTATAACATAATAGTTTTATTTTATTTTGCCACGTGTGATATCTCTTTTATGCTGAATTGATTAATAGTACTGCATCTCCAGTTTTTGTTCATCCTAATTGATGAGATTTTTTTGATGCATGTGTAATGCTGAATTGATTCGTAGTTCTACATATCTCCACTTTTTGATTCATTCTCATTGATGGATATTTGTTTTCTAATATTTCTTAATAGCTTGTAGGATTATATGATTGTATTATTGTAATGAGTTATCTGTTAGTAAAACTGCAGCCTTCACCAAAAAACCTACATCGTTAGTTCTTTTATAGAGAAAGCCATGTCATTGGTTGAATGAGCTGGAGAGAACATTGAGGTGTTTACTTCTCTCAAACTTGGTCGCTAAAATACCAAGTGAAAGCTTTTTGTGTTGTGTTCAGTTGTGGAAGACTTTGAAGAGTTAGAAAACTTGTTTAGCATGAATGTGTGAACATTTTCTGCTTGAGAAAATAACATTGTCTGATTGCGTTGTTCATAAAAGTATCTTCTGGTGTTACCCTAGTTTTGTGCTATAGAAGGAAAATCTAATTTTCAATTAGAAAATCAGAGCTCATACGCTTCAGAAAGAACATTCCTCTTTCTGTAATTTCTTAGTTTGAAATGATGACAAAATCATCACGAGGTTCTTTCTCCATTGTGAATGGACAAGGGCAGATAATGTGGAAACCTATCTACCTTCTAGGAAACTGACTTATTCAACTACTATTTTCTCATTTTCACTGACTTTGTATTTCTTTTCTATAATTTTTTAAGTATTTTTTATTTGAAGGGAGTGGGTTGGTTAATATTTTTGTGCTTTCTAATTTACTACAAAAGTTATGATCCATTTCTTAGAATACGCGCTTACCCTCTCTTTGCATATAATTTATAATTTTGGATTCTATAGTTATAGGCGAAAATTATATTGATTTAAAATATATTACATCAGAAAAACTTATATAAATTGTGGTATATTTTATATGTTTTGTTTAACATGTATTACTTGATATCAGTCTTGTGCTTGTTTTGTTTAATATAATAGCAACTTAACTTGTGAGATAAACTAATATAAAAATGGAAATAGAAAAGATTGGCATACGAAATGCACTCTTAGGCCCATTGTAAAATTTTAGCAATATATTTTTCTATTTTAGAACTGTTAATAAGGCATACAATGAAAAATGTAAAGTATAAACAAGTTGTGAATTAAAATCTATCTGTGTAGATAACTAAGACTGAGTTGTTTTTCTGTTTATATTATGATTTATGAGACTTAAACATTACTCTTGGTACTGTGTGCTTTTATTTGATCTGTTTATGATTATTTTTCTTAATTGATTTTATTCTAAAATGAACTTGTTTCTTATCATGACATAATTTGTGTAAATATTGAAAAGTTTGGTAGGACATGTAAATCTGATGCCTCCATGAAAGCTTGCAAAATCCATAAATTTTAAAATATGGATAAGCAGGAGAACATGTAGTTTTAATACTGCAAGTGCAATAAAACAATTGGTGACTTGTTTGCTTTGCCTTATGTATAAGGGTATTATGGTCATAATAGCATTATGTACATGAATGTGTAAATATCTTAACCCTAAAGGTAATTCATCACTTTCTCTGTCCAAGAAGGATAAAATCATCAGAATGTGTCTATTGAAGCTCGACGTGATAAAACTGGCTGGGGACAGATATGACCAAAGCCGTGGCGAGATTATTTAAGTGACACATCTTAAGCATGCTTCTTAGACATGCACAAGTAGATTCTAGGCTGGAAAATACCAACATGATGGCTGTAATACCATTCTCTACAATATATGGTTAAAGATTACTTGTTGTCTGTGTCACTGAGCCAGATGTACTTTTCTTTGCATTTTCGTTTTCAGTTGTCTTTGTTCTCATCCTTTTTTCTTTGTTTCAGTTGCCAGGACGTACAGACAATGAGATAAAGAACTATTGGAACACAAGAATTAAGAGAAGGCTACGTTCTGGCTTACCAATCTATCCTGCTGACATATGCCTACGGGTGTTGAACAACAATCAAGAAAGTCTAGATGTCGGCACCTTAAAAAATGAATCTGGCCAGCATGATGATGCCTCACAGACAGACAATTTTGATATACCAGAGCTTGAATTCCAAAATTACGAAATTCACCGGGGTCTACCTTATGCGCCAGCAATTTTTGATATACCTGAAAACTTGTTCCAACAATCTTCAGACTCTTCTCATAGTTATAATGCCATGTCCTCAACGCATCCCAGAAAGCGCCTTCGAGAGTCAGATGAGTTATACAATAATAGTTTTGATGGTTACATCAGTAGTACTGTCCCATTATTTGATCAGTATGGCAATTACACTAGCAAGATAGTTTCTGACCATCCTAGGTTTTCTTCTCCATATGATCTCCTTCTTGACACTGGTCAGTTCCATGGTTATAACTTTCCTGGCAGCCATGCCGCTCTAAATGGCAACACTTCTTCTTCTATGCCCATAACCGAGGCCATGAAGTTGGAGCTCCCTTCACTCCAATATTTAGAAGACCAACAAGGTAGCTGGGGCATGCCCGCATCCCCACTTCCTTCACTTGAGTCTGTTGATACATTTATTCAGTCTCCTCCAACTGATCCTTCTTGGACAGATCCTCTTTCTCCACGGAGCAGTGGTTTGTTGGAAGCAATAATCTGGGAATCCAAAAAAAACTTGAGAGACTCAAATAATAATTCATTGACACAGACACCCGAAAATTGTGTCTCCAATGAAGCATTCAAGAATTTGACCTTGAATCCCCGTATGACAGAATGTGATGAACAATGGGAGCTAAATTCCCCTTTAGGTCAGTCTGCTGCTTCGGTTCTGACCGACTATACACCTATTAACTTGTGCTCAATGGATGGACCGCAATCAATTGAAACCACTCAGAGTTAGCATATATTATTCACTCCATTTAATTGTAAATAATTTGTGTTCTAATATTACGGAATTTCATTGATAATGTTTTTTTGGCAGATCATGATACTAACCACAGATCAGTCCCACAGTTTCCACCAGCTTACTCTTCCAGGAATAATAAAAGGTTGAGAAAGATAGACCTTACAAGACCTGATGCTTTATTTGAGTTTGGTTTGTTTGAGAATAGCACTGAGTATAGCAAGGATCAAAATGTTCTAAGAAATGCTTTAGATGCCCTTCTAGGTGATGATTTCCAAGGTTAATTGGCAAGCAGGTGATTTCGATTTTGCTTTGCCCTCTGGTGCAGTACTTGTTCATGAGATGACTTAAAGAAGGTCAAGTTTTTTCTATTCTCCATCACCTTTAGAACCTTCAGCTATGATTAACAATAAATTTTAGATATCTCAATTTTATAGTCTTTTGAAGTTGATGATGTCCTTTCTTTCCCACTTTGTCACTTTACATGGTGCTGATATTGGAAGAATGGTATTTTCAAATTGTTACATGCACAATTGAAAGAAGCATGTATTCCTTATTGCCATAAACTAATGCACGTTATCTAATTTTCTTGGTTTTAATGCTATTAGTTTATTCCTAGACTATTTTAGGTTAATTTACCAACAATGTGTTGGTCTAGTGATGTAGGCCTCCACTAGAGGCAGTTATACACCCTGAAATTGATTAGTTTCTTACCCTTACGGTAAGAGGATGCCCTTAGTTATACAAAAAAAAATTAGGCTACTTTTTGCTAGCAATTTATATTGCCTTGAATAGCATTGCTAGAAAATTTAGTCCATACCTGTATTTTATGGAATAATATCTTCAGCTTCAATAACATGGGATTGGCAACATTTGAGATTGACAAAAGTTATTATCTTTACACATTGGTACCTATTCGGTGTTAACTAATAAGATTTGAACAGAAGATGATACATCATCTAGTTACTAATTTTTTGGGTACAAAGTATTCCTTCATCCTATGAATAAGGAACTAATCTTTTTGTAAGTATTCCTTCCAACAAATGTCACTTTAATAAATGGAAATCTTGGCATTTTGATCTTTCGAGGGATCTAGTGAAGCTTTATATTACTAGATCAACATATTGTTGATTTTCGTTACTATAATTAAAACTGGGGAGAACTTAAAATTAATTTGAATAGTTAGAATTAATTTTTACAAACTCACACACTGCTCAAGTTCGCCACTATTCATTGCTCAAGTTGGTCAATATTTTGTGTGAGTATCAACAAACTGCTATAAGTAGATGCTCCAAGAGGTTGCAAACATTGGTTACATGTTATGTTCCTGCAGGATTTGATAAGTCAATTTTATGTTACAAGGATTCCTAAGTCATGCTACACGTGTGAAAGGATGCTTAGAAAATATAGGATGAATCTCACCCCTTATGAAATATATTTTTAATAATGTTTAGACGTTTCATAATGTATGTGTATGTAAAAAAACATTATCAGAAATTTTTTTCACTTAATAATCATATACAAGAGATTAATTTCTCATCAATTAGGTTGCAGCATACCAAGAATTATTTTACAAAATATGTTTGAATCATATAAAACAAATAACAATACTTGTTGGGAGGATTAATAATATACTTTGAAATGAATCAGTTTCTTACTCAATGATAGATATCCTTGATTTTGTTAACAAAATCATGTCTCATCAACTTGAAACCAGAAAGCTACCCATTGTAGCTTCTAGCCTTCTAGGCAAAGGCAAAACATACACCAATTAAATAACAGGGGAATTGCTTTCTTCTAATTTTTATTTTATGGGAGAATAATTGATTTCATAATTTTCTACATGTTGAGGATGATTATTGCGGGCCGCATATAAATCGTGGTTATAACAAATAATTCTGCACCATTCTTAATTTGTTCGTAAAAATAGTTAAGGGTTAAATACCACTTACTCTTATTTTATATTTATAGGAAGAATTTATCCAAATATTTAGTGGGTCTAATGAAATTAATCAGATATATAAGAGTGTATTGAGAGACGATTGAAAAGATGTATGCATCATTTTCTTCGACACCCTACCTATATAACATGGAAATGGATGCCAAAACTAAAAAAGGAAGAAAATAAAATATGACATATATTATCCTATGTGGTGAAAGATGCATTGCAAAATATTTCTAAAATACTAGGTGATAGGTTCATTACTAGAGCAAATGTAACAATCGAATTAAAAGTTTACCAAAAACAGTCAAGTTTAAAGAGTTTACAAATAATAGGTGAGTGTTTGGTGGTGTTGAAAGTTGAAGCAATGGTTCATGATGGTTAGAATGGTGCTTAGTGATAGTGAAACTTTGCCTATGATTGCAATAAAGATGAGTTAAGGGGTAACAATATTCACCATTCATATTTAATCATCATTAACTCTTCAAAAAAAAATCTAATTGAATGGTCGATATATAATGGCTATATATAAATCTTTATAGAGTCACTGACAGTACATAAATATTAATATATAACAATAATGAGGTGAAGGTGGAAGTGTTGGATGCTAAATTGTTAATAATGGTCGTGTGATGGTTAAGACAATACATGTAGCATTGTAACAAAGAACAATAATAGGAAAGTTATAAGGAGAAGAAAAGTGTGACGATGGATTCTCAAAGGAAGGTGGTAATGACGTATTGAACCATTGGCAGTATTAGAGGTTGAAATTAGTGGCAGAAAAACTATGGAAACTAATGATGTTATGGTTGGCACAATGTTACGCAAAATATTCATAGCTAACAATGGATTTATTTTTCTCACCCAATTAATTATTAGGTGCTAAATATACTCCATATACAAAACTTAAGCAAAGCAATCTATTTATTGTATTTTGTCAAGTCAGGCACTTTATCATATGTTCAACCCTTATTTTGATAAACATGTCACTCATGTTTTACATTATAGGTTTGTATTTGAAGGGGTTTTAAGGGATAAGTTTTAAAAAGAGAAAAAAGAATCATGTATGGATTAAGTGGTAAAGTTGATATCCCTCATATAAGATTAGATTTAAGTTTTTGAAGAATAAAACTAGACGCAAAAAAGTTTTTATCCTTTCAATAAATCTTTTCAACTTGATTTGGTTTTGTCAGAATTCACGATGACTTTCGAAAAGTGTATTTTAGAGGACATGGCATGTGCTATCACTAATGGGCAATCAAGGACTAACTTAGACTTTGTAAAGGAATTTGAAGAAATTGTTGAACTACCAATTGAAACAAGGGAAACTAGATGTTTGAATAAATTTGGCTGGCTGATACTTGAATGTATATTCTTCAAGAACAGCTTTTAGAAATGCCATCATTTCTCTATGTTCCCTTAATCACAAGGCCAGGCTGCCAGGCACAAGAAAAATGTCCCACACCACAAAAACAGACTAAAGTACAAAAAGCTACACAAATGCTGGTGCTTCCTTTAGAAGTACTAGCTCAAAAAAAAGAAAAAAAGAAAACCCAATTTTACATCTATTGACAATGCTATATTCTTAGTTTTATCCATGTGGGTAATGATTAGATCCATTAACAATGAGCTCTCACTTCATTATGAACTGGAGCATGGATTCCATTCTCTCTTTGTCCCTACACTTGCTTATCAAGTCCAAGTATTTCATAGCATCATTAGGTTGGAGCCCTTCTAGAAATAACTTCAACAAACGACCATGTGTTTCTTGCATCACGATAAAACATTGCTCTAGTGCACTCTCTTCTTGCTCTTTGCTCAACTCCAATGCCTCCATGAATGGGAGTAATTCTGATTCCTCTTCCCTGAAGTGTTCTTCGCAGTGTCCCTATAAACAAGTTAACAATTGATGTAATAAAAAAGGCATTGAAAGTAATGTGCAAATAGTTACTGATATAAAAGCACCATATGATGGACATAATCAAAATCTAATTTCTGCATCATAAATATTAGAGTGAATACTCACTTTAGTTCTTATAAATTGACATTTACCAATTTGATACAGAAAAATAAAAGTTCAAACTAGTACTCAATTATCGCAGATGTAAGTTCAAATAGTTTTCATCAGGTGTCATAAAACATATTAAAATGACTAATTTGACTCATATTTAATATTTTTATAACTATTTTGAGTTTTTAAATTTTTCAGAGAGCAATTTAGTACACATAAAAATTTCGAGAGACCAAAATAGATATTCACTCTAAAATATAATTATTCCTCTATGAGCTGAAATTTACCTGCAATGACTTAAGGCGATCAGAAAGGTTGTGCAGAGCCTCTTGGTAATCAGGGCTCCCTGAGTTCAAAACTCCAACAGTTTTTATGTATTCTCTGATGCCATTCATGATTGGTAGGTCCCTAGCATGTTCCTCCTTTGCAGCTTTAGAGAGCCCTGGCATTTATCCACAAACACAATTAATTAATTAATTATCATGTTCCATTCAGAGCATTGCTTCAAAGCCAAGCAAACTTTTTTTCATAACATCTACTAAATATGTTACAAACTAGTACTTACAACTCAACCTATAACTTTAGGACCCACAAAAATAAATTATTAGCAAAAGAACTAATTTCAGAAATGATCCTAGTAGCTTTCTAGCTGACACACATGGATCAATAAAATCACTTTGAAATCCCTGACAGAAAACAAAAAACTGGAAATAAACAACTCGTCAAGTACAAAATTGGGTCCTTCCAACCTGATCCAACAATATAATTAAAATATAACAGTAAAAAAATATAAATTTTGATGCACTAAAATAATATCATCAAAAGCTTAATGGTAAGTTTATTTGCCTTATAAGGTCATGGGTTAAGGTGCCTATATTTGTTTTCCTCACATTCTAATAGGACTAAAAATAGTCCTCTCCAGAATTTTGAGAGAAAACAATAGACTGTAATTATATCTTTTATGTTAAGATGACAGTTTTATCCTTACGATGACAGTTTTACCCTTACGATTACAAACAAAACACATAATTTCTCTATCCAGTACTAGAGATATTCTAGTTCCTACTACATATTGAAATCGAGTCTCGTAGACTGGGTCGTCCTACCGTATAAATAAATAGAGTTAAATGCTTACCTGGATCAGCCTTATCAAAGATAGGGAATAGAACAGTCTCTTCCATCTTCGCGTGCTCCATCATCACTTCCAACACCTCCGAGTAGCTCCTCCCAAATTTCCTTATCTCCATCAACGGACTCCCCATCGTTGGATCAACCGCTTTATTCCCTCCACGTGTCGCCAGATCCTCCCCCCACCTCACCACCCTCTCCAACTGCAACAACACACTCTTATGCTGCAACGTCGTCACCCTCGCTAACAACGGCGTCGTTTCATCCTCCCCGCCACCAACACAAGGACTCGGAAATCGCGCGTCTATAAAACCCAACAGTGTTTCGCGGGAACCCGAAACAACTTCGGGTCCGACCTGGATCGTAACCGGGTCGTGATTTGACCCGGTTTCAATCTCCGACGTCGTTCCGTCCGAGGGAACGAAATCTAACGATACGGATTTGTGGATGAGAACGAAGCGAATATAAGCGGCGAGGATGCTTTTGGGTGAACCGTATAATCGGACGGTTGGGTAGACTTTAGCTCCGTCGTGAGGAACAAACTCCGCCGTTAATTTTTCCTTTTTACGGAAACAATTCCCCATTAAAAATTAAAAACGTATTATTGGAAATGATTTTTTGAGCTTAGAGGAATGAGAGAAAGTGTTTTGAGTTAGAAGAGATTAGAGAGTGTGGTTTTTTAAATAGATGATGGTTTAACGAATTGAAAACGACACCGTAATTTAGATTACATGGAGAATGTGAGAGTGAGTGAAAGGGAAGATTTTGAGTATGATTTATTGGTTTTGATGTGGTGGCTTTTTTGTGAAGGGGACATATCAATATATCATACATATACCGTGACGGTGTTGTATTCTTATAGTTTGGGAAAATTAAAGTAAACTTCCTTCCCTTTTTTGTACCAAAAAACCCATTACTCTCTCTTTCTTGAAAATATAAGAAAATTTTGCGCCATTTGAGGGGTAATATATATATATATATATAGTGTAAGTCTTTTAACTATAAATAATATATGATATTGTTTTTTTATGAAGTTTTATATAATATAAATATTACACTTTTTATATTAACCTAATTCTTGAGCAAATACAAATATAAAATAGAGATTTACATACGGTAAAGTAGATATTTGCATACTGTCATAATATTCAATTAATCTGTCGTTTATTATTTGCTATTATTTTAAGGTTATGGCACATAGATTAAGTCATATTTATTATTGTATTTGTATTATATTTATATAAGTATTTCTCTAGTTTATCATTTATTTGTATAATTTATACTACGTGTAAGGGAAAAATATGGTGTAACTATTTATTGTGTAATTTTTGTTTTTCTATTTTACACTTAACACTTTAATTCCTAAAAAAATTATATAATAACGACTACCACCAACATATTAATCAGACTCACACATTTATTTGACAACTAAAATAAAAACAAAGAAATATAATACATGCTCAATAAAATTTGATACTAGAAAATAAAAATATAAGCTAATACTTATCACACTAGTAATTATAATTAACATATTCTACTTATTAAGTCTTATTAAATATCTAGGTGTTGAATTGTAAAGTTATATTTAATGTTATTTTGACTTTGTTGAAAAAATAAATAAAAATAATACTTTCTCCATATATATATATATTTACTTACTGCTATTGAGCTCTGGCTGGTTAATGATTTGATCAAGCTTTAAGTCAATGAGTAGCTAGTCCAACCACTCAATCAATTGTTAAATAAAATGACTCAATTTACATTAAAAATTCTAAAAAAATCATAATATTATCTAACATTATTTAATAACTTTATACTTCAAATTTAAAAATATTATCATATATAATTAAAAAATTAATAAGAAATATTTCACCACTATCAATTATCAAAAAATAATTTAAAAAATCATCAAACAACAAATGTGTTATGATATAATTGTAATAAGAACGTACAATAAATTTAAAATATCATTAAAAATGAAAGTTTTGTTATAACATAGACTAATAAATTATAAACATAATTACAAATAAGTTAAAAACATTTGGTTTTTCATCTTAAAACAACGTCGTTTTGCTTGATTAAAAATATAATTTTTGATTGACTTGGTTGGTCTAACCGACCAAGTTATCCGAGCCATTAATTTTACGTTTAAATAAATCGAAGTTGAACCAAGTCAACCCAATTTTGATACAAAACCAAATAAAAAAGGTCCCAACTAATTAGGTAAGGATCAATCGCCGAATTGAGTTTATAACACTAATATGGATAGTAATTTATATGCTGATATTATAAAATTTTGAACATTTTATTATGACTAGTGTGTATAGGCACTTCGTGCCTGCCGGCGAATATTGTGTGATACTACATATTCAATTTTTATATATTTCATTTTTTTTGAATTAGAATGTATTTGTTGTGTTCGGTGTACTTTATATTATATTTTTTGTGTTTACGATAATGTTTAATTTAATGTGAGATATGTGGTTAATTAATGTATTAGTGGTGATTGCTTAGGATTATATAATTTTTTGTAAAAATTAAATAATGTGAATGACAAAATAGGAAAAGAAAATTACACCATGATGAAAGTTATTTTAAGTTTTGACTAGACTGTTATTCTTGCTGAACTAATTGTAATTAATACGTATATTTGTAATTAACTGGTAACTAGTACAGTCGGATTTTTTTCTATCCATTATAGATTATAGATAACTTAGATGTATAGGTTACTAAGTTGAATAAAAAATGTTAGCAAAATAAAAAAAGATCAACCATTGTCATAGTGATAACTGAGAACAATCTTTAAGGACTGAATCCAAGGTGATTTGGAAAAACTTCACCTAATTTTGTAATGGTACTCTTTTTTATACTACGAAGGATATCTTTTCACATTTTTTTTATAAGAAATTATTATCTTTTGGGATTTGTGGTCGTCCCCTCAATAAATATCGCCCACAGAAATCGAATCATCGATCCCGGATATCCAATAAGGTCTTACACTAGTAAATCAATGTCTTATTGGTTAATGGTATTCCTTTGCCGTTAGCAAATATTTTCTTTAATTTCGTTTAAAATATATTCTTATAGATAATATTTCAAATAATTTATGCTTTTAAAAATTAAATAAGTTATCTACTTATACAAACTTCAAATAAAATTTGTACTAATCATATAATTTAGGAATTGGTTATTTAAAACATGTTCACCAAAACCCCAATTTTTTAAATGTTGCCTAAATAATGAATCAAATTCCTCTATAATACTGAATATGGAATTTATTAATTTTGCACTTGATTTTAGGATTAAAAGTGTCATATATTATATTTAATAAGTAAAATTTCGCACGGCATTATATTTTTCTTTTGATTTTGATGTCATAAACTCTGTAAAGAAAATTATTATCATATTAATCTCTGAAAGATTAAATTTATCATGACCTTAGCCCATTTGTTAACAACTTGAAAAATGGTTAACTTAATTGACAAATTTAATTAAAAGATTAATATAGTAATAAATTTAATATAGAAGAAACTAATATGGTAACAAGTTTATTTAGATGACTCAGTCAATGACTTATTTAATTTTTATATGACTAAAGTACTAAAAAGATGGATTAATAAGTTGATCACAAATATAATATTCAAGGAACTGGCAATTTTCTTCAAAACATTAAATTGGTGGTGCATATGGTCAGAAACAGTTGTGACTTTGTCTTAAAAACATCCATTCACGTGTGGATTTAAAAGAGTATGATGCTATAAAACATTTAAATAGACAATGTAAATGTTTGGCAAACTTGTTTTTAAATATGTTTATCTTTCCATAACAATTATACTATATTTTTTGTATATATTTGTATATTAACTTTCATGTATTTATTTATAGTGAAATAATATAATATAAATACGAATATAATTAAATATGTCCATCTACTATATTCAGTAGTGATTTTTAGTTGGCATAAAGTCAAATCCGTGAACTTAATAAAATTAAAAAGTAATTTAATCTGATCTTTATTTATATCGACTTTTGTTTACTTCGGCTTTCTTGCCTTGTCTCCTCGGAGGAGCCGTTACGTGGCGTCGTCGTTTTGCATTATTTTATCATTTTCATGTTAAACACTTAGAACTCGTCATCATTAATCTGTTCGTCCTTATTCGTGAACTGGTAACAAAATAAAGCATATTCTATAAACATAAACATTAAATATTATTGGTATGGTGATATAACAGTCATATATTATCAAGATAATTAAAAAACAAGGATTCAATTATTGGGAACAACATTCATTAAAATGGGCATCCATAAATCTAAAAGAATTAGTTATTTACCTAAAAAGTTAAAATATATATATTTATGAGAGTTATAAGGTGGTATGACGGTAAAGAGGGATGACATAAAAAATGATGGTGAAATCTCACCCTTAACACGTAAGAAACCAAAAATAATAATGGGTTACACGGTGAGTATTCTACTATAAATAGATTTTGGGTTTTGGAGTAAAATTTATATTTCATCATAAAATTTAAGATAAACTACATATTGCCCACTTTGATTCGTCTAAAAAAACACATTGTTCACATGTAATAGCAACTCTTACATTGCTCTGTATGTTTTTTGATAATTATTACACCAAAACCCACTTTAATATTTTCTAATAGAGTTTAAAATATGTATATTGATAGTGTAAAGTTTTTTACACTATCAACATATCATTTACCATTAGATCAATGGTGGGTAATTTACTGACCGTGTACAAAACTCTTACACTGTCATTGTATACATATTAAATCATTTATAATATATATGGAAACAGAATCGAAATTTCCTTATCTACAAACAAAAATATGAAAATAGCACACTCATGTAACCTCTTCCAAATAAAAAACAAAATTGAAATCGCTATATTTATTATAGTTAAGAAAATTTATTGCAGGTTATTAGAAAATATTTTTCTTTCCATAAGCATTTTTATAGAACATTATTAATATTTAACAACAAAAATGTGTTCTATATTAAGCTTCAAATAAATTTAGAAATGATCAATCACCACATTTGACTTTTTTGAGCATGATCATATGTTTGATTTTTAGTATGTGTTATAACATCCCAAATTTAAGTGACTAAGACAAGTAAAATATAGTTTGAAAAAATTAGTGAAATATTCACACCCCGGTTTCACAACCTCTATTCCATAGTTGACATAAAGAACCATTAAAAATATGTCATATGTGTGATTAGTACTATATAGTAGTATAAAAAAACAATGTAAGAACATAGTTCATATGAAATCGCCTACAAATATTTGTTTTTTTAGTCCAACGGAAAGAGAAAAAACCATAAAACTAAAACATAGGAACATGTCTAGTTATATTCCAGAATGTGATTGTATCATGAGTGTCTAAGCTAAGCTTGGTTATGTAGTCTACTAGCATGTTCCCTTCACAAAAGATATGTTATAATTGCACATCTCAATTCTTGTCAAGCAAACCATTCATATTGTGAATAATAGAAGATAGATATTGCACACTAATATGCATCCAAAAATGATGTGTATTATCTTAAGAGAGTCACTTTCCAATATGATAGAATGATTACCATTATTCCAAGCTAACCGAAGACTGGGTTCTATAGCTATAAGTTCTGCTAGGAAGAAGACCCATTTCCAAAATGTCTAGAGAAACCTGAAAATCATTGTCCGTCATGGTTCTGGATATTACCCACACCTCCAATATTTTGAGTATGAATATTACCACTTCCATCAACATTGAGTTTCACTCGACCAATTTCTGGTCGACTCCACTCGATACTAGACAAAGAAACTTCATGAGGAAAAGCATTACTAGAAATCAATCACTAAAATTGTGATGGACATTTCTAGCTACATAAGATATGTCCTGTAGATTACTATCGAATAAAGTATTGTTGCGTCACTGCAAATTCCACTATAAACCTCCAAAAAATAGTCTTCCATTAGGGTCCTTGATATTCTCCACTAGCCAATATATAAATGAGTGATTAGCCCAAAAACTTTGATCATTAAAGCCTAAACAATGCCATAAAAGGCAAGAGTTTCTCTAGTCTTTGAAAGTATGAAAAAGATCCTCAATAGCATTATTATCGGCTACAAATAGAATAATTCGTCAAATTCCTCCTAAAGCGAAGAGAGTTTGTTAGCAAAGATTGATGAGCAAAGAGCCAACATAGAAACTTGACCTTTTCAAAGACCTTCAATCTCCATAACCAACTCCACTGAGTAAGAGAGGGCGTTGTATCATCATGACTCCTTGTCCACCAGTAACCCGAATTAGCAGTGTAGCACCCTGTTGCATTATCCTCCCAAATCCAAGAGTGAAAGATGTTAGTTGAAGACCAAACAAGAATTGTAATAATAAGATCTTTGACATTATTAGGGATTAAAGGATAAATATTTATTTGATATAACCAAAACTATTCTTCCACTTTACGACTAAAGAGTTAATATATTTTGAGGTGTCCGACCGTCACTCTATAACCTTTAACCTCACTCTTAGGAGTTGTCCAACCTTTAACCTTTTATCTAGAATATATTTACACTACTACTAGAACATCGAGTTGTTGGTTGTTGAGGTGAGCAAGAGACATATAAAACTTATTCCTTACCCAATTTTAAATATTGGTCGAATATTTTTTTTTAACTCGAACTCTGTCATAGACCCCAAAGCTAACCCAATACTAATTATCGATCGAGTTAACCTTTGAAATGAGTCCAGCTCTAGACTTAATTATATATAATACATACTCATTTTAGATAAAGTATTTTCAATATTAATTATAATTAAGATAATGTAATTTCATATATGTATATACATTGATAATCATATATATGAACAACAAATTAGAGAATCAATGAACTTTCTACAAAAGATATGACATTACTCTATATACAATTTAATATACACATGTAAATATAATGTATGATTGACCATCGGATAGATCATGTTTATTCCTTACATAAACTTAAATATTATTTGAGTCTAATTTTTTGAACTCAAACCCAACTTTAAATTCAATAAAACTTAAATGGGTGGATTAGTAGGGTCGGTTTTACTCACGAGTAATTGCTTAGCTAGTAATATGAATGGATGAATACTCGTAGATTGGAGATTAAACGCAGCGTATTATGGTTTCAATAGATCAAACCCGCCTTCCCGATCCTGGTTCCAAGTAACAAAAACCAAACCCATCACTCATCTTTTCACTCTCATTACTCTTCTCGGATCAGATCCGTACTCCCAAATCTCAGATCCTGTTTCGGTAATCTCTCTCTTCCTTCGATTTTCATTCTTCTCTTTGCATCTTCACCATTCAATTACAATAACCGTTGCATATATATTCATACCTACCTCTGGATCTCATGTCATTCTTCCTAACTCTGTTTTTTTGTTTTCTTTCGCAGATTCAATTCGTGACAAGAAGCATTTTCATCTGTTATAATACTAAACGAAAAGATGGTATTCCCTTATGTTTACACTAATTAATCGATTTTTTACCCTTTAATTTCAGTATTTTGGTCGTTTCTTTTCTACAATATTTTTTATGCAATAATTACTAGCTTAGGTCATTAACATTGTGCATGGCATACGGAATTCCTTGCCCTGTGTATCGCATGATATGTTTTTGTGATAACAATGACGTAAAAAGTGAAGAACCGTGTGTTGGTACTGCATTCCTAATTCCTAGTAAACAGTACTCGCTTTTGTTCACAGTGATGGCGTAATTTTGTTCCTGGAAATGTGAATCCGGGCTTGTAGCCACTCCAAATTTGTTATATGGTTGTAGATTTAATTCGCTATCTTGAATTACTCTCAATGTGTCTTGATCTGCTGTAAAGTTGAAATCCTTGTTAGAAATAGCTTTCGCTATGGTCAATTTTGTGGCTTGAATTTTCTTCAATGTTACTGGTAACTTGGATCTATTGGTTTATAGCTTGTGCAACCATGCAAGTTTTAAATTGTGGTTGCATTTTGGAGACTCCAAAAACAATTAGGTTGTGGGACCCAGATTTATAACATTCATGAGCTGTTTTTTTTGTTCTACTCTATTTTAACTTGGTAACTTAAAATGTTTTATATCATCCAAAATTTGTGCTGAACTTGATTGTATTACCTTGTCAGTTGGGTGTAACTCAAATAGTGAGAGTAGGCATGGTTTGTACAGAGGCCACATGCTCATTTTCCTTATTTCCTTCTCTAGACTGCAAAAATAGCTTAAGGCTAAAGAAAAAGAAAAATTCACTTGCGAGTGTGAAACTTGAATGCTGTATTATTTCTTTCTATATGTTCTTAACTGCCCTTCTCCACCAATAAATTTATGTTTTAATTTTTTTATTTGTCACATAGGTTGTCCTTGCTGCATCCATCATTAGCAAATCTGGAAAAGGTGAGTTCTCTTCAGCCTTCCACCCCAGCTCTTTTCATCCCTGATTTTCGGATTACGTACACCAATATGTCTAACTCTCATCCCGTTTAAGTAATATGAAATACAGGCTATTGACTTTTGGGAATTATATGAAATAAATTCCAGGAGATGTAATTCCTTTCTTATAGTCTTTATTTATTCTGTATATTGGTTTGACATGTGGAGAGTCTGCTATCAAGTTATTTCTTTTGTTTTGTGATTGAACACCAGTTTATTTTGAATAATATTTTTGACAAACATGAAAACTACACACAATACAGCAATAGAGTTGTGGTCCCAGAGACTTAAGTCTCGTACTACACACACTTAATACAGCAATAGCTTGCTGTCCCTGATACATATGTATCTGACAGAGAGTATTCTCTGTCCCTAATTCTCATATAACAACCACACAACTGATTGCCTACCATCGCATAATACATAATATACTAAAAATAATTGCTCCCAATAACTACCTACATCATATTTGCCTCCTAATAATTGTCTACATTAGAACTGCCTACATAACTGACATGGCATCTTCCAAATAGGAGGTTCCTAAACTTCTTCCCTCTACCTTATTTTTTGCCTCCAGGACTAAACTGTTTCTGTGTTAACCACAGCTTAGTCTTGAGCTGATAAGCTAGGATCCTTTTGCTTTGTTTGCAGTGTTAGTTTCTAGACAGTTTGTGGATATGTCTCGAATAAGAATTGAGGGTCTTCTAGCAGCATTTCCCAAGTTGATTGGCAGTGGAAAACAACACACATATGTCGAGACTGAGAATGTGCGCTACGTTTACCAGCCGATAGAAGCGCTCTATCTGCTTCTTGTAACAAACAAACAGAGCAACATTCTGGAGGACTTGGATACTCTGAGACTTCTCTCTAAGCTCGTATCCTTTTTCTGATGATTTGTTTGAAATTATATATGTTCTTTAGTCTGCCTGTTTTCTCAGTCTTACTTCTGTTGTCTGGTTAGGAGCATTATTAGCTGAGTCATTAACTTGGTATGACTTGCTGGCCTGAATGTAGGAATTTGTTCTGTACCTTGTCTGTTCATTTTCTAATTTCCTGTCATTTTAGTTTTTCCTTGGAATTTTAATCATACAAGTTTATAAGTTTCACTTCATACTTAAACACAGCATTCACTGATTTGTTTTTTATAAATGTTCAGGATTAATTACATGATTTATAATGGGAGGTTATATTAGCTTTTATTGGACAGTTCTAGGTCTATTTAACGAAAATCTTTTGCTGAAAAGTCATGCTTATAGTCATTCCTTGACCAAAGTTTAGGTGCCCGAATATTCATTCTCCCTTGATGAAGAGGGTATTTGCACACATGCATTTGAGCTGATTTTTGCATTTGATGAAGTCATCGCTCTTGGACACAAGGAAAATGTGACTGTTGCACAAGTTAAGCAATACTGTGAGATGGAAAGTCATGAAGAGAAGCTGCACAAGTTGGTTATGCAGAGCAAGATAAATGAAACTAAGGATGTTATGAAGCGGAAAGCTAGTGAGATTGATAAAAGCAAGGTGTTACTGGAGTTTTATTTTTTTATGATTAATTTTGGCCATCCCTACCTAGTAGGATTAAGGCTTGGTTGTTTTTTATAATTTTTTTTTTTAAGTCTGGAACTGTGCATCTTTTATTCACAATTATTGCATGTATTCTACAGATTGAAAAGAACAGAGGCGAAAAAGGAGGATTTGGACCATTGCAGTCAATGGGGTCTGGAAGAATTGAAAGTAGCTTTAGTGATTTGAGCATATCTAGCAGTGGAGCTGGTTTTGGAAGCGGCTCTGGTTTTGGATTGAATTCTGATGTTGATTCATTTTCAACCAAGCCTAAAGGTTTGCTTTCATACTTGTGCACAAATCCTTCTTCAGTGCTTCTAAATATAATGTATAATGAGTTAAATGGAATTAAAGCATGCTGTATTCTGGCTGTGATTTATTCTTTATCTGAATCAACATGTTGCTTATTAGAGAGTTGTCTTTTCATCTATGTGCTTCCCTATTCTGTTAGCTCGTCCACCTTCATCTGCCACTGCACCGCCAAAAGGTCTTGGAATGAAGCTCGGTAAATCTCAAAGGACAAACCAGTTTTTGGAATCATTGAAAGCAGAAGGTGAAGTCATACATGAAGATGTTCAGCCAAAACTTGGCCAATCTCGATCAGCTGCCCTGCCACTTACTGATCCCATCACTTTAACTGTTGAGGAGAAAATAAATGTGACACTGAAACGAGATGGAGGAGTCAGTAACTTTGATGTTCAAGGTACACTGTCTCTGCAAATTCTTAACCAAGAGGATGGAAATATTCAAGTTCAGGTATCAATTTCTTTCTATCTCTCTATCTCAATGTGTTGTTCACTGGTCATGCATCTCGCTGGTTTGCATACCCTGAGTAATCCTTTTGTGAATATGTGTTGGTTTGCATACTCTTATCATGGTTTGCATCCTCTGTAAATATAGTCGGGAACAATATTTTGGTAACAATTAACTAATTTTCAGATAGGCAATGTTGAAAAGGCAGCCTCTATATAAAGTACTTGGCTCAAATAAGTCAATTTGAAGTTTTAACGAGGCATTTTATTTGAGGCATAGAAGACAACATGTTATGCTCAAGATGAGCAAATTCTGGTGTGCTTTAGTCACTTAAATGTTTGTCTCATGCATACCTATCAGGTTTTATAGTTCTGTTAAAAAATAAAATATAGCAGCTTCATCTTTTTTGCTTAAGAAAGCTGAGACTTAAGAACCAAGCACAATGACAAGGGGATTAAAGGGTGTGCAGAGAAAGGAAATGTGAAAAGGGAAAGTGACCAGATAGTAGAAGTGACTTTTCACTTATGGAGAAAGGATCAAATTGGAGAGGAAGATAATGAGGGTTAAAATTCCTCTAGGGTGATATGGGCTGATTCCTTTGTTGATCATGATATAGCAGTCAAAGTATTTTGGTGCTTTTGATACGTGCTGTATATTTTGGGTTTTACTGAAACAAGCATAAAATGTTATTTCATTATAAAAATATATTAATGAAGATAAAAGTGAAGAGGTATTTGTATATTTCAAGTTTTAATTTTTAAATGATTTGCTTATCTATTTTCCCATTTTTATATTTTTAGTTTCTCATGCATTCTATATATATTGATTTTTTTTTTCAAAATTTGTGTACATTAATGTTGCTCCTATGCATGTATCTCTGCACTTTGCAACTTCTCTCTTACCATCCTCTCAGAATTTCGTGGTACAAAAACAATGTTGTATAAATGGGATTAAATCCCATCCTGTGATTAGGAGATTGCACTAGATGTACTCATTTTTGTACTTATGGGGTAGGAATCATTGACCTGTAATTATAGGAGTTGACAGTGGGTACATGATGAACAATAGTTTAGGAGTTTCTATTTTAGGCATATTCTATTTAAAAGCTATGTTCTTCTAATGAAGTTATCAAAAAAACCTTTTCTAACATCCTTCATTCTTGAATTTCCCTAAAAACAATTCTTAAAAAACTAAAAGAAATAAAAACACTGGTATTGAATGCAAGTATGATTTGGGGAAGAGAATTATAAGAATTGGTTCTTGCATGTTGTGTCTGGTTTGCAGGTTCAGACTGGTGAAAATCAAGCAATCTCTTTCAAGACACACCCTAACATGAACAAAGAGCTATTTGCCAATGAAAGTGTACTAGGCCTAAAGGATCCCAATAGGCCTTTCCCCACCGGTCAAGCAAGTGATGCTGCAGGTGTTGGCCTTCTGAAGTGGAGAATGCAGAGCACTGATGAGTCAATGGTACCATTGACAAGTGAGTTAATAACTTAATATCTATCATTGACATGGTCTTCTACTTTGTTTTTCATGTATTAGCATTAGTATTAGTATTAGTAACTTATGGTGTGCTTTTATGTCTTTTGCAGTCAACTGCTGGCCCTCGACTTCTGGGAATGAAACTTATGTCAGCATTGAATATGAGGCTTCATCAATTTTTGATCTGCAGAATGTTGTGATCTCAGTGCCTCTTCCAGCTCTTCGAGAAGCACCATCTGTTAAGCAGATTGATGGTGAATGGAGGTATGGAATTTATTTAACCTTCTAAACGAATAATAGGGAAAACTGTGACTTGTGTGTTTTGCATTTCCGTTTGCAGTACAAGAGCTTCTGGTTTTGTATTAGAATGAGACATGTTATCTGATTTGTAATCATTCAAGTACTGACAATGACCAGTTTTGTATGAACTAGAAAGCTCTATGATTTTATTTTTTATGTTCTTATTCACTTTGTAATCCCCGATTAAAATTGGCTTTGCAGGTATGACTCAAGGAATTCCGTTTTGGAGTGGTCTGTCCTTCTGATTGATAATTCAAACCGCAGGTATGCCAAACATAGTGATTCTTTTTAAGAACTAACTTATGCAATGTTATTATCAATGAACATGATTTGTGATAGAACATTATGATGTTATTCGATCCATGTTGCCAACCCCACCTAGTGGGACTAAGGCTTGGTTGTTGTATTTTAGATTTGTTTTCACTGACTTTAATATATTTGGTAGTGGGTCGATGGAGTTTGTTGTGCCACAAGCAGATTCATCAGCATTCTTTCCCATTTCAGTCCAATTCATGGCAACGGATACATTTAGTGACCTGAAGGTTTGTTATTTTCTATTTTTGGCATTCAACTGTAATTGTTGTCATGGATGCATCATGCTGTTTGAATGGTTTCAATATAATAATTCAAACTGACTCATGTTTGACCTAAAAGTTTGTTCACTGGGTTTTGAATGTAGAGTATCATTTCATTCTATTCTCTTACAAACATCTGCAATGATGTAATGGGAGCTTAAACTTTTATTTGACTTTTTTTTAACCTCTCTTTGCAGGTTACAAACATCATACCGCTAAAGGGTGGTAATCCTCCCAAATTTTCTCAGAGGACACAGTTGATCACAGAAAACTACCAAGTTGTTTGATTGATCTTTCTCTCCTGAGTTTCTAAGACAGTTTTGCTTTTACAGTCGTGGTTCTTTTATCAAAAGGCTTTGCCTCTCCACAAGTTACATTATTTGTTACTATTCATGAATTTATGCTTTAGTTTTACTTCATAAGACATGTTATAAAATATGATTCATCATAATAACAACTTGAAACCGTTATATATTCTGGAATCTCTGCTGCAAGAGGATTCTTTTTGTTCATAATTTATTGATCTCTAGAAAGTGCCTATTTTCGCTCTCAATAAGATACGTTTTGAAACTTCATTTAAAGAAAACAAGGATATCAGAATATATGCGCCAAATGGATAAACCAAGAGGAGGTCAAGGACAAACCTGAGTTAACAATAAGCATAACAGACAACCATATAAAGAGGGAAGTATATTAAACTAGACAGTCAAGAGAAAAGAAGTCAATGGTATTCACATACAAAAATTTATGATATTTACACCACTTTTTGCATCATGGGACATTTTTTATGGTCTGAATTTAGCTTTGAGTAACGGTTATTACAATTTACACCACTCCATGAAGCAGATTTAAAGGTTGTTATGATCAACTTCCCTACCAATTACTCCATCCTATTTTTTCGGATTGGGCAACTTCTCTGGAGGAACTGGTATAGTAATCTCTAGGCTCTAGCATGTGAGTAAGGGCATAAGTAAGCACTATTGCTACCCTCTCCATTCTCATTTCTACTAGTGCGGGCTTGATGGCCAGAAATGGTCGAGCGCCCTTGGCCCCCCTCTCTGGCGGATACAAGTACTGTGATGTGGGCTAGAATTTCTTTATAGTTCGGTTGTTTAGCCCCAGTTGCCTATAAAAAACTACATTATATTTCAGCGTATTGTCTCCCTACCTTCATGTTTCTATATGTATTTGCAACGTGTGAATTATTATTACTCAATAAAACATGTGAGTACCGATGGATCTACACAGGAGTAGCGTTTACCAATGTAGTTGCCCTTTTGAATTATATTCACCACGCTTTTGAAATCTAACTTTACACATTAATCATATTATTGAAAAGCCTAAGTAAAGTGAAAGATTAGTTTGGGTTTTGTTATTAAAGCGTTTCTTAAGGGTTGGTTTTACCTACAATACAGGTTCTGATGATCAAAGTAAGCCATACCATGTAGTTAACACCAACTACCTAGATAAGCATAATTGGAATGAAGTTTCTTTTTCTGAAAATGTTATAATACAAGAGAAATGGGGATTCAGATTTAATTGAATGAGACCATGATGTTAGTGTCTTGTAGTGACTAGAAGCTGTCACATTAATTTCAGAGGGTGTGTGATACAAGTTTAAGTATTTAACCCATATATTGTGGGAAATATGTAGTCTGGCTCCAAACTTATACACATCTCATTTAGTGTACTCGTGAACTTAGAATATAAAGCTCAATATTCTTTACCAGGAGAAACCGAATATCGCGTTCACAATCGCCACTTTAAAGAATGACCATAATGCTAAGCGAGCATCTATTTAGACGTCTAGTTCAAAAGGGCATATAGAATTTTTGGTAAATGCATTGTAGAACGATATAGAAAACCCTGGTTATGTCGTCTAAAGCGTATGAGCTTGAAATCGAAGTAACCAGTAGTTTTCCACAAGCTTAATTACAGTCTATGACAACAACCATAAATTCCAGTGTCATTGCGTGTATCGGTTTACTTATGTGTCCTAATGCAGACATCAAATTTTGATTATAGTTCAATCAACATTTGAAACCCCCACAAGCAATAAACCATAATATTATTACCAAGATAAGGATTCCTCCTCCAATCATCAGCTTCATCTGGAGATTCTGCAGCCACATCTTCCTTCTCAGCTGCCTGCCCTGCCTCTGGAAGCTGTCGGCCTAAATTTAATGAAAAATACAATCACATTGGCAGGTTGTTATTGTTGTAGTTTGATTCGATTAATAATACATACCTGGAACTGCAAGTTTTCTGTTTTGTCTACAAGAAGTTCGATCTTCTCTCCACGATCCAAAACCTACAAAACGGTAAATGCAAGTGTTGTATAAAAGTGCTTAATATTCAGCAACAACATGGCTAGCTTGATTGCATTATGTACGATATGTTCAGAAGAAATGTTTAATCATACAAACAAGTGTTTAGAAGAAAAAATTAAAACTAAAACTAAATGCAAAGACTCAAAGTAGGCAAAATCGAAATTTATTCAAACTTACCAAGGGTTTTGGAAACAAGAAGGATGTTAAAATATCATGGCAATGTGTGATTTATACAATTCACTATTGTATGTGCCTTTGGTGGGAGCAGAATAACTAACAACAACAATAATCAAGCCTTTATCCCACTAGATGGGCCCGACTACATAGATCGAACGATGTCATAATGCTAGGGGCAGAATAACAAAATGTTGCATAAAAGTAAAGTTCTCAACGTTATTACTTCATCAGTCCTGCAACATAAAATTACTAGTTTGAAACAGCAATGCAAGACTTTTACAACTCCCCTCCCACCACTTCCCTAAACAGAACAGCACATCCAGAGAGGCAGGGGCTATAATTTAAGATGACAACCAAAAGAGTGCGTGATTGTGTTTCATTTGGCTTAGTATCATATACCTTCTCAATATTGTCCATCATTATTCCCTTGACCTCAGTTATTTGAGCCTTCAATTTTGATAGTTTGCTCATTTCTTCAGGATGGTTCATGCAATACTGCATATGCTCCTTGAGCTTTGGTCTGAGTAACATATCAAAATACTAAAGACACCATATTACAAAGAAATGAACTAAAACTAAAATATGATCAAGTATGTACAAACCCGAATTCTCTATCAAGATGATATGCTATGCTAAACCTGTCTTCGAATAAATCATCGTTGTCATCATCGCCAACAAGTGGATGGGCATCATTATTCTTAATGCTAGTGCCATAGCGCTGCTTAAAGTCATCCTTGACCCGATCAAGAAATACGAAAGGAACACTCCTTCCAACCGATTCATCTGCAACAACAAGGAAAACTGCAAAGCAGAGAAACAGCTTCAACCATTGGCATAAATATGATAAGCAAAGCAGCGGAGCTGGCAATATATAAACACAACCGAGAAGAATCAATACCGAATCCATTGTCTATGACGAAGTTAAACGTGTGACCATCACATGAATATGTGTACTTGCTGCTATTCGAAGGCAGCTTCTGCAAGCACTGAACAGCAATGGTACTGAAATTTCCACTGTATTGGGTGTGCTCTGCTAAAACAACAGTTCCTTTGGCAACAAAGCTATATATTAAACCCTTCTGACTCATCTCTAGTTTCCAAAAAGCTTTACCACCAGCGGATATAATCACACCAACACCTCAATTCCACAAAGCTGTAAATAGAAAATTAATCAGAAGTACTCACAAAAAGCCATAGATGTTATAACACTTCTGTTATGCAGTTCCCTAAGGACAATGGTTAAGGAATAAGAAAAGATCCCTTTTTTATTGTGAAGTGACAAGTGTTGTATTTAGGGGATGTTTGAAGGAAGAGAAAAAGATGTATCCACTAACATGTAAAAGTTACAACTGAATAGTGGATGATGTAATTCAATTCAAATGAATAATGGATGATGTACTAACTGTGTATGAATCTTTACAACTGTCAGTCTCTTTGAGGAATTTGTAGAAAGTTTATTTGGGATTATCTGGCAAGTGTAATATATCTACCCTGTCAGTATAAAGATTTATACATAGTCCCTGTGTCACCCACCATTTGTTACATTTTTTTTTTGAAGAGTTAATGATAGTTTGATATTAATGATGGAATAGTGGACAACTACACATTTCCCCCCTCTTATCTTATATACAACTTTGGAAGTACCAATGAAAATAGTTGATCACATTTGTATAGGTTCTTTAGAAAAACATGTAAATCAGGCTAAAAAGAGCTTATAAGAGAGTCATTAACTCTCACGTGATAAGTGTTAATAAACACTTAATTAAGTTATGTACCTAGCCATTGCCCATAATAGGTTAAATTAAAGAGTATTTAATTTTTCAACAGTTAACATTTTTTTTAATCCTAAAACTGAGACTATAATAGCAACTTCTGGTGACTAATTAAACCAGATCAGAAACTAATTCAAATTGAAAAAAGATACACATGCAATGCACACTTTGGAAGTTATCAAAGCTCTAGACTCGGGGTAAAAGTTAAACGCGACCAGAATCAACATACCCAATTCGTTCTATGATCCTTGATTTTAAAAGGGTATATATGAAAGGAGAAAAGGAGAAAGCTTTAGAAAAAATGAGTGTAACCCTGTGATCTAAATGTGAGATTTATGAATCTGGGAACATATCTATTGTTGGAGAAAAATCAGAGAAAGAAAATCGAAAGGGGAAGAAGTGGAACCTGGAGCTATTAGTTCCTTCGTGTGGAAGCGAATGATTCAGAACAGAAAATTATTTATGACAGTTGTTTTATCAGTTTCCTCAAGCAACGTGCTCGATGTGTTTGTTTGTAATATTATTCTGCTGCACAAAGTGCTACATTTTTCATCTGTTATTATTTATTTTTACTAAACTAAGCTAATGTGGTTATGTGCTTGATTTTTCATCTGTTATTATTAGGTGGTTTGGATATGGATAACACATATAATAGATTAAGTAAAGAAAGAAAATTGATATAATTTATGATAAAGAACATTTCATTCATTTACCTAATCTCATATAGAATGACTAAAGTTTAATTATTCAGGTTTCTTGAAAAACAAAGATCAACTTTTCTTTTATAAAGAAAGGCAAACAAATGCCTTTAAATTTTATTTCAGCATTAAAAATAAAAATTTACATTAGAAAATGATACATTTAATAATTTTAATGCATGGTAAGATATGATCTCAAAGACTTTTACAATAAAAGGTCGAAGTCTTTAATACTTAGCTAGCAATCACCATAAAACAAATAGTTATGACTTGGTATTTCCCTTTAAATAAAAAGTGGGTATGTAGGGAGAAAATTTGATTTCACTGTCTTATAATTTATTAGAAGATATATGTTGTCTTTCATCTTGTTTCATATTAATGTTTTAGTTGTTAATGATAATGAATAAAAAATAACAATAATAATAAATGTTTACAATTTTTTTAATTGACATATTATATTTTTATTGGTGCAGAAGATTATCGGGAGAATGAATCTCTATTATATTTTCCCTTACTCAAATAACATTGTAAATGAAATAATGCATTGGCTTCAATTGGTCTAGGAATCAGCCTCTACTAAATGAAATTATAGAACATAAAAACATTATTATTTATGGATTATAACCATGATTACAACAAGCTGTTACATAATAACTAATAAGGTACCCACCACACAGGCAAATCTACTTCTACTTATTTAACATTTTTTAATAAGCAATACAACACACACTTTCAACTCTCATTTATCACTAAGCTTTTCTTCATGGCCACATCAAAACTTGTTCTGGTACCAATAAACACCCTTTTGAGGTGTTCCTTCATCTGGTTCCACATAAAGGCACTCTTTTGTTTCCCTCCACAATGCCTTGTAAAAAGGGGTATCATCAAATTGATAGTACTCACCCAATATAGGCTTAATTGCTTTTGTTGCTTCAATTGCATGGTAATGTGGCATAGTTGAGAAAAGATGATGTGCTACATGAGTATCAGTTATGTGATGAAACACCTTATTCAGAATGCCATAATCTCTGTCTATAGTTGCCAAAGCACCCCTTAGCCAGTCCCATTCAGATGAATCATAGTGAGGTAATGCAATGTGTGTGTGCTGCAAATAAGTGATTGTTACAAGAAAGCCATTTACAATGAGCAAAGGTACCACATAAACACATATCAACCAAGCTAAACCTTTCAAAGTTGCTATGTAAAAGAGCATATAAGTTACACCAAATACAGCAGCATCAGAAGCAAAAATCAGAAGTCTTTCGCGGTCCGAATACATAGGAGCATAAGGGTGAAAATGGTTTGCAAAACGATCATAGGGTCTTCCAGAAACATTGAAAGTTAAGTACAAAGGCCACCCTAATGTGAGTGTAATGAGAAGAGTGATAACCCTCCCTAAAGGGTTGTTTAAGTATTTATTGAATGACCCAACTTTGGATTTTGGTTTTGGAACAAACACTTCATCACGGTCAAGTGAACCTGTATTTGAATGATGGCGTTTATGACTGATTTTCCATGAGAAATATGGCACTAAAAGTGAAGAATGAAGGACTAAACCAACAAGGTCATCAACAAGTTGATAGTTACTAAATGCATGGTGACCACACTCATGAGCAATGACCCAAACTCCAGTGAGAATGCAACCTTGGAGAACCCAATAAATAGGCCAAAGAATGAAGGAAAAAGGGTGAGGAAGGAAGTGAAAGTAAGTAGTGGAAATGTAGAGAAAGAAGGTAAGTGTAAGGTCATAAAGAACATATGAGAATGAAGAAATGAGGGAACGGTTAAAGCAATGTTGTGGAATTGCTTTCTTAAGTTGGCTAATAGTGAAGGGAGGTTTGGTGTGTGGAACCCTTAAGAGAGGCTTGTGTTTAGGGTCAGTTGCACATCCTCCACTTCCCATTGTTTCCTTAGATAGTAGGACCATGTTATGTTTCCTTAATAGGTGAATGAATGTGTAATATCTAACACAACTACATTTCAGGGTTTATAAAGCAGGAAATGGAGAGAATCCAAAGATACTTAACCATTGATGTAATTACAAAGTTAATGGCACTCATGACAGATGAGAGAAAATATTAAATATTTGGCAAAAAAAAATGATTTGATATTGTGATAAAAACTTTGTATCATTGAACAAAGAAATGGTTGATTGATATGCATGTGGAAACCTCCAAAGCTTGTGTTGCTACACCAACCTTTAGGTTCGATTCGCCCCCACAAATTTAAGTATATTGGATGCAAATGGGATGAATAGCGAATCCCCTTCAGCATACTTAGAAAAACCTTGATGTGTTTTGAACCAACACACCAAGCGTATCTTTCGATAGTAGTTTACAAATCTATGTTTCCTACACTTCTCTCATGCATTAGAGAAATGGAGGATGATTTCTTAGATGAGAAATTTTGGATTTTCGGATGGCTTGAATGTATCATTATTCCTTGAAGTGTCTCTATTTATCGAGAAATAAATGTCACTAGGTGAAAAGAAACACTTTTGGGATTCTACACTTATTCACGGAATGAGTATATACAATGACGATTCAATTTTATACTAAGAAAGTGTTATAGCCAAACAGCAGTTGCATTGTTTGGCATAGAAGAGGTTCTTGGTTCAATTCCTTGTGGTTGCATTGTTTCATTTTTATTCGTACTAATATGAATAAAACGTAACAAAACCATCCAAACTAAGGATCAAACCCGTAACCTTCACTTCCTTACCAATGGCTACAACCATTAATCCAATTGTCATCTTGTTTCATTTATTATGAAACCAAAATATATATATACTCACTATATAAATTTGTATAGTTGGATGAGTTGATGGTGTAAATTAAATGATGTTGTCATTGATATGTTTAGTATATCTTATAAAATTAAATCTACAAACTCGAAATAAATATGTGCAAAGAAAAAGGAATATTACCTTAATTTGTATAGTGCAAATGAGTAATAGATACGATATCTAGAATTTATTAGGTTTATAATTTCCTCTCAAATCATTATATCTTTATCTTCATTACCTTTCTCCAAATAATATAAAAAAATATTTTATATTTTTATAATTTTATTTTTTAATTAAATGATTTTATTGGATCCAAACAGGAAATTAGTACAAAGTACAACATATGACCTCTATCTTTATATAGGCATGCTGCACATTCATTTTTTCTTCATACATCTCATGGCTTTTTCCTTCTTTTTAATCTACTATTGCATTAAACCAATTATTTGTCAATAGAGACACCGTTCTCTTATTCCAAAAGTGGATTTTAGTTTGCACCCTTTGCTCAGCGGTGCACAATTGAGGTGAATTAAATATTATTACTAGAAAGTGCTTTATCACCTTGTGCCCTTGTAGTGTTATAGGACACATATACGGTTCATGGGCACATGTTAGATACCAGATGTTTCATATGAAAAATTAAGTCAGACTCCCTGTAATAGAATGTTATTTAAAACAATGCAAAAAATAAAACAAAATGACAATTATATTATTATAAGTGTAAAACAACAATTCTTTATTAAGTAATGGAAAATATCCTACTCAAAAGCACATCACCATTCCCCCCATGATTAACTGGTTTAATAAGTTACATGTAAATATTTTTTTACAAAGTGATGAAGTCTTGTTTGGTTGAAAAGAGAAAATAAGAAGAGAGCAAGAGGTGAGAAAGAGAAGAAATAAGGCAGACTTTTGTGATATTTGGTATCAGAAAAGATTGAGAGAAAATGAATAGAAATAAATATTTTTCTCTCTTTCTCTTTTATTTGGATAGAAAATGAAAAGAAAATGATAATTTTATGGTTCAAATTACAAAAATGTCTCTAAAATAAAGAAAAAACATAAAAATGTTATTTTATCATTAATTAAAAATAAATGTTATAATTTTAAATTATAAATTTTATTATAATTTTAATTAACATTTTCAATTGATATGGTTTGAGACAACGAATTTTTGTAGGAGTAAAGTTTCTCTTTCTCTCATTACTTTCTCTCCATAGGTGGAAGGAAATTTTTTTTGAGGGTCCACCCATTTTTTCCCCCTCTCTCTTCTTGCTCCCCTCTCAACCAAAAAGGACAAATTTCCCATTTCTCTTCAACTTCCCTCTCTTCTCTAACTCCACTCTTCCAAAGGCTTAATATACTAGTTTCCAAGCATGAATAGTTCAAATATCATGCACTCCCTTCACTTGACAAGATACTAATAACAATAGCAATAGGGAAACAAACAAGGGATGACAGTGCATAAAGGTTAACCACAACAATACAACTTTGAAGAGTGTTCATGTGTCACATGCACATAACATTTAATATGGCTCCATTGATATTAGGGAATGACTTTGACGCCTGTTGCTTAAGTATACGTGTTAACATACATGAATAACAACAAATGTATGAGGATTCCAAACACAGACAAAAATCATACAGCAATGAGGGTCAGGCACAATTGTGACAGATCAATTTGCAGCCATTAAAATCAATGTGTTCTGTTGTATTCATTATGATTCAGGGGTCATCAATCACATGGAAATACTTCTAATGTTTTGTTTCCTTCAATCAAAATGAATTCTAACACAAACTATACAAGGGATTGAATAAGTTAAATGAAATGGCAATTATTTCTAGTAAGGTATTACCTTAAAAAGAAGTAAACAAAACTTTAATCCCTTCTACTATATACTAGTTCCAAAGCAAAGTAAAGAAGATTAAGTAAAGAGAGAAATGATAAAAAATAATACACTTCTAGTATACCAGCTTTTTTCGGTGGGAAGCCAATACTGCCATATAACATGCAAGTATGCAACTAAACTTGTAAGGTGAGCAAGTGTTTGGCATTTTTCTCCTGAAACTATTGCTTAAATATATGATTAAAAAATGGGGTGGGGGAAGATATTTTCCAACCGAATAATCTATATGGTTTAAGAGATATTTCTGCTCTTCTATTTTAGTACAAAGATATTCCTACTCTAATATGAAACATTACAAGCATAAATAACATAAAAACGTTGTTCCCAAGAAAGGGACACTGAGAGAGAGGAATCTTCAGAGATTCCCGAGGATGGTAGAATGAAGGGGGGAATACAAAAATGGACGGCAATGAACCAAATTGGTATTATAACGAAACAGTATAGTCAAAGATAAATCTGCTGAAGTTCAAGTATATAATTAGTAATGGATGCCTTGTCCCACAATATTATGTGAATAATCAAACACAACATAAAAGAAAAATGTGCATTTTATCAATGGGATTGTTAAAGATAGCCCCGAAACTAATCCCATAATTGGGAGGTATAAGTATCGAAAATTTAAAGAAACATTATGAAATGAAACCTGGTGCTGTTACTTTTTTCTTAAAGTATCTGAAACCCAATACAAATAACATGAAATGGTCTACGACAATGTAAGAAAACAACAATCATTCATCCCATGCTTCAGACTTCAGAAAGAAAATAGCAGAGTCACGCAAATGCATTGGGAGCCACATCTTCTATCCCAAGATATGCACCACTCTATGTACCTCTTGTTTCTCATTGGTCGGAAAAATAAAACAAGAATTAATATATATTAATTTTATATTTTCTGATCGATGAGAATGAAAGGTAAATGAAGTAGTACATATCTCGGGATAGAAGATTTGCTCTAACCATTGATCCTGGAGAAAAGGGTTCCTAACACAACTGCAATGTGTCATAATGAAGATACTACCTACCATGACAGAAGCTAACTAAGACAGCTCTGTATTTTGAAATTTTGATTCAACATACTTTCCTACCATCACATAGTATTTCTAAATATATTTTTATATTTAATTGTTCCAAGGTATCCCACATTTGGAAGACTTGTTAGTTGAAAAATTTAATTTGCAATGTGGAAGACTTGTTAGTAGAAAAATTTAATTTGCATTGAGGATGAAAACTTCACATTAAATGACAGATGTAGTCTAATATTAATCATATATAGTACTAACCATCCATGCAATTTTAAGAGGTTAATATCTATGTATCATATATGCAACATTTTTCACATTATCACATCATCCAATGTTTATATATATACTACTTTTACTAAGATGTTAATAATGATTAACACAAGAAATGATGGGTATGAACTAACAGTAAAAAAAAACTCTTAGCCAGTCGGTCAGTACATAAACTATTTTCCATTTAAGTAATGAAAAAAAAATATATACACTGACATTATATGAATTTTATATACTATTACTATATCATTCACTATTCATATTTAATCATTGTGTATAAATATTTACAATAAGCGACTTACAATGCATGAATATTATATTCTTAAGTAATTGGGAACTCTGATGACCTTTTTAAGTAAGTTTGGCAACCAACATAAGTTTGGAGATATGAGAATATGTAAAATCATTCCCACCTAAAAAGGTTAAAATATAATTTTATACTTCCCACGTGAGATAAGAGGAATGCTTATACATTCCATTTGATGAATTGCCTTGACATCTTTTCCCCTTAATTTTCTACCAAACATTGGCAAGACACATTTCAAGTGAAATGCCTATAAATGTAACAAGATGTCATGTACCAAACATTACTTAAAGATCTAATAAACATGGATTCATAACTCACTCGCTCACTCCAGATATCAACAAGACAAACATAAAACAGTGAAACGGAAAGAGAGACTGAAATTCTAATTATCAACAAGACTGGCATAAAACAGTTCAATAGAGCTTCAGCATTTGCTGCTGAATTGAGGGATAGAAAAACCTATAGCGTATTTAGTTTCTTCAAAATCAAATGAATCTGAAGAATGTGAAGAGTTGCAGCAACCACAGAAGTGATTGGTTAACATAAGACAATTGCACCAAGTTTGTTTTTTTCTTCTGAAAATATGCAAATTTTGAAATATCACTACTTGCGCAACTTAGCTCCAAGAATAGACGGAGCTTCACCTCTTGTCTCCTTCACATAGGAAACATATTCACTAAACTTCATAGTATATAAGGTACTTTGGTATTTGGTCAGCTTGATGCTCTTCCTGAGCGACTCGGTGATTGGACCATTGTAGCCTGCTTTACGTATCAAAGAGTCGATGGCCTCTATTTTAGTCCAACCTGCAAACCAAGCAACAATATAGCAATGAATACACAAGTTAGGTCGAGTTATATAATAACCCAAGCAACTATTGAACCCCTACTAATGAAAAATAAGAAAGTTACACCTAGTCAAAGTGGTTATTTTGTAGAGTAAACAATGTCATTGTGGACTAAATTTAGGCAATTTAGTCCATAATGACAATTCAGGCAATGTAGATCAATTTGAATTGGAAGATTGATTTTAAGAAGTAATCTGAATGGTTAGGTGTAGTGTAACTTTAAATCAGAGTGAGTAAGCACCTCAACTTGCTAAAAAATAGGATATATCTACAGCATTTGAACCTATGATATTGGGTGGCTGTTCTGAACCTATGATATTTGTAGTTCTTTGATGCATTTTCCTTTCAGTTTTGAAGGAGAAATTACCCTATTCACATATCCTCCTCATAGATGTATTTTCTCTCCTTTTCTCTAGTGAAATATCTTTTACTATTGAAAGCAGAATACTTACTGCAAGTTTTTATTAGTGGCATTGCAATCTGGTGACTAACTTCACAAATCTGAAACAAGACTCAATGGTGAAAGGAAGTTACCTTCATCGGCAGCCACTTCAGGCAGGTATGTGGCATTTCGCCTTGTATTATAGTCAGGATCAGAAAATTCAATAATTATACCGTGGGTTCCTACCTGAAAGAAAGAAACAAGCACAATCTGCATTTGCAAATGATCCAAAACAAAAACAAAATCAAGAGGCTTCTCCTTATCTACTTTCTGATTTTACTGAACTCACCACCGCAGGCAAATGTGTCCGTAGCATTCTTCTCAAAAGCATGATATGAATCCAAATCCTTCACTTAAAATTATTGATTAATGTTTGGAAGGGCGGGTTTGTAAGCTTGTTTCTTACTACTAGGCAGCATTCATATGGACTGAACTTAAACAATATCTCAGTCATGCTAAGACCTAGTATAAACTGTATGCTTAAATTATAAACATTAATATGAGTGAATGGCATGATACTTAGATTCTAGTGATTTTACTTCTGACACGTCACTTAAACTAAAGAGAAAAGAATAATGAAAACAATTGATAAAATGTAACAGACAATTTCTTCTCTACAAATGCATTTCGAATGAAACTACATCTCCAAATTAATTTGTTATTTAACTGCTAGCTTTAGAATTTTTGCACACAGTATGAAAATAGTAGTTAAATATAAGATGTTTATTTAAAAATTATTGCAGAAAAGGATAAATAGAGTATAGCAAGCTACATGATGACTAGGTGTTAAGAAAGAATAATTGGGAGAGGGGACTGCTTAGAACTTAAAGCAGATTAGATTACTTTTATGTTTGCTACCGTTTTAAAGGCTCAGCCACCACTGCAGCCCTTCTACCCACCATCTAAAACAGTGAAACTAAGTAGTTAACTATATACCTAAATTGGACGAGAATGGAGCAAACCACTACACAGGTCAAATAATATTTTGACGGTCGTTTTCTAACAGATGCATACCAGAAACCAAAACAAGTAAATCAGCACATACCTCCCAATCAAGGTAATCATTAGCAGTTTCATAATCAGTAAGAATAGACACTGTACACTCCAAAGAAGGAAGCTCTTTAGCCTGTATGGGTGAAAATCGGCGGTCCCTAAGAGCGCTATAAGATATTTCCGAGGGAAAACATGAACAAGTTAGAAATATACGGATATGAAGCCAGTGGAATGTATAGTACAAAAAGCTAACAGCGAAATGATACTTCCCTCAAAATATTTCCAAGAGAAGTGAATAAAAACAGAGAAGGGAAAACTATGGAACATGATATCACATTATACCATGAGTTTTTTATGCTCAAATTTCCATCAGACTTCAGCTAAAAAAGGTTTGTGTGTGTATTATACTATTATCTTGGATAGATACACTCTTCAACTCATAGTCCACTATATGTGGATTCACATTTAGAAACATGTAAAAAATTAGTTCACTGCAAAATGGTACTTTCTGGTGAATCTTCTTTCAATTACTAACACATCAACAAACCTGGTCAGCGCATAATCTCTGAAGCCATTGATCAAGTCTTGAGCTGCTAGAGAACCGATACATCCACGAAGACGAGGCTCTCCACCATTTACTACTTTCTTCCATGTAACAAACAATGGGCTGAATCAAAGCACAATTGCTTCAAGCAGGGGTATCATAGCATAGTGCAAAAAGATAAATCATGGCTTCATAAGAGGGACAAATGCTTTTGTTCTTAAAACTAACATCTCAAAACCTTTTATAATGACCAAAGCATAAAATAAATACTATAGATGCTCATTCAGAGAACAGAATGCCATATTGACAACAAAACATGTGTCATATATTTATCATGTTGAAGATCAAAATAGAAAAACCAAAAGCTAAAAGAAAAACATCGTATTGTATTTTTTTGAATTACAAGTTAGTTGTTGAAAAACTGAATTGCATTCATTTTCTTTTTGCTTTTTAATGTGCATAATTCATAGGTAATGCACGAACGGGACAAGCCATCGACAAGCAAGACTGGTATGTCACTAAAATAGCATATCCTTGCCATCCAAATGTGACACCCAAATGACCAAATCTTCTGGTCCGTGGCCGCAGAAAACTTATGCCAAAGCAGGTGTTTGTCAAGCTCCAAAACCATAAATACAGTGCAGTACCATAAGTAACCATTCAAATTTTTAGAGGCCAGTTCATGCCTAAAAGCCAAAACTAACTAAAATAAATCCTTCATTTTGCCCAATGTTTGAACCAAAACTTTATTTTTCTCCACATTTTCACTGTTGGCATTTGATGGTTCAACCATGATGAGCAATTGAGCATAACAGGGTCACTAAATGAACAGAACATGGTCAAATTTATGATAAATTATTGGATAGTTGGGACCAATATTCTATGTCACTGAGTAAGGGTTAATAAGCTAAAAATATGAGTTTATTAAAAATAAATAGTAACATGTGTGTACTGAACCATTGGGGAAAAGTAAGATTAAAGGGCTTTCAGCAACATCACAAAATAAATAAATTAACGTGTCAAACATTAAATTCTTCTTATTTAGTAGAACATTAAATAACAGAGATATAAAAATTGATAGTGATAACATAATAAGGGAGAAAGAGAATATTACTGATGACCGTCATCGAATGCAGGATGAGGAACTTGTTCACCGTTGTAATGAGCGATGAGAGTGTCGAAGCAGTACACCACCATCTCCTTCTTCGCCGTCACCATTTTTCACCGCTTTTTTTCTTAATTAATCGCTTAAAAGTGATTTGATTGTTAAGCCGTTGATTGTTGTTATAAACAGCTTTTTAGAGCCGAGAGTAATCGAGATTCTGAATCGCTGCTTTTAGGGTTCTTCTTTACAAACAATAAGACATCAGAGACTTTATGCTTCGTTTGGTTGGGAGAAGAAAGAAATATGTGAGAAAGAGAGTGAAAAGAGAGAAATAGATGAGAAAGATAAATAGAATGGATTTTAGTGTTGTTTGGTTGTATAAAAAAAAAAGAGAAAGAATTGATTTTTCTCCCCCACTCTTCACTGGATAAAGATTTGTTTTCCCGAATTATGTTTCAAATCATGTCAAACATCAAATATTTCATGTCAATTAAAAAAATAATTTTTATTTTTTGTTTCAATATTATTGGTGCATGATATGGTTTGAGACATAATTTGGGACAATAGATCGGAGTTTCTCTTCTTCACTCATTTTCTCTTCACTTGGGAGAAGAAAAAGATTTTGTGGAACCCTCTTCTTTTTTTCTCTCCTCCCTCAAACTCTCTCCTAAACCAAATGAGAGAAATAATATATTTCTCCTCAACTTCTCTCCTCACATTTTCTTTCTCTTCTATTTCTACCCTTCCAAATGAAGGCTTAGTGTTGAAAAAATTGACACTGTGCGAGGGGTGTTTGTTTAAGGTTATAAAAGTTAGAAATGATGGTTGTTTTAATTTGTAAAAGAAATCACTGGAGTAAAACATTCCCGATAAATATTCATTCTCGTGTCTAAAACTTTTCCGGAAAATTGTTTTTCGCTAATTTTCTACTATTTTGCAAATGGTCGCAATTATGATAATTGTAAGGTCATATTAGATAGTGATATATCTTTTGATTCTTACCCTTAATCTATACTATTAATAAAAACACAAAATAACTACCCATAATGATGTAATTTGTGTTTTCCTATTTTGCCCTCAATATCTTTTTATTTCTACCAAAAAACCATATAATATTATTTTCTTATTTTATCATTATTATTTTCTTATTTTAAAAGTGTATTTAAAAAATTGAATATTAGACCAATTGAATAAATTCAACTGTAAATTTAGCGCAAAAAATTATATTTGAATTTATAAAATACAAACTATAGGAAAGCGGGTTGAATTTAAAAAATTATATTTGAATTTAGCACAACAGTACATGTCAACACGCTAGTGTTAATAACAAAAAAACCCACTTGAGGTAAATTATATACAAATACTAATAGATAAGTAATTAAATGACAATTATTAATAACAAAAAAAATGACAATTATTTGGTCTTAGTTATACTTATATCACATTACAAATTATCAATCTTATTTTTTTTAAAATGTCCAGAAATGGTGATAGATTATATAATAGTCAAATCACAAAAAGAATAATATATTTTATACAAAAATAGGAGTTTTATTTATAATTACTAGTATTGCGACAGGTACGGTACATCGTGCCTACCTACCCACAATTTTAATTTCTGATATCAAATATTTATATTTTATATATTTTATTTTGATAAATCATAATATATTTTTTATTAAACGTAATTTATATTGTTATTTTTATTTGGTAGACTTTATATTATATTTCTTTATCTTTATTTTAATTGTCAAAGTAATGTTGGTGATTACATATGATAATATACTTTTTATAGAAATTAAAAAGGGTTCAGTGTAAAATAGGAAAGACAAAATTATACCAAAGTGATAGTTATTGTAGAACAATATTTTTTTGGTACATGTTGTAGAAGAATATAAAAAAACTAAAACATGATTATATGGTTTTTGTTGTGAAAATAAAAATATATGAAGTGCAAAATTAGGAAATACAAATTATATCATGATGGTGGTTATTTTGTATTTTTCCTTTATTAAGTAGTATAAATACCATATATTGATAAATAAATAAACAAAATTTTCAAGGTCTTGCGAATAATGATATTCTAGGAAATGTGATTCCTATCTTTATAAATTTGTGCTGCTTAAGCAAGGCATGCAGAAAAATAATGAAAACTCCTCCATCATTAGTTGGCGTTCTTGCAAGCAACGTGTGCACTTCCCCCAAATTAAAAATTCGACCGGGTTTATCATTTTCCCAATCTCCTTTCAAAAGTTTAAAGTCGGTCCCTCGTTATTGGGAATGAATTAGTAATAAATATTTTTATCTTAATATGTAATCAGACAAAATCGGTCTTAAAAAAATCTACTAGAACTTGGACTTATTTAAGAGTTCGAAGCACCACTTCTACATGAAAAATGTAAAATACACAAGACTGATGAATGCCACACTGTGTGAACGCCACACTATGTATAAATGGATTTAATACTAAGTGTTTTGTAGTTCGTACACTGATAATCATTACCAATATATAAGCGTAACATTAAAACCATATTAAAATGAGAAAAGATTTAAATTGCAAGATAAACCAGCAAGGCAATCGTCATGTCTTATAGTACATAGATCACATAAGTTGGAAAAGGAAAAGAAAATTATGCCTTATAATAAGTGTTGGGGGTGGGTCTCCAACAGAGTTGGAACTCCTAAATATTTTACTACTTGTTCATTATATCATATCAAAAATGATAAACTGAGCAGAGCTTTGATCTATTCAGTTAACCTTACTCATAAATTGAATTCCACCATCCAGCGTGACACTCATTTTGCCAATTTGTTTTCTACTTTCTCAAAGCATACTTCTGGTTTGAAACCCCATTGATAAACCCCAAAACGTGGAATTCAGAAGTATCATTTCATGACAAATTTAGCAAACTTGATTCATGCAACACAGTTAATATCTATCATCATTAAAGAAACTACAAACAAACAAGGAACACAGTCTATACAAAGACCAAAGTGTACTCAGAGTCAATGTGTTTTATTCCATATTCCAACAAGTGACTTTGACAGCAAGAGTGAAGGACAAACTCAGTTCTTATTAGCCGCTTCAGGTTTCTACAAAAAAATAAATAAGAAAACGTTAAATGGCAGTTGAAGTAAAAGGCAAATAACATAGGATCAGCTCTAAAATTTTCAGTATCGCTTAACTGGTGCAAAAACAAGCAGAAGGAAACTCGAGGTCTTCCGATTCACAGTGATATTATAGAGATTCATGTAACATATAAACTAGAAACAAGGCATCAACTCCATGGGAGATTCTAATTTCTAATTACTCAATGCTATTTGCTATCTAAGTGCAATTATGGTAAACCACACCACCCCGAGCCTCAGCGCCATACTTCATGCACATGTGTGTAGCACATTTCTTTGTCCATTCATAAATGCCCACTTGACATTCAATAACCAAAAAAATGTGCAAAAAAGATACGGACTGAACAAGTACAGATCAGTATCAGAACTATTTTTTTGAAGTAAATAACTTCAATGAAAACCTTCTTACTTAATAACAGTATTGAGTTGATAGCAAAATCAAAGAGAGATAAATGGCAAGGTTGAACCTATTCCTTATAATGATATGCCTAATTGAGTGTATGACACATCAGGCTAAGTTGAATGTTTTGCGGAAGTAAAAAAATTACAGGCTGGTCGAGATTGAACAAAGTTAATAATATCCATCATATGAAAGTTATAAAAGTTAAGGACCTAAAAACAATGTGATTTAGGGCAAACTTGGGTGAGAGCTTGACCTTCCAAGCTCTTAGGAAATAAGCTGAAAATATCTCATTTTCATAAGTTTCTCTAACATTCTTACTGAAATAAACTAAAAAAGCTTATAAGATCATAAGCTATTTTTACAAGATTATTATCAAAAGTTATTCTCATAAACTACAATTAAGGTCTCTCTAAGACCTTTCAAATGCCGACTGTGATTCATATAAGCTTTTTAGCTTATTCCATAAGCCTCTCAGATAAACTTATTGAAATAATAAAAAAAAACTTCTAGGAAAATAATACGCCATTTTCATTAACTCTTCCAAACACTTGCTTCAGTGTGATAAAACAATCCCAAATAACCTTTCTATAATTTCTTCCAAACACCTCCCTAATACAATTTAATCGCGAGCTATAGTATGTGGAACGTGTGTTATACAAAAATTAACATAGTAATAGTTTTAGCAGATAAAAATAGCAATAGCTTGAAATATTTCTATCACTACAAACCAGATCATAGCACGAAACCAAACAAGAAAAGGAATCATAAACATATTATACATATATATACCTTATCGGCAGTGTCTTTGTCCTTATCAGATTTGACCTTATCAGCTTGTTGCTTCTGTTTCTCCAACCTTTCCCTCTCCCATTTCTACACACAAAAAACAACAACAACAACAAAGGGATCATGAACCCTAACAAAAAAATTGAAGCATCAACGAATCTGATTTGAAATAGAACAAGTATTATATACCTGGATGTAGACGTTTTCTTTGGCTTGTTCCTCTTCGCTGAGAACCCTACCTTTGTCGCTACTGTAGAATCGAGACATAGCTCCACGGCTTGTTGAATCCATCGAAACACGAAATCCACGGCTCAGAAGAAGCACCGATCGCATTGCCATTAGCGTTAGTGATTGATTTGTTGATTAGGGAAACTCAAATGCCCTGATCTAGAAGTTTCGCCTTTTATTTAACAAATTAACAGTAACATTGGACCGAGAATATGAGACTGGACCCGGTCTAACCGGATGAACCTGTTCAAAAGTCAAAACATTGAATGGAACAAATAAAAAACACAGCCATGAGCGGATGAGTTAGTATTTTTTATATTCTTTAGCTTATGGCTACAACTAATTAATTTTAAAATATTTTTCATTTCCGCCAATGTTATTTTTAGGAATAAAACTATTAACATTTTGATCATTTTGGATTTAATGGAGTTCTGTATTATTGTAACAACGCCACAACCTTATTAGGATTCATTGTTTTATTCTATGAAAAAGATGTACACTATGACATGTAAAAGTTTTTTATACTATATCATTTACCCTTAATTTTTATCATCATTCGCTCTTTAAGAAAAGTTATCCAAATGAACGGTGAATGATATACTAACTATATATATATTTTTACACTGTAAGTGCATAAATTTAATATCTCTATTATTATTTTTTTGTGATGAAACTGGTCTTTACTATGTTACATTTTAGGGAGATATACTCGTAATAATATATGAGTTTTATATGATTATTATTAATATTTAATTATTATTAACTCTTTAAAAAAAATACAAATCAATAATAGATAATATATTTAATATTATTTATGCAGAAAAGTATAAAACAACTAAAAGATAATGATATTTATGTCTTTTAATTTACATTGACATTATATTTTCATACTTAAAAATAATGTAAAAACAAAATGTAGTTCCATTCCATTATATTGCAGTTGAACAACTACCCTGTTATTTTCCATCAACTCAAATTACAAAACAGTAACCAAATTGGCCATAAATGAACAAACAATTTCTATTGCTATCGAGTATTCCTTCTTAGTACCACCCTGTTTGCTGTTTTCACTATCCTCCCCTACTCATATCATATTTGTGATTTACAAAGTAATTCAAACCAATTCTACACTGACAAGTTCAATCAGCAATACTCCTAATCTCACAGTCAGCCAGCAAAACCCATAATCTTCACAATTAGGAACAAATGAATGAAACTTACTGCATTATATACATCATGGCATGCATCTCCTAACCTTTTTTCACATCTCAAAAGTCATAGTTGGAATACCCAAACCCACCCATTTGATCATGCAAATTGTTTATTGGGTTAAACTGCATTTCTTGTGAATGCTGCATTGGACGACCCGGAGGAGGAACCCTATTCTGATCCATCGGCACAGACACAGAGTTACTATCCACTGTGGTTATGTCATGGATACTTGATCTTTTTCTCTCCTTCTTTATTGATTTTTGACGGAGGAAGTATTTCTGGGCATGACTAGCAACTTGAGTGGGAGTTCTTGTCACGACAACATTTCTTGAAATGCTTCTCCAGTCTCCCTTGCCAAATTTGCTTAGCCCATCAAGAAATAACCTGCCACAAAAAAACATATAAGGTCAACATGAACATGAAATTAGCATTTTGGCAACCAGGAATGATAGACTAAAAAGTGTATTAGGCATAAGATATCATAGTGTCAATATAACTTTAAAGGGTTATGTTATTTATAGGTTATTTCGTATTTCAAATTAAAAATTTACTTGATTGGTTGCCCCTAACGGAAATACATTAGAAATGTGCCATACAATCAGAATGCCATATTTTAGACTACATGGGCCATTTATAAATGTGTCATCATATCCATGAAGAAAAATTAACTGCAAGGAGATAAATATGCAGATTTTGTTTTTTAGAGTGTAATATATGTATTGTCAGTGCAAAAATTTATACAATATCAGTGCATACATATTTTTCTCTTATATTTAACTAAATTTACTGAGAAACCGCATGATTGAAGGTCAAGTGACTAAAGTCCATTTCAAAATACATGACATGCTGCAGATATTTGATAAGGAATCTCCAAACCAAAGTTTTAGGCTTTTTAGTTTTTTACAGTCGAGTTTCTTAGTAACCAAATTTGAACTCCTTCACTGGCTAACAAGCAATTAAAATGCATTATGATGGATTATAGATATGAAAGGTTTCTAATAATTTAAACAGTTTTACAACAAACAGAGGCCTCGCCCTATGTGAGACGAAAATTAAATGAGAGAAAAATATTGAATGAAAGATAAATGAAATTCCAAGTCCAAAAAAGTTGTTGAATTCCAAATTCCTTTTTCCATATATGAGCACCAGCTAATTCAAATTGTCAGATAAAGAAGATTCCCAGAAACAAAAATACCCTAACAATTTTATCATCTGCTTAAAAGAATTATCATCAAGGAGCTAAACTCTACAATAAATAAATAAAATTTAAAAAAAACAGCATAAAACATAAACCAAAATTAAAAAAAAAAATGTTCAATGAGCAATATATTACGTATGTGTCAAGGCTCACAGCTAAACAGAGGCCCAAAATTGCTTTCAACTTTTTTCAATCTTCAAATTAAATCAAAACCCCTAAACCAAAACACAAAGAAGAATAGCGATGGTCTCGTTTGACCATACTGCGACCATGGAGTCTCCAATCAGCTCGAACTTCCATTGTTATTAGGATATGGAAAGAGTGGAGAGCCATGAGACATTACGTCTTGAACTAAAATCTTCAAGGGATTAGTTCCATAATACTTTTCTACTTGTAAACTTTTTTACTCTTCACTCGTATCCAACGTGAAACTTCACACTTGAATAACGCGAGCAACTCTAAAAGTCTGACTAGATACAAGGTCTGATTAGATATAATGTCCTATTGGGTTCCTCTGAGAGTCATTGGGAGAGCGGTAACACACCAAATGCATTGTTTCTTTACCAACTTTGGTTGTACTAAAAAACCTAAAAAGGAATAAAAATAAAGAAATAAAAAACAAATTGACATACCTGTGTTCCTCTTCTGTCCATGGCGTTCCTTTCTTCCTCTCGCTGTCACCATATTTACGTTTTGACATAAACGATATCTGATTGGAAGAGTTCCACGCCGACGATGATTCATCCGTGTACTCCGGCACCGCGACCCGACCAGAATCAATCTCAAACACATCGTGAACCAAATCATCATAGTGCTCCTTAACTTCCGCCGCCGACTTACCTTGAACCTTCTCGGCAATTTTCTCCCATCGGTCCGGCGTGTTCTCCGGCACCACCACCAGAGCTCGCTCGAATAGCTTGTCCTGATGGTGAGTCCACCGACTCGGGTGAGTTGGCCACCGCGTTGGCATGGTGGTGGAATCGTGAAACATTGTCGCTGTGTTAGTTGAAATTGAAAGCAAAGTATTTCGAGTTTCGTGTTCCAACAGATTGTATGTTTTAGTTTTTGCTGACGGTATGAGAGAAGATAAAGAGAAAATCACTTTCTATGGGATTTCGCTTCTTTCTTTTAAGTTTTAAGTTTTAAGTTTTAAGTTTTATATATAAGAAGAGGAAAATTACGAGAAAAATAAGCTATTTTATTTTACCGGTGGGGTTTGGGATAGTCCGCTGTGGTGGGACCAGCTCATCAAGAGTTCAATTGTAACACGTTTTTTCTTTATATTATATTGTTTTTTCCTTTACCTCTCTTTTTTCTACGTGAAGCTGTATAATGCAAAAGTAAAAATGTACTCTTTCCGAAAATAATTACTAATAAAGTGTACCTACGGAAGAATTTATACACATTACATGTTATTTTCAATCCTAATTAAAATGAATATTGATTGATGCAATATCAATATAATAAATTGTTATGGTATCATTGGATACACCTTTTTTTGCAATTAATAATTTTATATTTGATTAATTTAGTGATGTCTATTGCCTAGTTTTAACCAAATCGAGGTTCTTTTGTAAGAGTGTCACTATATTTTACATGATTATAAATGAATCTTGTTGTATAAAATTTATAGTACACATTTAGCAATTTCCTACTGTTTTGGATAGGAAAAAAGTAGACCAAGTTATAACTCTGTCTCTTTATTGGCATCAGAATGCCATTGTTGTAGTTATTAATGTCATAAATATGTACTTCAAACATTTTTATGGGATAGTTGTCTAAAGAACGACTTCGAAACTAAATATATAAAAACAACGAATAAAATATTAACAATATATTAAATATTTAATTTTAATTAAAATTTAGTTATTAATGATAATAAAAAAATTTAAGTATATTTGTCTCGGAATATGTACAACTTTTTCTAGGAAAAATAATGCTTATAACATGTTTAAGACCCACCAAGCTATCGAAGCATGCATGTCCATTTTTCCAAAGTTGAAAGACGATAAAGTGTTAGTTTAGTAGTGTAATATTTAACTAGATTTTAAATATGAATAAAATGTTAAAGATTTGGTTTTTGATTGTGATATTTGTTGGTAGGGAGAACTATACATCCTAAAAAGATTAGTTCTTTATCCAAAAAATGTGAAGAAATATTTTTAGTAACACAAAAAAAAATACATTTGTCCTAAAGTTAACAGCATATTATTACTGAAATCATTATTTTAAGGAAAAGATCCAAAGTCTAATTTCATTTAATAGAAACCGAGATTATTAAAATGGATTTTAACTTACCAACTAGATTTTTTCATATACTATACAAAGCAGGGATTAACCTCTAATATCACATTTAAATAACTTAACCATCTCCTAAGTACGGGGTCATCTTGATATTTTGTGGGACGTGGGAGAAAAAATGAGGACTTTAATTATCATAAAAAAATATGTCAATTGTGTATGTTAGGTTTTAAACGAATATAGTAATTCAAATTAAAATCATTATGACAAAAAAATGAATCTCCTTTATTTAATAAAGTATTTTAATCATGTAAAAAGTAAACTAAGATTTGAACAAAAAAAATACACATGGTACATTTATTTTCTTGTTCATTTATAATTGTTACTTATTCATAAGTTTAATATATATATATTTTTTTTGTCACCTTGTTGATGGACATTGAATGATCACATATTTTGTATATTCGAGGTGAACAATAATTTTAATTCTGCATCAATTATAATAATATAACAATAGTATAGTCAAGTAGTCGACAAAATTTTGAACAAATTCTAGATAATAATAATAATTAATAAAGCAATTAAAAATTTGTAATGTGAAAGTAATAAGAATAAAAAACTAACAAAATAAAACTTATATGTTGTAAAGTAATAAATTTTGGGACTTTCATTAAGCCTGAGTCATGTGCAACTTACTTGCCATACTTGCTTAAGGTTAGATAATGATTATATTGGTATTCTTGGTGACTATCCTTAATCAATAAAATCAACCATATCCAATTTTATCTTTAATGTTATAAGTTGTTTAACACCTATTATTATTTGAGTTTAATGATTAAAATATCGTGCATTTGTATTTAAAAATTGCCCGTAAACATATTGTATGAGTTATATATGTTAATTTTGTATACATTTTTATGTTAATAATGTATATATATTACATATAGATGACAAAAACATCGGAACTTATGGATGCCTACCAATAAAATCCACACAAGTATGTGCAGGTCTTAAATGAGTATCCACATGTGAATATAGACATAGTGATACATGTACATGTGCTTACCCACGACACAGGGAATTACTTGTTAAATTTGATTGTTTAGATTTTTGTGGTTACATTGCACACTTTGTTAAAGTAACGTTATTTTTGTTTCCTTTCTATTCGTGGCAACAAATATATGACTTGCAAAATGTCCAAAACCTAGTTCTCATTGAAAATTTTCAAATTTTAAAGTACCTAACATATACATAAATATAAGTATAAGTATGAGCAGATATGAATAAAATCCCTAATATTACATCTTTATTTAATTGTTAATGCATAATAATTAATTATGTATCAATTATCAAACACTTAAAAAATCTTTATACGTGCAACGTAACTTCATTTTATCTTGGTCAAACCGACACCAATAAACGAATCACTAGGGGAATAGAATCTAACTTCAATTTTTTTTAGATTCTCTTTATAATTTATTAACACCATGTTGTTAAATCAATTAACTGCAGAATCTCTTTATAATTTTTCTTTATTTATAAGAACTAGATCTGCTAGTTTGAAGTCATATTTAGAGATGCCAGAGAACACATTTTTAGAGTCACAAAATTGAAATTAGAAGCAAAATGGAAAATGATAGCATCGTGGAATACAAATGTGAGATTACTTTATGTGAAAAGGTAAAAGAAAATATGAAAATGAAAAGAAGAGTGTTATTGAATTGAAACCCACACTTTACAATGGATAAGTTTGTCCTTTTAAATAAAGGGAAAGCAAACAGAAAAACTAAATGAGTCTAGTAACTGCATAATGCAGTTACCGATTCTAACAAACTTTCTACATGTGCAAATGACAATTAGCACATGTTAATTGCTTCAGCAATACAACTTAACTAACTCTATTCTCTAATATACCCCCTGAAATTGAGGGTAGTTGACTAAGGATACTAAGTCAACTACTCTAAGTTGCTTTCTTAGAGTTAGAAACCTATCAGTGGCCAAAGGTTTAGTGAGCACATCAGCTATCTGAAAATCAGAGGGGATGTATTTCACTTTATGGGACTTGCCTTGAATCCCATCTCTTACAAAAAAAGAGATCAAGTTCTATGTGTTTTGTTATGTTGTGAAGAACAGGATTGTGAGACATGCGCACAGTACTAAGGTTATCACATAAAATAAGAGGGATTTGATGTGGAATCTTGAGTTCTGAAAGTAAAGACTCAACCCAGATCATTTCTTGAGCAGCAAGGGCAAGACTTCTATATTCAGCCTCAGTGCTAGATCTGGAGTCTGTTTGCTGTTTTTTTGACCACCAAGTAACCATATTAGGCCCAACAAGCAAGCCCCTGATACAAATTTTCTGTCATCAAGATCAGTAGCCCAATCTGCATCACATAAACCTGTTAGAGTTATAGGAAGAGAGGAAGCTGAAACAACAGCTTTGAGATGTATGCCAAAACTGAGAGTTCCTTGTAGATATCTCAAGATCCTTTTGACAACAACCCAATGTTGTTCAAGAGGACTACCCATAAGCTGGCACACCTTATTCACACTGTAAGCTAAGTCAGACCTAGTAATTGTAGCATATTGAAGAGCTCCAACTACTGATATATACAAAGTAGGGTTGTCAAATTATTTTGACTCAGTTTTGGATAGCCTGCAAGTGGTTGCCATAGGAGTAATGCTAGATTTGGCAGATTCCATATTGGTTGTCTTAGAAGATCTTTGATGTACTTAGTTTGAGTGACAAACAGAGATCCATCTTGAAGGTGTTTGACCTTAATGCCTAGAAAATAGTCTAAATTTCATAGGTCTTTAAGAGCAAAAGCAGTGCCTAGTTTGTCAACAAGAGCAACAATTTGAGAGTTTGATGACCCAATGATGATTATGTCATCCACATAGACTAAGACAAAGAGTTGGTAGGTACTAGTAAGAGAGATGAGCAAAGAGTTATGACATATACTGTTTTGAAATCCTAGCTGAAGAAGAGTGCTTTTAAATTTCTCAAACCATTGTCTAAGAGCATGTTTGAGACCATACAGTGCCTTGTGTAACTTGCATACAATGGTTTTATCACCATTTTGAAAGCCAATACGTTGAGTCATATAAACATCTTCATTGATGACACCATTTAGGAAAGCATTGTTTATGTCAAGCTGTTGAATAGCCCATCCATAAGTGACAGCTAGGGTGAGGAGTATCCTAATGGTGACAGGTTTGACTATAGGTGAGAAAGTCTCATTGTAGTCAATTCCTGGTTGTTGATGGAAGCCTTTGGCAACTAACTTGGCTTTATATTTGTTGATGGAGCTATTAGGATTTTATTTAATCCTGAATGTGGAGGTAAGGGAACCAGGGACCAAGTTCCTAATTTAAGAAGGGCATCATACTCTTCTTGAAATTTTCCTTTTCCATACTAGACTAAGAATAGACTCTTTGGGAATAGAGGGTTCAGAATGGACCAGAAAAAGGCTTGCAAGATTAGGCAAAATGGATTTATTTATGCCAGCCTTGGACCTTGTTATCATAGGATGAGAAGGTTGTGGTTCAGGGATCAAAGTAGATGAGGAAAAAGGATGAAGAGTGGTAGAGGATAAGGGAGATATAGTAGTGGTGGATGAATCAAAGGATAAGGGTTTGATAGGACCATTGAGAATAGCAAGATTAGAAATAGGTGTAAAGGAAGGAGTTGAATTTTGAGCAGGATTAATGTAATTATGGGCAGGTGTTGTTTCTGAGGGATTAGGGTTTGTAGGGGTATAGTTGGTGTGAGAGGTGTAGTTGTGATTGGGTAAGTTGTTTGGGAAAGGCGGAATATGATTTTGGTTTTCAGAGGTAATATAGGAAGATGGTTCAGTAGGGTTTTTGAACGGAAAGGAAAATTCATTAAATTTGACATCTTTAGAGATATATATCCTCCCATAATTGGATAGACACTTATATCCTTTATGCATAGAGGATTACCCTAGAAAGGTGCATTCAGTGGATCTATAGTCAAGTTTGTGGGTGTTGTAAGGCCTAAGTAAAGGAAAGCATGCACACCCAAAAATTCTTAGAGAGGTGTAATCAGGGTTGGATCCAAACAAGAGGTAATGGGGAGATTTGTTGTTGAGGGTGGCAGAGGGGAGTCTGTTAATTAAAAACACAACAGTAGTAAAGGCATATTCCCAAAAGGTGAGAGGTAATCCTGCATGGGCCAATAGGGTTAATCATGTTTCCACTATGTGTCTGTGCTTTCTCTCTATTGTTCCTTGTTGATGATGAGTATGAGGACAAGATAGTCTATGTGAAATGCCTAATGTAGAGAGATAGGATGTAAAAGGTCTAAACTCATCCCCCCCCCCCATAAGTTTGGACAACTTTGATGATTTTATTAAATTGAGTTTGAACCAATTTCATAAAGTGTTTAAAGATGATTAAGGTCTCATATTTTTGTTTGAGTAGGAATATCCATGTATGTCTGGTTTTGGCATCAACTATTGACAGATAGTATTTAAAACCAGATTCATAGTGAACTGGTGCAGGTCCCCATAAGTCTAGATAAAGTAAATCAAAGGAATTATAATAACAAGTAATGGAATTAGGAGAATGAATCCTATGAGACTTGCCATAGCAGCAGACATTATAGAAATCAGAGGCATTTTTATTTGAGTGAGGAATTTTACAAAGATAAAATATTGGTTAAAATAGTTGTGTGTGCATGTCCTAGCCTACAATGCCACAGAAATTGGGTAGAGCAATTTGTAGATGCTAAACTATCTATGACAATTGATTTGAACTGGTCATTTGAGTTAGGAATGGAGGCATAACATGCTGACTTTTGTGGGAATAGACTCTGGAAAGCATAGAGACCTTCTAAGGTGATTGATCCTTTGAGAAGAATGGTGTTAGAACCTTGTGATTTCACAAAACATTCATTAGGGTGAAATTCAAAGTAACAATTGTTATCTTTGGCAAATTGAGAGACACTAATTAAGTTTTTAGTAATTGTGGGTACAAGTAGAAGATTATGTAAAGATACAGATATGTGAAGATTTAAGGGAGAAGAAAATGTAGTGGTTCCCTATAAGAGATGGGTTCTTTTGTGTCATTACCCATATATAGGTGTTCTGGACCAAACTGTTCTACAGTGTGATGAACAAGAGCAGGGTCAGAGGTGATGTGGTTGGTGGCACCTGAATCTGGGAATCAGAGGGAGTGCTTTGAATCAGAGTCTCTAGTGCTGACATTCATGGCATAGGGTGGGTAACCAGATGAATGTTGATGTTGAGGGCCATTGAAGGGATAGGGTGGGAAAATGGGTATGTGGGTAGGCATAGGTGATTGGTAGTAAAGACGGTATGGTGAAGAGGGAATGGAATAGTTTTGGCCAATGTGAGAGTTGGTTGATTTGGAGAGGTTATGGTCAGGTCTGGGTCCCCTAGGGTAGTTGGATTGAGAGTTGGTAAAATAAGAGGGAGGATATGGGTAGGGGTAGGTTGGATAGAGGTTGGGGATGTTGTATGGGACAAAGAAATACCATGCTATATCATGACTAGGTCTGTTGCATTGAGTATGGAAGAAGTTGCTGCCATATCTGCTAGAGGGTCTGCTACCCATATTGAATTTGCCATTTCTTTTGTTTGTACCCCCTCTTAATCCATCATTAAAGGAAGGGGGAATTGAGTCATATCTGTGGGTGGGAGGGGATGTTGTTGGAGGATAAGTGGGGTTAAAGTGTATGGGATTGGGTCCATATTCAGTAGCTTGGTGTGGTGTTGGAATAGTGGCTATGTTGGCTGACAAAGCATCAAATACTGCTTTGTGGTTGTTCTTGATGAGTCTTGATTCAAAGGTCAGCAAGAATTTTTCAAGCTCATTGGTAGAGGGTGGATCAATTTGGCTTTAAATAGTTGTGATGACAGGTTGAAATTCTTCACTTAATCCATCAAGAATGTAGTCTAAGTGTTCTACAATTGATATAGGGGTTCCATAGATGCAAGTGGGCCAGTTATAGCTTTGATTTTAGAGAAATATTCTGAAATGTTGTCGTTACTTTGAGAAATTGTGCATAGTTGAGCCCTGGGTTGCATGCTTTCTGGCTTTGGTGTGAGCATTACAAAAGGTATGAAGTTCAGCCCACAATTGACAAGATGATGTGCACCTAATGACTCTTGTGTGTAAGGAGTCAGAAATGGAGTTGAGGATCCAGGCAAAGACAGTTTGATCCTGCTCTTCCTAGCTGAGGAATGTAGGATTGATGTGATGGTGAATATTGTCAAAGTGAGAGAAGAATTTGGGTGGGGCATTAGTGGGGTGAATGAACCTTATGGCTCTGTTGGATCTTAGAACAGAGAGCATGAATTGGCTCCAAGTAAGATAGTTTTTCTCACAGAGTTTTGTAGAAGGGATGGGAAGAGAAAATGATGGAGAATGAGCTCGAATGGGAGTAGTAGAGGTATGAGAATTATAACTAAAAACTAATAGTGAGTATCTTTAATGAATCTTACACTATTAACCAAACCTTTTTAGAAATGTGAATTTCTTTTATTATAGCAATATTATTTATTATTATGAATATGTAAAATGATATATGTATATATATTATTAATAATGTATATATTATGGAAAAATTAAAGAATAAATGATACTTTCGATCAAGATGATATCATTACTCTATATATATTTGAGTGAAAACACATACATACATGATGAGCGAGTGATCATAGGACGTGATGAGTCGGATCATGTTTGGTCCCTACCCGACCCTAAATATTAATTGGATATATTTTTTAAACCCAAAACCGACCCTAAACCCGATCAAACCCGATCTTATTCAAACCTAATTATAATTTGGTCATGTCGGGTAAGTGGATAGGGTCGGGTCATGCTCACCGTTATAACAAAACATTAACCGTACATTTTACGATAACATCTGGATACTGTATTATGCACAGCTGTGATACATCATAACTAAACAAAAGAAGGGAAAAACTGAATTAGTCTAATAATATATTCAATGTTATCTGTTGACTTATAATAATAACAAAATATCTTGTATTTTGAGATGGACTTATAATATTAACTTCAAAATGTTTTAGTAGTTTATGATATATATATATATAAATCTATTGTCGTGTTATCCGTTAAATGTCAAGTGTAAACTCCTACTCCCAATATGTCATTATTTGTCCGTACAACTGAATCAGAATTCTTAATTTTTATAATTATAATAACATAGTGCCAGCAACAAAAATTATTTTGAAATAAAGAATATGATTATTGGATTTGGCACCATTTTAGCTAGTTTTTCTCTCTAGCAACCTGTACATTCAAATGGAGTTATTTCTTGAAGTGGAATTACTTCTTCAAGCGAAGACATTAAAAAAATTGGAATTAGAATTTGAGATTGTAAATTCCAATTTGTCAGCACTACTTGTGGTCCTAAATCATGAAAGAAAAAAAGTTTTTCAATCTTAAGTTCATCAATTAAATATGTCATCTTATTTTCTTAGGAAATTATCCAAATTTGCTCGTTGTTCCATTTTTACCATTTTTCTTTTCCCTTTCCTCATCCAAACTCAATGGAGGAACCTCTTTACCTCTTTCCCAATTTGGAAGTTCTAAATCCTAAATCTAGTAGTGATATATGGTTTTGGTCCATAATCCATTATCCAATATTTTTCTCACATGGTTCTACTACTTTCTTTCTCTTAAAAAATTCCTTGTTTTTAGTTCTCTCTGTTTCCATTAGATTTCACTTTGCTTCATGCCACCATCATCGCCGGATGGTTTTCTACGTTAAAAGAGATTAAGAGCAACTCATTGAAAAACAAACCATGATATATATGATAACACCTATACCTAAACTGTGAATCTTATGCTTGTGGCAACAAATGTTTGACCTATTTATGCTTATCCACATTTGCTCTCAAATTTGTCACGAGAAGAAAAAAAAAGCAGATAAAAGGGAAGGGATGAAAAGGTTCCCGTTCTTGGGCAAAAGTAAAAACGAAATGGAAGAAGGGGTAAAGTTCCTTAGTTGAGTTTGAATGAGGAGGGGAAAGAATAAAAATAGAACAACAAGCAAATCCTAATAAAATGAGGTGACATATTTAATTGATGAAGGGGACAGGGTTTCAAACATAAGACTGAGACAGGTGATTCCCATCTAGTTTTGCAATGTGGAACGGAATCCTATGTCCCTAGAAAGTTCATGTATCATGTTTCAGATCAATTTTTGCCAATAAGTCAAAAATAATATTTTATTTTAACTTTATTTATTAAAATAATATATTAAATCCACATGTATAAATATAAGTGGAGTGAGACAGGAATGAAGACATCAAGTTGAGACAAGAATGAAGACACCAATTTGAGACAGGTGATCCTCGTCCTTTACAACGATGTGGGCAGCAACTTGTTGGACAATGACATGTCATAACATAAATAACCTAGTAGCCTCGTAAGTCATGCAGTGGCATGGCATGCCCGGATGGAGATCTCATGTCCTCATTGGTGTCCTCAATGGTGTCTCATGCCAATCAAAATGCATCATTTAATTGGGGGGAAAAAGTTATAAAAAAATAAATCAATATTTTATATTATTTTGTGGAATACAATTCGATAGGAATATGGGGACATCAACTTTTTGGGATAAAGGATTCCAGTCTTGGTGTACCCTCCTCTTTGCTTCACACTAGAAAATACTTACCAACCAAAGGAAAGTATAACATCGACTTGGGTGGAGACGTGTATTTTTTTGTACTACCAATGAAATTTCTTTATTTTTGTTGAATAAATAATTAATCTCTTTTAAAATTTGTGGTTGTCTTTCATAACAAGTGTTGCTATCAGGAATCAAACTATAGAGGATATATAACTTTTACACTCTTAATATATTTGAAGATTTAATCTTTGAAAATATAATTTTTGTAATAAGTGTTCTTAAAACACTTTGGATGTATTTGGCAAGACCTTGAATGATTTATAAGTAACTAACTTATTTGGCAAAAACAAGTGACTTGAAAGTATTTAATAAATGAGCTTATTAATCTATGGAGTGACTAATCATAACTCCATATTTGATATGATAAATCACTTAGATATGCCTTATAACTTATACGTCGTGACTTATTTTATTTTGCATACACTAACTTTCTTATGAGTTCTTAGTTTCCCTCCCAATTTATAATTTTATAAGCTTCTAGTTCACTTATAAGTTTTAAGTTAGTTGTAACAAGTAGCATTCTCCTAAACCTCCCTATTTTACTAAGGGTTGTGTTTCTACTTGCCCATAATATAATTTGAATATCTGAATGTCACAGTGGAAAATACCCGAAATAGTGTATTATGAGCCCAATGAGTTGAGTGAGTAAAAAGGCTTAAATCCATTAGTTGGGTAGACAAATTTCGTAAGCATTGGTAATGCAGAATGAGTGTGAAACACTTCATACATCCTTGGACCCGAATGATGGTATTTCAACGTTTGAATTAGTTCAGGCGTATGTTATTATATGCTCCATTTTCTTTATGTAGAAGTATACGTTAGTTTATTGGTTTTTTTGTTCCTTTCTTGTTGTAACAACAAAATCAGCAGACATTTCACAATCCCGAAATGGTCGCAAATCCTTAACACTTTTCATATGCATTTGTCACCTACTCACCTTAACTTTCGCAATTCATGTTAGCCGCCATCCTTCTGTTAAAGACTTAATGGGTACGATAGCAGAGAACGCGAGTCATCCCATGCATCAGCTTAATCATTTGAAATAGAAAAAGTAACTGCACTGATATGAACAGTGTAGAGTCCGTTACATTTTTAGGATGACCAAAATGTCAAATGTTTGATTCGTGAGAACGATACTTATTGAGAAGGACACACCCAAAAAAATTAGTTTCTTATATAACAAAATAACAATAAGATATTTTTGATAGTACAAAAAATCACATGCTTATTTATTTTCATTATTCTTTTCACAAGAGATAGTGAGTGGGTTATGTTCTGGCCTTCTGGGCTGAACTTTTTATACTCCACAAATAAGGGGTTATATCCAATTTTATATGAAAAGCCCCCTAAACTACATTTACCCATGCTAATTTAGTTTCTTTCACTAACTTGATTCCTTTTTTATTATAAGGATGAAGAAGAAAAATAAAAAAAAACAACACATATGCGTAATCCCCATATAGATGTTGAATAAATTTCATAAAAAATGTTCATAAAGCAACTATATAGATAAACTAAATAAAAAAGAGTATAATGTCTATGCATTAATTATGTAGATATTTATATATATGATTTATCATCTATTTGTATTACTTTTATTTAATATTTAATAATGATTAAAAATGAATAGTGTGTGATGCACTTATATTTTGGAAAAAGTGTATAAAAACACCATAAACTTCATGATTTTTGCAAATAGATACTATGAACTATTTTTTCTTCCTAATTACCCTTTAAACTTTAATTATTGATGAAATTGGTCCTTACATTAAAATAATATTAAATTACTTAAATAACAAGTCCTCACCCTACCTCCATTTTTAGATATAAGCGAGGTTCTAAAATGTTTATTTTATTATTGATCTATGTAGACATTTCAAGTGTTCTCTGAGTATATAATTCGTCACAAGTTTCAGCAATAGTACAAGATATTAGTAGTAATGTGGAGGTGATATTAAATTACTATTGAAAATGATTTAGATTGATATAATGAGTATACTGATTTATTTTTAAGCGTTTCCTTTAAGAGTTTCATTTCATGTTAGGAACTTCTGTAATTCAAGTATTTATTCCTTCACCTTCTACTTATGTTATTGTATGCATTCTCTGCAGAACTGTTCCAACATAAAATCAACACAGCAGTGGCTTTAAGCCCCCGAAAATAATAGGGCAGGTAAAAGTTACTAAAGTTTCATTACAAAAATAAAATAAAGATACCACTTATTTTGAGTTACATCCCAACAATTTTCTTATTATTCATGAGTAGTTTAACAATACATTTATACACGGACTAATTTCATAAAATAACAAAGTTTAAAAGGTAATTGGAAAGAAAAAATAATTTATAGTATCTATTTAAAAAATACATAAAATTTAGGGGGCTATATGCACTTTTCCCTGTATTTTTCTCATTACAAATTACACATTCATATAGTTTCATACATATGGGGCGTAGAATTGAATTTAAGAAATGAAAAATATGCATATCCCTAAAAACTATACAGAATACATTTGTATAGTTCCATACGGATGTTGAATTAAATTTCATATAAATTATAGTCCATATGAAACTATGCATGTGAAAAAAATAAAATAATAACATCCGTGTAATTCGATATGAGTGTTCGGAATTCAATTTCAAAAATAAAAATACATATTTATATGAAATTATATTTTTGAACAACCAAATTTATCCCTCACAAGAAATACTTATGTGTAAACATAGAGACAAATAATAAAACTGTGATAATATATTAAAATTTAATCCTAAATAATAGTATAAAAACATAAATACGTTTATCGTTTCAAATAAGATGTGTTAGATATATCTCTATAAAAAAAAATTTCTTCCCCATTATGAGTGTAAGAAACTATTTATAATATATGACTCTTCTCAATAAGTGTTATTCTCAATACTTAAATAATTGTCTTTTAAGTCTATCTAAGTATCTAATATAATCTCAGGGCACTGAAATATATTAGTAGAGGTTTGTTTTATGTTGAAGACAATTTTAAATTTTCCAATTGATATAATAGGCCGTGATTCCTTTCTGTGGGGTGTAAAAACCCAGCCCATATTATAAACGACATATGTCTACTCTACTAAAATAGGCCTGATCCATTGGTTTTGCCACAGCCCAAATAGAATTTGTAACTTTTGTTTTTATTTTATCACAACATATGCATCCCTAGAGACAACAAGCACTCTCTTCGGTAATTATTTTTTAGTTTTACTTTCAATGTAGAGTTATTTCATTGTAATTTAAAATATAAATATATCATAACATGTTATATTTCTACTTGCTTATCGGATATTTGAGATAAGAAAATTAGAAAACATAATAACTCCAACTAATCTAAAAACAAAACAAGAAAATCTAACAACATTTTCATTAGAAAATTAAGATACTTGCAAAACACACCAAAGGTTGAAGTAGTGCCATAGATTCGTTTCTCAAGTGACAATAAATAAAATCATAGTGCCTTATTGCGGTTTCAGTTATTATTGATAAAAAAATCTTTTTTCATTCCTCAACTGATACATTTTGTTGGTAATGTTATAAATAAAAACAATTCATATCATCCTTGAAAAAGAAAAAGAAAGGAAAGAAAGTGATAATCTTGTTTGGTTGTGCAAAAGGTGAAAGGAAAAGAAAATATATATTTGTTAAATTACATAAATGCCCCCATATAAAAAATGTCACATTTAAAACATTGTTGTTGTTACTACTTTATTTTTAGTATGTACGAAATGTAGGAGGTACATTCATTATTTGACCAAACTAACTACAAGAAATACAAATATCAAACAAATATTTTTACAAACAAGTCATTATGTAGAAAAAGATCTAAATATACTGATTTGTGTATGACGTGAGTAATAAAAATATCAATTAAAGAAAAAACACTTCAAAAAAGAACAATACAAATATATCACTCAACAAACCATAAATTTTCCAAAGATAATCATATTAGTTAAAAAAACAAATGTATTTTGTTATTGTAAAAAAATTAATATTCTTCTCCCAAAAATGACTTTCACATTGGAATAAATAAAAAATAATAAAAAAGATAAAAAATTAAATGAGGTTGCATGAATTAGAACAATTAATAAATGAAATATTTGTTTGATTTAGAAATAGAAAAGTAAAAAAGTGAATTAGATTATAAAAATTATACTTGTCTTTGTTGCTCTACTAACAAACTTGTTTGAAGAGAAAATGAATTTGAGGAGAGAAAAAATAAATAAGAAAATGAGTTTAAGGAGAGAATAAGAGAAAAGTGAGAGTTTAGAGATAAAATAAGGATATTATGGTCATTTCAATAAAAATCTTCTTTTCCATGAGTTTTCCTCTCTCATCTAGGAAGAAAATATTTTAGCATATGCCTACATATTTTTTCTTTCCCTCCTATTTTCCCTTGTCTACCAAGGGAAAAGTCAATTTTCCTTCCTTTTTTCTTCCATCCCTTTTCATTTCTCCTATTTTCTATAGAACTAAACATAACCTATGGAATCATTCTCTAAATTGGTTATCTTAATTGGAGCATAAGTTAAGAGGTATGGGTCACATAGATTCTTTCTTGGCTCGCCAAGATTATTGCTATGGATATGGTTGGGTCTCTTTGCCCCATATAGTTTCTACTTTCTATTTCAATGTATTTTTCTTTTGTTTTTTGGGGTTTAACTCCTACTTTCACCCCACACAAAAAATTAAAATTAATATAATACACATTTTCAAAAGTTAGACTCTTCTTTCAACTTTCAATTTCGGACGAATACATTTGTGAGACTCTTCTATTTTAGGTTGCATGGAATACTCCTTTCTCCACACTGTCATTTTCATATACCTTTTTCACTTTGCAGCTGTACTTCAAAATCTTTCTTCCACCCAACTCAAGATTTCGTCTCTCATCCATTTTTTTTTCTTCTTCCCATTTTTAGTTGAAAATGATTTCATCTTTTCATTAGTTATCTCCAAAATAGGTAGTATCTTTTAGTAATCAAACTTTTGACATTTTGATTTATTTAAAACTTAGTCACTAAATCAACACTTTATTTATATCTAGAATAATTGTATAGTAAAATAATTGGACGAGGATATGAATCACCTCTCTCCAATTTGTCTCATTCTTTGTCCTGAGTCATTCACATATTACTACATAAATAAAATAAAATTTTAGAAAATAAAAAATAATATTCTGATTGATTCGAGATAGAAAATGAGTTCGGGATGTGTAATATTTACCCAACACAAGTAATGTATGGGTTTGCAAATCTACACAATTATTACAACAATTACTTGTAAAACTGGTGTCTTTAATTTCTTTTTTAAACCCTTCTTTATTAGTGAAGATTAAATGACACGTATGGATTTTTCTTTTTTATGGGTGAGGACATGACACTCTTAAATGATTATTTGTATTTTTCATTAATCAATCACAAATGGTAAAATATAAAATAAAAGTTATGAATCAATTTTCTCTTTAAGGTTCTTTTTGTCACTTCATCATGTAAGTTGAGTGTTTTTGGTTGAATTTGTTCATTCCTCACTTCGTTTAAAGTTGTGCATAAATATGTGGTGGAAAAAAGTAATAAATAATAATATGATTGAAAAGTAAAGTATAAATATATATTTAAGTTTTTAAATTTTGATTTAAAATAATAGACATAATTTAAATATCAATATATATATAAGTGATGTAGTATAAGTAAACACATTAGAAGAATATTAGTATGAAAAATGTATAAATTAACAATATAAGAATTTTTTATTATTATTCATCATTTATATTTAACTATTATTCACTAACACAAATGAATAATAATACAAATCAGTAGTACTCACATGAAAATTGGGCTAGCTGATATACTAGCATAAGTATAAATTTTAATAATGTACAACCAATTTTTATAAAAAAACACAACTATTCTTCCAACCAAATGGCAAGACTCATCAATATTGACGAGTGACTGAGATGGAGTTAATATCCAACCAAATAAGGCTAGGTCAATTGCTCAGAGGATCGACTTAGTTATCAAGAATGACGACAATGAAAGATTCGGGCCAGGTCAACGATTATTATGCTCGAAAATTTCCTTCGCACTAAAGGCAAGACCACGCCATATGATGAGATGTCAGTCTCACAACATTTCCCGAGAAAAAAAGGTAATCTATGAGAATAATAGGCTGGAAATGAATAGATCGTGTCATCAATTATGGTGACAATCCTCAACATAAAGTGTAGATTACTTCACACACGGTATAAAATAGGTTAAACCACCCACAAAGAGATGCATGTATATCATTCTACTTTCTCTGTCGAACATAAATATATAAATATTAACTTGAGCGTTAGAGTTTATTTTCACGTATCTAGACATAAATATATATTTTTATATGAATGCATAATTATATAAATAATAATATTGTAATCAGTTAATATTGCATACTTTTTTTTTGGAGCAAAATAAAACAAAATAATGAAGTATTGTTCTACTTTAAAAAGGTGAATCAAGAGTTCGTATTTAACATGACCGTAAAATAATTTTTTTTTCCAACATTTCATTCGGTTATGACTATAAATTGGGATCTTTTGTAAATATGGTTAATGATCGGATCAATCCAGCTACCCAATTCAGTTCTCATAACATAATCTTTTAAGTGCTCTTTAAATTTAAATAAAAAGTACTAATTAATTCATTTTATTTAATTACCATTGGTTGGTATTGCTTTCTTGAAGTGCTCTATGAGCTAATACTTTTTTCCTCTTTTTTATGGGTAGAGAGAAAGAAGTGAGAAAGATAGTATGAAGAAAGAAAAATACCAAAAATAGATGAGATTTTTGTATTGTTTGATAAAAAAAAGAAAAAAGTAGAGAGGAAAAAGTTTTTATATGTCTCACACACTTTTTTATTCCCTCTCTTCTTTCTCCCCTCTTAGTCTCATGAAATGGGAGAAAAATCACATTTCTCTTTAACTTCTCTATTCCCTCTTTCTCTCTTTCCAAACTTCACCCTACAAACAAAGGTTAAGTTCTTACATTTATATGAAAGTGAAGTAATAATTTATATTTACAGCTAGGAATGACAACGGGGTGGGTCGGGTTTGTACTTACTTAAACCCGAAATTTAAAACCCGAACCCAAACTAAATGAGGTTAAAAATAGTACTACCATTTCCGACCCCGTTGGGTTTCGGGTAACCCAAACCCAAAACTATTATATATATATACACATTTTGGTGCTAAGTCCTCAAAATTGACTTAAAACTCAAATATAAAATAATGGGACCGATAATTAACTTACAGGATTTAAAACTCAACTATAAAATATTGGCCATGTCATTTCACCTCACAAATATAAATATATATA
>NC_032012.1:23146314-23194661 GCF_001865875.1 Lupinus angustifolius
ATATAAATAATTGTGTAATTTAAATATATTATTTGGGTTTGGAGTATGGTATTACTTATATCAAACCCAAACCCAAAAATTAAAACCTGTAAAACCCGAATCTAATCATAACAAGTTTTTCCCATTAAATTCAGATTGAATCTGGACAGGTACTCAGGAGTTCGATTTTTATTGTCATCCTTATTTGCATACTATATCCAAGAAAGTAAAAATATAATTATCCATACTTTCCTTCTATCATGTTTGCAAAGCTTATAAGACCTCCATCTCCTTCTCACAACATCACACAAACAAGAAACCCATCCATCACAATGGAGACCCACAACTCTTCATTCTCAACCCCACGCGCCTATCTCCGTGCTCTTTCTCACACTCCCTCTCGCTTCGCTCGTCGAGCTATTTCCGTTTCCACTTCATACGAGGAAATGAGCCGGGTTCGAGCCCGGTCCGGTTCAGATATGCGCAAAACCCTTCGTTGGTACGACCTCGTTGGTTTTGGTATCGGCGGAATGGTAGGTGCCGGAGTTTTTGTAACCACCGGCCGCGCCAGTCGCCAATATGCTGGTCCCGCCGTCGTGTTATCGTATGCCATTGCTGGTCTCTGTGCTCTTCTCTCCGCCTTTTGCTACACCGAGTTCGCCGTCGATATGCCCGTCGCCGGCGGTGCCTTCAGCTACCTCCGTGTAACCTTCGGTCAGTTTAAAATTTGTTTGTTATTTCATTTTTTAAAGAACTTTTGCTGTTTGCTGACGTGGACTTTTTCTCAGGTGAGTTTGCGGCGTTTTTGACCGGCGCGAATCTCATAATGGAATACGTGATGTCGAATGCCGCCGTGGCAAGAAGCTTCACGGCGTACTTTGGCACCGTAATCGGCGTCTCCTCCGCGAAATGGAGACTAACCGTGCCTCATCTTCCCAACGGCTTCAATCAAATAGACATAGTAGCCGTTGCCGTTGTTTTACTCGTCACATTTGTTATCTGCTACAGGTTCCTTCACCTTCCTTATCACTCTCTCCATACAACAACAATAACAATGTAACTTCATATTCATTTCTCAAATTTAAACCCTTTTCAATTTTCTATTTCAGTACAAGGGAAAGTTCGGTGTTGAATATGATACTGACGGCTCTACACTTAATTTTCATAGTGTTCATAATAGTAATCGGGTTTACTAGAGGAAGTTGGAAGAATTTCACGGAACCGAGTAATCTAGAAAATGCTTCTGGATTCTTTCCCTATGGTGCTTCTGGCGTATTCAACGGTGCAGCTATGGTTTATTTAAGCTATATGTTATGACGCTGTTTCAACATTAGCAGAAGAAGTGAAGAACCCAGTGAAAGATATTCCGATAGGAGTGTCAGGTTCAGTTATCATAGTAACAGTTCTATATTGTTTAATGGCAGCTTCAATGTCGAAGCTTCTCCCCTATGATATGGTAAATTAAATAATGGGTTTATTTATTTTGTTTGTATAAGTTGTACGGTTGAATGATGAGATTGATTGGGTGCATGTAGATCGATATAGAAGCTCCATTTTCAGCAGCATTTAGTGGGAAATCAGAGGGTTGGGGATGGGTGTCGCAGGTGATAGGGGTGGGGGCCAGTTTTGGGATATTGACGTCGCTGTTGGTGTCCATGTTGGGTCAGGCTCGTTACATGTGTGTTATTGGAAGGTCCAATGTGGTTCCCACTTGGTTTGCTAGGGTCCACCCTAAGACTAACACCCCTCTCAACGCCTCCATTTTTCTTGGTACCTTACTCTCTTCTCTTTCTCCGCTTTTCTTGATATGATATGTGCAGCTTAAGCCTATCTCTTGTCTTTTGGGTTGGAGTGTGTTTAAGTCAATTGGTTTGTTGATGTTCGGTAGTGTCTTGGTAATGTGTGCTGCAAGCGTGATGGGTTGGTTGTTGTTGTTATTGGTTTTGTTGGGAAAACTGAAGGTGCTGATCTTGTGATATTTGGGTGAGATGTGATATAAGAGGTAGGCTAGTTAGTCGTCTTTGTTGGTGTGTGATACTGAAATATGAAATTATAATGAGTTTGATAATTTATAAAAAAAAAGATAATTTAAAATTTATACTGTTTAATATTTTTTGAAGGACATGTATAATATGTCATCCAATATTGGAATGAAATTAATCTTTTTTCATTTATGTGAGTGGTTCTTGGTAAATGCATATATATTTTCAAGATGTTAGGGACTCAAGACTTTATGCGGTGATCCTACTTGATGATTATCCTTTGGGGCTTGCAGGTATTATATAAAAAAGGACAAGAGGTGAATCTTTTCAGTGAGGAAAAAAGATATTTTTAACCTCAGCCCCAAGACAGTAAAAAAATATTCACATATTAAAGAATTAATTTTTTTTTCATTTTAAACTGTTATCCTCGACCCTTAGATTCAAAAAAACAAAAATAGTGCCCTTGATGTTTGATCAACAGTATTAAACTTGTATAACTGAAGCCACATATAATAGCATTATTTGTACGTATATGATTTGATTTAGTGACCTGACACACTCCCCCACCATAGGTTAAGTAAATGACCATTTGGGTTAAAGCCCACTGTTAATTAGGTGGTGTTACAATTTCTCTTTTTGCATTTCATCCAATAAATTTGTCTGAATATTGATGTATAAAAAAGTTATAGTAGAAGGTGTTTTGCTTTGCATGTTAGCTAGACAGCTTTTTACATAGATGATTGTGACAACAGAGTTGTTTATAACTACTAGTAATATTTTTTTTGAAAGTAAAACTTTCTTACGTACTCCAAAACAGTGTTTGGTTGAAAAGGTTATCTCATAGCACATGGCCATGGGTGTCACAAGTTTTCCAAGGGCTATCTGCCTATCCCTATAATTTGTTTTTCTATTGTTTGGTCCCCCCTTCCCTCCCAGTGTATGGTATGTGCCTTTACCTTCCTTTACTTGAAACCATATTATTTATTCAGGAAAGGTATCTTGACTAGATAAAGATGTAAGGACTATGACAATTGTATTAGCAGGTAAAATGTGTAGCTTAGAATGGAGAGAGGTGAATCACCCAATGATGTAAAATAGGCTATGCTGTTTGTGATGACCCACTTTCTTTTTTCCAACTCAATGTAAGAAGAATAATACAGCATCTCAAATGGAAGATAACTAATGATTATTATTGATTCACCCCACTATTGTATTGGTTAATATATTCCTCTTGATTGGAATCATTGACTGATATGGTACCTAGTTAAAGTTGGTCTCAGTGATGGATTTTCATGATCTTTTAAGCTTTGTGGTGTATTTTGACTTCTCACAACTCTTGTCTTAAAATTCCTTTTCCTAACCTCTAAACTATTGAGTGGTTGTGGCTTGAATACATGATTGTGCATTTCTGGGGTTACAATTTTTCTCATATCAGCATATATTCTCCTTTTCAGGTATCTTCACAGCAGCACTTGCCCTTTTCACTGACCTTGATGTCCTCCTAAACCTAGTATCCATTGGCACCCTATTTGTCTTTTACATGGTAGCAAATGCTGTGATTTATAGACGCTATGTGGCTATTGGAACAACCAAACAATGGCCTACATTGTCCTTCCTCTGCTCATTTTCCTTCACCTCAATCATGTTCACTTTCATTTGGAAATTTGTACCCAATGAAAGGGTTAAGGCAGGGTTACTAAGTGCTTGTGCTGTGATTGCAATTGCAATATTACAACTTTTTCATTGCATGGTCCCTCAAGCAAGGAAACCAGAATTCTGGGGTGTCCCACTAATGCCATGGATACCCTCAATTTCAATATTTCTGAATGTGTTTTTGTTAGGATCATTAGATGGACCATCCTATGTACGATTTGGATTCTTTTCTGCTGTAGCAGTGCTTGTCTATGTCTTTTACAGTGTTCATGCTAGCTATGATGCTGAAGGAGATGGTTCTATTGGTCAAAAGAATGGTGAAATTCATGTAGAATCAAAAGAAAATGAGGAGGACCGAAGTTTTAAAGTCTGATTATCTTTTATTTAACTTTTGAACTTTAGATCAGGATTGGCTTCAACCTTTTTGTATGGTTGATGGTCACTTAACAAGGTAGTGGGAAGTGACAATTATGTGGAATACATGTATAATTCTAATTGAATATTATAATAGGCTGCATCCTTTATAGAAGTGGCCAATTGTACAGTTCTAACTTCTAAGGTGGCTTAAGTTGTAATCCTTTTTGTAGATTTTTGGATTATGTTATTGGACAGAGATCATGTTTCAAATGGTATATCATTTCATGTTTTAGGTCGATATTATATTATAACATGAATAAAAGAAATTTTTTGAAAACAAAAGTAATACTCTGATTGACCTAAGACAAAGTGACAATATGTGATCTTTGTCATGTTATTCCCTAGTAAGAAAATGTTGGTTTAATCTTTAATCACTTATAAACTATAAACTCTGAATCTTAACAGCTAAATTGAAAGAAAGCACAAGACCAAATGGAGTGTGCTAAATGAAAGTGGTGCATAATTTTCCTTTTGAAGATTATTATGTTATATTGACCCTAGCAGAACATCCCTGTACTATAGCGATCATTTCTCCTGTTTGTAAGGGGGAAAAGACAATTAATATGACACAAAGAGGACATGGAGTCATTCTTATAAAGAAGAAATGAAAGGTTTTACAATGTTATACAATAATTGAAGGTTGGAGCCAAAGAAATTAAAATTGATTGAAGTTGATCTTTCATTATTAGTATGATTAACTAATTAAGAGTTGATGGATTAGCTGTGAAAGTAAAGTATCTCAATAACATTTATATATAATTTATAACTAAAGGTAAAAATACGTAAGACGGTATATGAGTGATCTATAATTGGCTAGGTTATATAAACATTTTCGTAAATAGACCAAACTCATGATTTTTTCATAAACACATCATGCCAAAAAAATATATTTATAAATAAGCCTTATAAATATCTCAATTTATTAAGGAAAACTTCTATGCAATTATCTAGGACATGTTGTTATGTATGCCATTTATTTTAACTTTTATTTAATACATATAAAATTAAATGGATAAAAGAGTAATTACTGATTTAATTTTCAAACATTTCAATTTTATCATTAATATTTCTTACAACTTATCTCTCTAATGATTTATATTCATGTGTCTAACTTACAATTTATTATTTTTCTAAATTTAATTTCTTAGTATAACTTATAATATTTTAATTGTAGTCTAAGTAACTTTAATTTATTAAATTTAACTTTTAATATTAAAATTATTGAGAAAAAAACGTGTAGTGTATATCAAAACACAAGTAATAATACATTGGAATATGTTGCTTTTTCTATAAACTCCAAAGCTTACAATAAACAAAATATTTAAAAAATAATAATTGAATAATTATGAATAATTTAACGAGAGGAAAAACGGTCACGTGAAGCATGCCAAATGCAAACAGCGGCAACAGGTTAGGGTATGAAAAAAGAGAAGAGTATTAATTAATGTTTTGTAAAGGAGTGTTAAATTATTGTTAATGTAAGCAAAACAAGAAAAAGTACCAAAAAAAAGTATCAAGTTGGTGCTTTCAGGTTTGGACACATTTGTATTTGAACTTGTATGCTCTAAACCAGTTTCAGCAAAATGAATAAAGTAAAGAAGAAAGTAACTTGCATGATGGATGCACATGACTAACCAGATGAGCTATTGGCAATGCTTAATCAATTAGTGAGTAAAGAATAAAATTAGAGTGTAAAATGTATGCAATAACATTATAAATATTCATACAATTAGTGTATCATTCATCATTCATTTAAGAGTTAATAACGAGTGAAAATAAATAATGGATAATGTATCAAATTTGGTATCTAATTGTGTGCCTAGTCTTGTGAGTTTTGATGTAGAACAGGTTTGCCTACTATGCTGTCAAATTGGCTTGGATCAGCAGGATGAGTATGGATCTGGTTTGGAGCATGATGAGAGGAGTAACTTGAAGGATGGCACAAAGCTTGGCTTGGATAGATTGAATCAGGGTGGCTTGGACAAGAAGGTTGTCCAGACTTCTCAGTCTCGACCAAACTGTCCTAACAAGTGTCTTCCAATGAATTTCAATGACATTCGTAATGAGCTTTGTCTTAGGCAATTTGATGAACAAATCTTAATCAACTTAATTCAAAGAAAGCTTTGGCTTGTCTATGATGCCTTAGCTGATTTTGCTAAAACTTAATAAAGAAATTTTCATATCTAGAAATGTTAATTTCTATGAGAACACTTTTCCTTTTGCTAAAACTGATATGATGTCTGAAAATAACATTGATATATCCCTTCCTACTACTTCTTTCAATAATAATGATCACTATCTAGATGATGATTTAGACTATGTTCAAGATCAGGATCCTAATGAAGAAGATGACCATAATCTGGTTTCCCTTGAAGGGACTGACCCTCAGGATGAAAACATTGAGCATGAAAACCCAAGGAGATCCAACAGAGAAAGGAATCCTCCTAGTTACCTCAGGGATTACCATTGTTCCCTAGGAATCTCTGGTACTTGTATGAGTAAAAAGGATATTAAGTATCCTCTGGAACAAGTCCTCTCTTATGAGAGACTGTCATCTAAACAAAAGGATTACTCTGCTGCCTTAATTACAGATTTTGAGCCTGATTCATATAATGAGGCTATCCAATATCAGCATTGGGTTGATGCCATAAATGTTGAGCTTGATGCCCTTAAGAAAAAATAACACTTGGATATTAACTGAATTGCCTAAAGACAAGAAGGCTATAGGCTGCAAATGGGTGTTTAAAGTAAAACATCATGCATATGGGAGTATAGAGAGATATAAAGCTAGGTTAGTGGCAAAAGGGTACACTCAAACTGCAGGGATTGATTACCTTCACACCTTTAGTCCTGTGGTCAAAATGACCACTATAAGGACCATACTTGCTCTAGCTTCCATAAAGGGATGACACCTTCACCAACTTGATGTGAATACTGCTTTTTTGCATGGTGATCTAATACAAGAAGTTTACATGAAAACTCCCCCTGGGCTTAGCTCACCTAATACATCTCTTGTGTGCAAATTAGAAAAGTCTCTTTATGGCTTAAAGCAAGCCAATAGGCAATGGAATGCCAAATTAACCACTGTTTTAATCAATTATGGTTACTCTCAATCTAGAACTGACTATTCCCTTTTTACCAAAATCAATACCAATAACTATTCTACTATACTTGTGTATGTGGATGATTTGATTGTTGCAGGGGATGATTTGATTGAGATACAGAACATTAAACAACTTCTTGACAATAAATTCAGCATAAAGGACCTAGGAGTTCTCAAGTATTTTCTTGGGATGTAAGTGGCTAGAAGTAAGGAAGGAATCAGTTTATGCCAAAGAAAGTATGCTCTGGATTTGCTTGAAGAATTTGGCCTGCTTGGTGCTAAGCCTAACACTAGTCCTATGGATAGCAGCATAAATTTGCATAGCACCTCTGGTTCACCTTATGCTGAGATCACTTCATATAGAAGAATTCTTGGGAGATTGGTTTATCTTACTCACACCAGGCCAGATATTGCCTTTTCTGTTGGGCACTTGAGCCAATTCTTAGCTGCTCCTACCACTGAGCATTTCAAAGCTGCTATGAGAATCCTGAGATATGTAAAAGGTGCTCCTAGTAAAGGTTTATTTTTCTCTTCGAATAGTAGTATCTCTTTAAAGGGTTTTAGTGACTCTGATTGGGCTTCATGTCTTGACACAAGAAGATCAGTTACAAGGTTCTGTTTCTTCTTAGGAGATTCTTTAATCTCCTGGAAAAGTAAGAGACAAAAGACTATCTCAAGATCCTCTGCAGAGGCAGAATACAGAGCATTGGCCATCACTAGTTGTGAGGCTCAGTGGCTTTTGTATTTGTTTGATGATTTAAAATTGTCTCATAAGGATCTGTTGTCCTTTATTGTGACAATCAATCTGCATTGCACATTGCAGCCAATCCTGTTTTTCATGAAAGAATCAAACATATTGATATTGATTGCCATTTTATAAGAGAGAAGGTTGTCAATGGTATTGTTCATCTTCTGCCTATTTTCAGTGCTTTACAAATTGCAGACATTTTTACCAAGGCTCAACCCCCTGGAGTTTTCTCCAACAATGTTTGCAAGCTTGGTATATGTGACATACACATTCCAGCTTGTGGGGGGGTATCAAATTCGGTATCTAATTGTGTGCCTAGTCTTGTGAGTTTTGATGTAGAACAGGTTTGCCTACTATACTGTCAAATTGGCTTGGATCAGCAGGATGAGTATGGATCTGGTTTGGAGCATGATGAGAGGAGTAACTTGAAGGATAGCACAAAGCTTGGCTTGGATAGATTGAATCAGGGTGGCTTGGACAAGAAGGTTGGCCAGACTTCTCAGTCTCGACCAAACTGTCCTAACAAGTGTCTTCCAATGAATTTCAATGACATTCGTGATGAGCTTTGTCTTAGGCAATTTGATGAACAAATCTTAATCAACTTGATTCAAAGAAAGCTTTGGCTTGTCTATGATGCCTTGGCTGATTCTGTGCAGAGTCATTTAGTCTTATTTGTTTGGTTGTTAGTTTACTATTTTTAGTATGTTTTAGTTAGGGAGTTAGTTAATTGGTTAGATTAAGTTTCTATTTGTAGAAGTTGCTTATAAATATTGTTGTATGTTTGTATTTCAATAATCAATAAAATTAGTAAAGTTTCTTTTTCTTCCTCCTCTTGCTATCTTGCCAAATCTTCTTCTTTCTCATCTTCAATCAAAGAAAATATGGAAGGGAACTTTTTAAGATAATGCACTGATAGTATAAAAAATCTTACACTATCACTACATTCATCTTTTTAGAAGAGGGCCCAAATATTAAATTCCAACTTGCAAGTAGCCATTAACTAGTAATTATTATTATTTTGTTTTTAAAGAGATTAAATAGCAAAGTTACTATGAATGGTGAATTAAAAAAAGTAGCCAATAAAAGTGAAATTAGAAACTTACCAAACCATCACGCCCACGCCTTATCTTACTTTGCTAGTCGGAAGATAGTGCCTCTAATTGACAAAATAGACAAATGGACAAAAAAGTATAGGCATATCATATGTTGGCACCATGTTATCTTTTGTATCCAAATCAACCATCTTTGTCTGCTGCACTATCATTTGTTTTCTTCTTAGGCCTTCTCTCATTTCGTGCTTTTTGGGTCCTAATTATTTTCAAGGGATTGCTTAAATTAGTCGAAAAATGTGTTTTTTGATGGACTAACAAGGTTAATCTCTTACCTATATAGGGTAAGGAATTAATATTTTTTTTTGTACTAAAAAGGTTAACCCTTACTAACTATTTCTGTCATATTTTATTTATGTTTCTAAGAATCAAGACAGATCATTAATGATTTTTTCAAAAATTAAGTTAATAAATGAATTACCTTTTTATATATATAGATTAATCATGTGTTAAAATTAAAACATCAACTAATGACTTCAAATATGAGTTTGATGTGAAATTCCCATTTTTATTAGGATGATCTTATATATACCTATTGAAAACACTTTAATTTTTTTTTTAAAATGACAGAAGAACTAACATGACTCATGTTTATAATTTAAATTGAATTAAATAATCAGTTTATTTATTCTAATATCAAAACTTTAATCTTATTTTTTCCATTATGAATATTGGGCTTTACTCTAAAAAATTTCCTTTCCCCATCCTCTCTCGATTTCTCTATGGTCCCATTTATGTATGTTGGCCAGTGGAATCTTTTTATTTTGAAGCTGCATTCATGTTCTATCACAATTTAAAGGGAAAAAGGAAAGATTCCAAGTGAAGATTTACATGAATTAAACTCTGCATATAAAGATTATATGATAAATTATCAAAAGACCAATCCACATCAATATTCCATTAATGTTGTGAGCTATCGGAAGAGATTTGATTTTATGCGCCAAGACTTCTAACCTGAAATGTTAACTTTGTGTGCATAAAAAGATTCTTTACTTCTTTCATATAAGCCAATCCGATAGGATCAACTCAAAAATATTTCATCATGAAATATGTAACCATCTTTCTTTTCTCGTTCATTTTCTTTTTCAAATCGCATGTCAATGTTTTTTCAATTAAAGTGACAACTTTATATACTAAATAACTTCTTTTCTTATTAAAGTTACAACTTACATGTATATTGGCTATACTCAAGTAATGATCATTGGACATATAAAACTTTTACCTTTCTTCGGCTTTATAATAGTTCCTATTTGGCAAATAGAGATGCATGTTTGTGTTAGTGATTTAAATGTTTGATTTGATTCGATTTTTGGTGTAGTTTAGGAATAGCATTTAATATCAGATATGTCCTATAGTTCTGAAACAAACAAATAAAAAGGAAATCAATTTCCATAGGAGAACATTTGTATCTCCAGAAGTTCAATTGGGAGTTGAGGAAGCATAATAAAAATTTATAGCAAGTTAGGAAGTAAGAAGTGTGAAGATTGGGTTCATTTGTGTCTTACCTAAGAAATTACATAAATTAAGGATTCTTTGTGTATGCGATTCTATTCTCACAATTTCAGAATCTATGAAATCTTGAACCAGACTAAATATAGATGGTTCTATAGAAAAAAACAAACCAAAATACATTTTTTATCCACGTTACCGTTTTTGGATCAGTTTGGATACAGTGTTCAATGTATTTGGATTCTGGAACAGTCAATGGATAATATTATGCATGGGTTCCTAATTCCCATTGCAATTGGTTGTGTCCACTAGTTGGATTCTAAGTGAAAAGGCAAGGAACAAATTGAGAAGTTCAATGCCAAAAGTCATTCCCTTTCTATAATAAAAAAATGAAAGAATGGTATTGTATTTCCTTGTACATGGTTTTGTCCATGAAAGCAGTGATGTAAAATTTTTACTGTGCCAACCAGTTCGACCGGAAAACTGGCGAGCCGGACTCCTAACCGGTACGGTACGGATGTTGAACCGGCCAGTATCAAAACCGGTGAACCAGCCGAAATTTGACTAAACCGGACGATTTATATACATCTTTTTTTAAAAACTCAAAAACCCATTACACGATGAACCTTTTTCCAACAATTCTTCAACACTACAAGACATATTTTTTTTTAAAAACTCAAAAACCCATTACACAATGACTTAATTGTTTGCTTATAATATATATATATATATATATATATATATAAACTGGTATGTCCAGTTTAACTGACATGCAGTTTAATTACTGAATCACTAGTTGAACTACTGTACCATTATACTAGTATTCTGGATCGGTTTAATAACCGGCACGGTTTTAACAACACAGCATGAAAGTACTTTATCTCAATGCCTTGATATTTTCACCCTTCACCTTCTACTTAAGTAATTTTTTATTTCAAGTCCTTATTAGTGATGTGATTTGGGTTATGGAAATTCAATAGCTTCCATTCCTCTTCTCGTGCTAATAATCCTACTAGTAACTTCAACTGTTCAAGATATGTTTGTGCTCTCATGCAACATGTGAAGACAAAGTTGTTAAAAGTTCTTATCAACAAACCACGCAAAAATTGAGTGTAGAGATATATTAAGATTCTTTATTTATTACATTTATGTAAAGTACCTCCCAAAAGGAAAGGTATATTTATGAGAAAGAAAGGAATTGAGGTTGATATATCAAGAAAAGGAAAGAGATACCTTGTTATGATATCTACTTTTTGTTTCATTTTGTAGTTAGTTAAGATACGGTTCATTGTATGAAAAGACTTTGCAATATGATGAAGAGTTTAATATGTATGTACTATTAGTATTATTATAAAAATTTGTACAAATCAATACATTATATACAATTTATTTATATTATTCTTTTGATGAATCAATTATAATTAAAAATGAATAGTGAATAATGTTACATTTTCCATGCATACTTTTCTTATCTATAATTTTATTAAAAACACATTGCTTATGATTAGGTATGAGATTCAACCCAAAACTATTTATATATTTATCATAGGTGGGAATTGAAAACTTGTCAGGAAAGAAGACTGGACCGGTTTATTTTTCTACTCTACTTTAATTACTATGTGAGGCCCACAAACCACAATACACATACTTTGCATTTGTATTTGTGTAGAAACAATGTATTTACAGATATCTTTGTCTTGCTTTATTTGTCAGGTTGGCTTCAAATCAAGTAACTATCAAGCCTTTTAGGCTCTTACCAAGAAAACTAAAAAATGTAACTATCATGCCCAATGTGGATATCAGTGACTGCATAAACTATGCTATTCACTGGTTAACCTTATATTTTATAATATATAAAGTAACAGAGATTGGAGAATGTCAATTATGAGGTTGTATAAAAGTTCTCTTTGTACACCAATATTTTAATAAAAAAATGTATACACTGACCAGTGTGAAAAATTTGTACAATATCATTCCATTATCCACCATTTATTTTTAATCAACACTGATTCTTCAAAAATAATAATACAAATAAATAATAAATGATATATATATAAATCTTTAACTAAAAGTGTATAGATATTACACATGCTTTCTTTTTTTTGTAGAAAGTAAAATAATGTTTTATAGTAGGGTTTAATGAATGTAGTAAGGAGAGAGTCATTAGTTGTGTTTAAAGGGATGAAATAGGATTGTAGATGGTTTTGTCAGTACAACTAATTCAATCTGAAAAAAATTGGTAGGTTGAATTGGTTTGAGACTTTTAGCAATGTTTTGGGAACAAATCTCAATAACTGATAGAACCAACCACAGTAATAATACTTCATTTTATGAATACCAAACACACTTTGTAAATTATATCGAACACATAATCGCATGCTTTATGGAATGCAATGATTTTTGGGTTTGCCAAGCATGCTTGTGCACTAGAGGCTATGATCTTATTTGAAAAAATGCAGCAGAGAGGGTTCTTTCCTGATGATGTAACATAGTAGCTGTATTAAATGCATGTAGTCATGGGTTTGCATGAAGGACAGAAACACTTTGACCTCATGGTCAGACAGCAAAATCTTAAAACCAGTGTTCTTCGAAAGCATATCTGTTATCCCACAAAGTGTACAACTAAATGTGTCACTTGTTATAATTAATTATAAAAACATTTAAATTAAAAGTTGAATAATCAAGTATTTTTCTGACAAATCAGAATAAGTGACACATGAAGTGACACTTTTTGGGACAGAATGGTTCCGTCATCTTGGCCTCTTGTAGAATTTTTATAGCAATATTGGGTTTGCTGATATTGCAGCTAAACATCTATTTGAAATGGAACCTGATAATGCAGGAAACCACATCTTAAATATATGCAGCAAATAAAAAATGGGAGCATGTTACAAGATCCAGGACAATTCTCAAAAGAGTGATGTGAGGAAGGAGATGGGTGCAAGTTGGATTGAAATAAAGAATAAAATTCACTCGTATTGATGTGTGAAAAAAATCATCCACAAATTTATGGGATTTATGCTAAGTTGGATAATTTGGTGCAAGAGTTAACAAAGCTGGATAACAAGGTTGATACAAATCATGACCTGCATGATGCGGAAGAGAGCAGAAAACAGATTCATATGAGACACTATAGTGAAAAGCTTGCTGTTAGATTTGGATTGATGTGTTTGCCAAGTAGTGATATACCAATAAGGATTAGGAAAAAAAAACTTAGAATTTGTGGTGATCGCCACACTTTTATGAAACTTCAGTCTGGCTTTACTAGCAGGGAGATCATTGTTCGAGAAACAGATCATTTTCACTGCTTCAGGGATGGCTTCTGTCCTTGTGGAGAGTTTTGGTGAACTTCTGATACATACATTTCTTTTCATGTATTCCAAATAAATCAAATTTTCAGGGAAAAGCTTGGTGATTAAGCATGACTTTAGTCAATCCATTGGTTTTATATAGCATAGAATCTTTTTTATGATACAAATAGTTCATTCAGTTTGCTGCAAAGCAAAAAGTGAGAACTCATGGCCTCCTATGGATATCAAGTAGGCAATTTAAGAGGACGACAGCTAAAGCTACCGGGTATCAAGTGGCCTCCTGAATTTCCATGTGTAGGACAGCCTATTGTTGCAAGGCTTCAAAAGCGAAAGACATCACAACAATAAGATATAATTTTGGAGACGATAGACATCACAACAATAATTCAACATGGATTGAATTATGGAGACAGCCAAAGTTACCGAGTATCAAGTAGCTTCCTGAATTTCCATGTGTAGGATAGCCTATTGTTGCAAGGCTTCAAAAACTACTATTTTCATCATAGTATTCCTATATATCTTAATGTCGCTGTAAGGAAATTCATGTGAATCCATGTTGAATTATTGTAGGATAGCCTATTGTCTGGTTGTACCAATTTTCTCAATCTCTCTATCACCACAATATGATTTTGCTGGCTAATAAAAAGTAAAAGATATCAATTTTAACGATATTTTTCTTCTCTTATCTTCCCTTACCTCCTCATTTTCTCTCACCTATAGACAACCAGTTCAAGGGTTTGTTCTGATCAAAATGGGTGATGGTAGTTGAAGGCAAACGGCATGTGGTTAACAATAGTGAGGATAAGTAAAAGGTAACACGATGCTGCTTTCCATGGGTACAAATTACAATAATTCAATCAAGAGACAGCATACCTTACACAAAATCTCTTATTATAAAATTGAAGAATCACTACGTTCTGGAGTCCATTTTCATTGAATTGTTGCTATAACTGAAGCTTTCGAGGGAGAACTGAAAAAGTATTAATTATTACTCAGTTTAGTGTAAACTAATATATTTACTAATTTGAAAGTTGAGTTACCTTCTACTATATTACGAAAGCTATGGGGAGGAAATATAATTTCCGGGTCCATTTTCTGGGAAGAAACAACCTGAAATAGGTGCTGCTTACTGCAGAAAGCAAACAGATTCAATGTGTTAAGGAAAATAAATAAGGCAAAGCTTCAAACGAATTTGTCATTAAGCAAGTAGCACCAATTGTAGCTATCTCATCTATTGGCTATCGCACTAATTCTAAGACTCGAACGGGAATCTGAACTTTATGCAATCTGAACTTTATTGCCCCCATAGACATTAAGAGTTTTAATTGAGAGTTTCACAAAGTTAACAAATAAGTTTCAAAAAATTGAAAAGTAACATACCTCGCCCACCAAGGGATATACTTCTGATTTGGTACATCATCCTCATCTTCAAATTCATCATCTGAGCCTTTATATGGAGAGATCTCGTATGACTGCTCTTGAATTGAGTTTTTTATGAACAAGTCACCGTCTTCAGTTGCTTTGGTCAAATTGACCATTACCTAAAAATAAATTTATTAGTAGGCTGATATTAAAATCTCGTCTGAAACACATTCAAACATTCAAAATGTAAGAGTTCAGAAATATCACTAGAGAAGTTGACTGATTTTCCAGAGAGCCCAGTGCAGAATAAGTACAAGCCACAGTTATTGCCACAGAAAACTATAACCAAATAAATCACAAATCCAAATTTTAATTAAATCTTAATTCTTAAGCATCACTTACCTTAAGCAAGTGGCGTTAAATAAATGCTCAAGAGCAGTATGCCAAAGCTAAAATCATGAAATTACATAAAAAATCATTTTAATATTTGCCTGACTTGAAAATAAGTATCATGCATTGACAGAAAGCAGTTAGATCAGGGAGATTGCAAGTTACTTGTTTCCTCCAAAAAAATCATGTTTGTGTAGAAATGGAAAAGCCTTGACAGCTACTACGAAATCCTTCAAAATATGAATGCTAATGATGACCAAGAAAAGAGCCACAGAAGATAATGCTACCTTTCCATTATCTGCACAATTATTCACAGCTTCTGAATATTCAGGACAGCTTTCTTTTGCTTTATTATTTGTCGAATCCCTGAAAATCGAAGGTTCATTTTCAGAAATTTTCTCCACACTGTCTTCTCTATGGTCCTCTAGCTGCAAGTTCTTGTGATTTCCTCTTTCATCCATAAGTTTGTTGCCTTCCTTTTCACCCTAGACCAGACAACCGATGTATTAGCAATTTCAATAAAAATAATAAGGGAGATGACAACTAAATTATTAGCAGAAGAAGCACTTTACTGTAGTTCGGCTTTGTATTTCTATATGTTCCTTCTTAGAATGTGTCTTCCCATGCCCTTGCTGCTGTTTCTTCACATCATTGACACGCTTCTTTTTTCTTTCTTTGTCCTTTTTTTCTTCTTCTTCTTCTTCCCTCTGTCTCTTCTTTGCTGCCATTTCGGCCACTTTCTTCCGTTCTTCCTCTTCTTTTTTCTTCTGCAATCTTTCACGCATCAGTGCCTCTCTCCTCATCTTGCGGTCGTTCTCTTTCTTTTCGAGCATACGCTTGGCAACCTCACCAGTCTGCAGGGCCTTCACGTTGATGTCCCTCTTGCCTACATGTTCACACAGTAAGGTTCAAATCATGATCAAATTAACATCATACAACTTCTGCACTAATTCATATACATAATAAGTAGCTCATAGCATCAATATATAGACCCTTCCTTCCATATATGGCTTCAGGAAGTCAATACTAATAAATTGTATAGATCGTTCCTTCCATTTTTAGCATTATTTATTGTCATTTATGCCGTATTCTCTGAATCCTTGGGTCATCGATCAACATTCACATCAGTCTTTCAAATTAATAAATCCATAGGTACTAAATTGTTTTAGTTCTATCAGAATTTTAATCTATCATGACAGGCTTATATATGTTGCTGAGTGGGAACATGTAATTTGCAATCTTAATGGCATAACCCCTTACACAGAAAAAAGTTTGCATAAAGCTCATTCTTATTTTAAAGCCACATAAGCTTTTAAAGAATACAAGCTTGTGTTCCAGATCCTGAACGGATTTTTTGTCAGCAGTTAGTGGTTAGGAGATATCCTTTTCTCTTTGTGATAAAAATTAAAGAAATCATTTTGAAAAATGTTGCTATCCACCTGCAAGAATCTTGCAATCAAAATGCCCAGGCTAAAGGTTAAGATCTCACTAAAACGAGAAAACAAAAAATAAAAGCTAAGCCAAATAAGAAAGACCTAACTAAAGTTGATGGGACAATATGACAAGGCAAAAAACAGCTAATACTATAAGCTCTAAAATGAAAATTCAGTTAGCTCTAAAATAAAAGCTAAGCCATGTCTTGATGGTGAATTTCAATCTCCAAAGAAGAAAATCTTTATAAAAATAAACTTCATCTTGAAAGTAACCAAGTGAAGATGATCAGTTACCTGTAATAACAGCGGCTTCTTGTTTTTTTTGCACTAATGGAATAAAGGAAGTGATGCCACATACAATATTGTTGGGTTTAGACTTGCTTTCAGAATAAGTGGGGCCTGGTCGTTTCATACTATCTTTTCCAGATAATTTTGGCCTACTGGACCTGTTGTAAAGTGATTCAGTGGTTCTCTTGGCACCATTTTTGCCAAGAGATGTACACTGATTTTCCCTCCCCTTAATCGTGAATCTTTTCCCATTGTCATCCTGCTTGTCAAGCTTCTTTTTCACTTTTTTGTGAGTCCCACTGACATTAAACTCTGTGCTTACAAATTCTATATGTCCATCAGTTGGCATATCATTTTGTAAAACTGAAGTAGAAGGGTCATTGTCTACAATCTCGGCAGGTGGTTCTCTAGTAATTGACCTAGCCATTCCTTCTGAACCAATGCCATTTTTGAATGTATCAGAGTTCTCATCCATATTTTCATTTTCTTCATTAATGCAGGGAAGCTCTAGTTTTAAACTCTGACGCTTTCCTGAACTGCTGAAATTTGAATTAATTCTATCCCAAATGGTTTGAACTGATGGTGTATCAGTGCCCTTACAATTCGATAAGGGATCAGAAAGGGAGTCTGCTCTCCCATCGTTTAGAGGAAGGGAAGTTCTTAAACCCATGCCTTCGAGAAGCCCATTAGATAAAGATTGATAGAGGTCTGGTATGTTATGCAACTTATATGGTGTTGCCGAATAGCACAACGGAGAATGCATGAACATAGATTTGCAAAGGGAGGTATAATCTATTGAATTACTTAGAAGACTCATCTTTTCCAATTCCAGTTGGTCTCCAGCAGTGCATGGTTGGACATTATCTGTTTGCATAATGAACCCTTCAAACTCTGGTACAGTATCATCTGAACCCATCAAATCCAAACACTGGATCCCTGGAGAAACATATGAACCGCCTGATAATTTAGCATTCCCTCCTGGACAAATTCTTCTACTAGAGGTGCTTCTTTCAAGACCACTGACATGTGCCACACATTCTTGTACACAATTAACTTGATGGCATGACGCCACCTTCCCATCCATGGTGCACCTCATTGTTGAGTCAACACTTAATCTGGGCATATTTGTGTCTGGCAAGAGAAGATTGTCTACACTTATATCTCTTCCATCCATGATATGTTTCTGCAGATAGGAAAAGCAATGAAACACAATCAGTTTAATAAGTTCCAAACTTCCAATAAAGCAGAAATGTAATTTCTGTAGACATAAACCTGAAATCATCGTCCATTTATTTCACTTTTTTGCATAGCAAAAGATTGTGAAATCAGATATTCAGTTTTAGCAAAACATCTGAGGTATTGAAGTCTTGCTTTTATTATAGGAAAATCATTTTCTTTTGCATGAAAAAATATTGTTCAAAATCCAGCTCTTAGGAGATCATTGGATCATGTCTTTCAGCAAATCTCACCAACTATATCACTATTCTAACAATGTCTTAGATACCAGCCATGAATTGGAATTTTCAGATCATCCTGGAAGTAAAGGTAATGAATGACTCATGCTAATGTGTGAATGTCACAATTATTAACACGGGCAAAAAATGAAATTCCTTTTTATCCAAATAAATGATGAAAAATGAGTGTAGAAACAAATCCAAGATGAAAGAACCAATTTCAAATTAAATCAGTAGCTTTCAACACTTGGAGGGTTTTAAATTGTCGTTTCTTACTTGATAACAGCATTCCTAAAAGTTACTCCTACAGCTATCAAAATTCACATGTATCATTAACCAACTTAGGATTCCTTTGTTATCTCTCTTATCCATGTCTCCCTCTATGTCCACTCCGATAATACTTTCTCACTCTTCTTGCTTCAAATCCTATACAAATATTGCATGAAAAACTATATTTTTCTATACTTGTTAGCTATTAGATCATAAATTCAACTTTTTTACTAGCTCAAGCTCGTTATCCTTGAAACGATTGTCATCTACTTCTATCCATATAGCCGAACTCACCTAGTGGGACGAAGACTCGTTTGCTGTTGTATTTACTCTTCCTTTCTCTTCTGTTACTTAATTCTCTATCCTTGCTCTAGTCCTAAACTGACTGGGCAAACAAATTTTGCTACATCATTTTTACTCTGCAATGGCACAGTCATAGGTTAACTCCAGCATTTTCATCTCCCTATAATTCTAAATACTTTTGGTAATGTTCTCTGAAATCTTGTTCCAAGAAACACCACAAAACAAAGGTGGAAGTCTTTATGGAACTATCAAGAGAGTTGAAATCAATCTGCTTTCTATGCTCCATAATTTTGAAGACATTATATCTAAAATAGCTCCAGAAGCAACCCGGCGTTATCCAATAAAATAAATCTAGTCAGGTTCATGCCAAAGCAACAGTGCATGATCATTAGAGTGGCAAAATTAAAAGATGTTAACCGATACTTTCTGACATAAAATTTATATTGAACATTTATTGGCATCAAGTCTAATTAGTGCAAGATATACAGAAATTCTGAGTTAATATCTAAATCTAATCCTTATAAAATAAATCTTCCCAGAAACCAATCTAAAACAAACTGCTATGTACCTCTTCTTTTCTTACTTTAAGTGGGAATCCTTCCATTGTTTGACATTCCTTGGTATCTTGCACCTCTTCTGTTCTGCAGTTACTAACATATTGAAGTCCAGTGTCATCATCTTCATTGGATGTTAAATGTTGAACTTCTAGGACAGCCTCTTGGTTTTTTTCTTCAATACTTAGGTTTCTACCTGCACACCTTTGGTTAATAGAATCAAGTGGCTTTTCCACGAAGCTTGAAGAGACAGGTACAATTTTCTCTGTTTCAATTTCAGTCTTTCTTCTCTTACTCTGAGGCCACAAATGCTCCACGTCATAAGTGAAACTCTCTATGGAACTTTTGAAACTCTGTAAGTCAGTTTTAAAACCAGTATTTTTTCCATCACTGAGCCTACCAACATTCACTTCATCCATAAGAGCTGTAGATGGGAACTCAACTGTTAGGTTTGTAACAAATTTGTCTGTGTATTTATGCAGACAATTTGCAGAATCAGCAGCAGCAAAGGCATCTGCCAACTTAGTACCACTTTCACCATTTTCCAGTGTACTGTGCAGTGAAACAAATTTGGATGCCATAACTTCCTTTGACAAGCTGCCTGGTGAATTTTCACTGGCAACTTGTAAGGTGCTTGAATGATTCACAAAGTTTGAAGTAAGTATGGCAAGTTCTTTCTGAACCACAGCTAACTCTTTGTTTGGTGACACGGCATTTAGTGCTTTCCAGGCTACATCCACCTCCTCCAAATGGCTTGCACAATGTTCTATCTGTCGCCTCTCTTCTACAGTTAAGGCTTCTTGCATTTCCATCAAATTCATCTCCCCCAAAGAGTTGCGGTTACCTTGGCATACAAGAGAAGTTTCATTCTCAAGTAAATCTACTGGTTCCAACAAAATTATAGGTTCTTCTGGTGGCATACACTGTTGTCCCTCTTTTAAATCAGGACTAGAAATTCCATTCATACTTGACCCTTCTGCATCATCAAAAGCAAGTTGCTTGGGAATCACAGACATAACAAAATCAGAGGGCAGCCTCATGATTGAAACATCAGCCCCGACATCTGGGCTAACACTGGTGAATCTAGACCCCAAACAAGAATGACCTTTTTCGACTGAATCAGCAACAGCTTTGGAAACCGTAGTAGCAGTTCTGTCAATATTATCAATGGGATTGGCACCAGATAGTAAGTTTTCTTGGGCATACAAGACTTTATCTGTCACAGCTGTTTCAAAGTATAATGATTTGCCAGGTAAAGACCCACCATCTAAATTGGAAGAGCTCACTGGCTTCATTGATGCTTCAGTTGGGCACATAGTCACAGCCCTTGAGTTTCTAGAAACCTCAATTGGTGCAATATTCTCCTGCTCTGAAAAATTCATGGTAACTTCTGCATCAAGTTTGGAATCTTTTTTACGTGAAGATAACCTTCTAGCATACAGTTCAATAAGCGGTACGTTCTGAGACTTCTCAGTAACATATCCAGAGCAGGCCGCACCTTGACCACATAAATTGGAGCTGAAAGACTTCGATATTTCTTTACAGTGATTCTGTGACCTTGAATCTCTGGTTATGTATACTGCTCCAGAATCACTTTTACTTGAACAATCCTTTGCTTTTGCGGAACAAAAGTCAGGGTCCTTTTCACTACGGAAGGACCCTACAACAGACACTGCAGGATCCTGTGAATGCTGTGGAATTAAAGGTTCAGGAGATTGCACTGATTTTCTGATGGATTTTACAGAACCATCAGTCGTCAAATTATCATCACCTGGAGATGGGCAGGAACTTCTAAGCAATCCTATCTGATCATGACTGTTACTTTCTTGTTTTTTGTTGCAGAAGTCGCCATCTTTTACTGAATTCCTCCTACTTCCATTGTTGTGATCAGAGGCATTGCTTAAATCTGTTAATTCAGATTGAGCAAATGATCGAATAAAATCATGAACTTCAACTCCTTTAACTCTGCCCAAGGTGGTGTCAAGTTTCAACAACTCACTATTATATCTTTCTTGGATAGAACCTCTAGATTTTGTTGATCCCTTACGGTAAGCACTGCATCCGTCTTCCTTCCCTTTATACTCTCCTTTATTTGCTTCCTTAACTTCACAACTTTCACTTGTAAAAAGAAGTCGGCTGAGTGGCTTCAATGGCTCACTCAAATTATTAAAGGGAGGACCAACTTCCTTCACAGCAGTAGAACTAGCAACATTTGAAGGGTTCAATTTTGGGGCTAAGGTTTTAGATCTTGTTATGCGAACAAAGTGATTAGACTTGTCACAATTTTGAGTCACACGGTCACCTATTCGCATTTCTTCTTCCATGGAACAACTTTGGATGTTGGAATTAAAATCTTTAACCAATTCCGATTCAACTTTATGGACTTCCTGTACAGTTGTAGATGCAGAACCTGTAAAAGTTTCATCATCTTTGACAGACCTCCTCCAACTTCCATTATTATCACTTCCTGACTGGCCTTTCTTCCCTTTCGCACTACTACGTAGCTGCAGAGCCTTCTGCCTTTGCTTTGATCTTTGCAACTTAGCCAGCGAGAGAAGAGATGGGTCATGATAACTGTCTGAGACTCTAGGTTCTATCTGATTCTGAGGTGAGATAGCAGCACCAAAATCCAATTCTGAAGGACCACTTGAGGCACACCCGTCATTGTTGACAGAGCATTCTGGCAAATTTAAGATCCTATCTCCTGCATTGCAGTCTTTTTTTGAAGCATGAACTTCATCATGTAATCCAATCGGATATTGAACATCATCAGATACAACACCCAGATTGTTGTATAGACTGCAATGACGACCAGAGAAAGGAACAGTAAATTGTGGTTGCGAGAATAGAACATCCGAAACAGGAACATCCTTGTTTAACTCTACAGTTATAGAAAAGATTTATAACAATCAGGATCAAATCCCCAAAGGAAAAGTTGTTTAAATGTTGTGGCACAAATATAACCAAAATAGAATAGAACGTGTAATTCTAGTGAGCTCCCATCATTGGTGAGTGGATGCATATTTTACAAAACTGCTCCTTGCTATAAAATCAAAAGTACATGCTAGCACGGAGCAGAGAAAAATAATTGGGCAAGTATTTGACAGATTCTTATTTTCAATTTTGAAACAAAAGAAAGCACAATTTCCTTCTGTAACTGCAAATTACAATATCACCTAGGGAAATTATACTGAACTCTCATGAGATTTTACTTAATTGCATCTTCTACCTTCTTAATTATAGAAATTACACTGAACTACTTTGAGGTTTATGTTGTCAGGGGTAATTATAATAATAACAACACACACCTCAAAAGAGATTGGTGTAATCTCTCAAATACAATTCGTGTCGAGTGTAGTTAAATCAGACCTCAAGAGAAGTCGGTGTAATAGTCCCTATCGCTTAAGTCAATACACTGAGAACTATGGCAAGGTTACAAGCACACAAACCAGTAATTATGAGTCGTGGTGAGGGACAACAGCACTAAATTTGCATACATCTTACTCTCCAAATACCTCAGTCTCAAAATTAAATACATTAAGAAATGAAAAGTAAACCTAACATGTGAACCTAACCTTCTCCATTTCAGAAACTGAAATAACCCTACTTCGTCAAAAATCGTGCATAGAGAGAGATTATATTAGTGAATACCTTTGGATGGAGAGTTACAGAGCCATGGAGGAGGGGTAATTCCATTGAGAATGAGTTTAGGGAAAAGATGATACTCCCAGAGATGACACTGTTGCCGAGCCTGATCGATGATTCGCTTCGTTCTATCGAAGATCTGCGCCACGTGATTCTCCTTCGCCGTCATTCTTCCACCACATTCCATGAATCAATTCATCAGAACCATAGATGCAGATGAAGTTGGTGTTTGGCGCTGTTTCGAATTCAAATTTGGGGGAAATTCTGCAGTGTCGTATTTTCGGGATTGGAATTGGATATGACCCGTTTACAATGTATTATTGGGTCCACACACTTTCTTGCAGTCATTTATGTTATTTGTTTTTAAGAAAATAAATAATTTATTAATTTATTAAGTTTTTTTTATAGAAAAATTGGCTATACCATGACTTATTTTGAATTTAAAATAAAAAATTAAAAAATTAGTTGAACTACTAAGAATATATTTGTATATAATTCATGGGAAACATATTTTCATAAACAATTTTATTATAGAAGTGATTTATTTATGTAAAATAAAAAATTATGTTCATGTTTGTTAGAGCCTTGAAGGGTGATTTTATGTTTTCATCCTCTTTAGAGGAAAACATTTTCCTATAAATGGGAAAACCTATCTTCTTTTAAATTTGATTGTTTTAAGAATTGAGTTAAAAAAAAATCAAACAAGCTTAAAAATGTCAAAAATAATAATAAAGGTTAGGTAAGGTCTTCAAAATCTAATTGCATTTATTATTTTTGTTGTTGTTCAATTATGTAAACTAAAATATCCATTCAATATAAATAGAAGCTTTTAATGTGTTTTGTTTGCTTTCATAATTACAATTACTCAATTCCTTTGTAAAATTAAATTACAGTTGGCTTAATTCCCAGTCTAGCAAAAACAGTTCAAAATCTATCCTCTGTGGAATAATTATGATTTTATCTCTTGTTATTCTTGATTATGATATTTCACCATATCTTTTACACGGTCTATTTAATGAATGTAGCTTGATTCCAACATGAATTTTTATACTAATTATCATCTATATTTTTCTTTCTTACCAATAAGAAACATCCATATTGAGCTGAGACAACCTAGGATGACAATTTTCAGTTCTTTCACTTTAATTTCTAATTGACTTTCTTTCTTTAACAATTAAACACCACACTTTCCGCTGTTAAACTTTTTTATAATCAAAGATGAAGTATGTGTAACTGCGTAAGTACTAAGGATACTTATATAACTCCATGTATTAAGAATTAAGGGGAGGATTATCTTTGTGGTACATGAAAATCACATGATACAATCAACATATGAATGACAATGGTACATACTTATTGTCCCACAATGTATACTACTTCATGTGTCATGAGCTTCTGATTGGTTAAAAAAATACTTAATAATTAAATTTTAACTTAAATATATTTTTTCTCACCAATCACAAGCTTATGGCACATAGAGTAACACAAACTATAGGACAGAAGATATGCTCCTAAATCATACATCACTTTACAAAGAGTTGGGATCTCCAAGAATGTGAAGACCAGATTCATTTTATAATTTAAAAATAATAATAATTAAAAATAATTTAAAATCTGAACTATTAAAAAATTAAACACCACATGTCATCATCTCATCCAATACTAGATCCTCTAGTATTTCAGAGGATCATGATTCCTTTACAAAATAAAATAACAAAACAATTAGAGAAAAAGATTAATACACTGACAATATATGAGGTTTATATATTGTTATTGCATTATCAATTATTAATATTTAATTAATGTTGACTTTAAAAAAAATTAAATGAATGGTGAATAATGAAGTACATTTATATAAATCTTTATACTTTCAATGTATAGATTTTATATTCAAATAATTATCCTCAACTAGACTATTAAACCATTGTCATGATGAGACCTTAATCAAATCATCAACCTTCTCACTATTGTAAACTATAGCATTAGGTTTCATTCGCATAGTCCAAATGACAGTTACCCAAAGCATAGGGCCGAACCTTCCCCCTTTTGATGTGTTTTGAAGTGTTCCAACCTCTTATACTACAAAACAAGTCACAAAGTGTATTTTAAAGTGATTCTTTGTGACACATGTCACCTTTTTTTATTGTATAGTTGGATTTACATGTTGATTTTGCATGAAGATATATAATTTTTTATATACTATTATTGAAAAAGAAGTTGGGGCACAATCATAGAATTCAAAATTGCATGTGCATCCAAAGAACATTGCGTTCAGCCTATGACGTGGTTAGGAGACATAACAGTTCGATCCCAACTATTTTTATCTCGAGAAGCCTAGGAATCAGAAGACAGAGTTATACAAAGATTCCATCACAAGTATAACTTCTAATAAAAAAAGTTTAAGAACACGTTGAAGAAATTAAACTATATCCACATTTCATCTATAAAAATTGGATACAATCAAGAATAATATTTAGTTTTAATTATGCACGGAATAAAATATTCATCATAAAGCTTGTAGTTGGAAACTAGAAGGAAACTGCCAATACTATATGCAAATTCCTACCACCCAAAAATTTATCACATGAATGGGACAAAACTATACATTAAGAAAATAATAATCTTGGACAATGATAATCTTCCAATAATATAGTTAAAGTGAAGTTTTCTGCTCAAGTAGGAGGCACATACCTTGGGTGCAATCACTACCAAAGTACGTCTTAATTCATCAACATTAGTGTAATATAGTTATCAATCCTATGATATTTCATGAGATTAAAATGCTCCTCTGACGTGTCTCTCTCTAAAAAGCATCATTTGCTTTGTGTGATGAGGAATTTTGCGGGGACCTATGTTAACCTCATTCTCAAGTTGGCTATGTGTGTGTTTTGTATACAACTAAAAATTATTGTTTAAGGTCCCATTATCACATGGACCAGTGTAAAAGTATTTGTACTAGAACAGAAAAAACAAGTGCAATTATAGGGTATAGTGGTGAATCTTTGAGGGAATAGGTCCCAGCTCACTAGCCAAGCCATAAAGAAAACAAGGATTTGGGTCAACTTTTATTGCAGAGACGTACCAGGGTAATTAGGAACAATGATTTCCTTCCATTAAAACAAGTGTTTATATTATATATATATGATATATTTTTTATTCTTTTAAATTCTTATATAATGTCCTCTTTACATTTGAAGTTAAATCCAAATTATTAAGGAGTAGAATATTAAGGCCCACGATTTGAATGGAGTAGAGAAGCTAAATATATTGGATTTAAGTTGATTGTTATAATTGTACTAAGTAGAAATATATTATAATATTGTACATATGGATGTGATATACTTTATATTATAATATTATAAAGTATATTATAATATACTTTATAATATTTATTCTTTAATAATATATTAGTAAAGAATGTAAACACAAATAGCTTCCACTCTATTTAATTATTTGTGACAAACCATCCATAAGGATGGATTCCTTTACACCAAAAAATAATTTTGATCTTTCAACGATATAAATATTGAATATGGAACTTTTCACCTTTCAAATCTTGTCCAACTCTAATTTGGATTAGTTAAGGTATAATCTTTCGTAATGTTCAGACACCTGAAGATTCATATAAAAAAAGAACTATATGGTTGAGAATATGCGCATCTCGGTCATAAATTTCATTCCATGATATAGAAGCTGAACCTTTTTATTAGAGTAACTAATGTGTGTTTATGAATTTATGAGAAATCTGGATAAGTACCTAAACCACCATAACAAACTACAATTGATTAAGTTGAAATTTTAACATTGACGCCTTCTAAATTTTAAGTCAACTGTTTATTAAAGGAAGCATTTACAAACAAAAAATTGTGAAACCTATTTGTAATGCAAATATTGGTCAACTTTCATAGATGCCTGCATTCAGAAATTGAAAGAAGATGAACCTAAAAATTGTATGAAGCACTTTGCTACCATGGTGGACTTTCTATTTTGTTAGTGGCCAAACAAACATTTATGCACATCTCAATATAAGCACATATAAAAAATACATTATCCTAGTTGTATTTTTTGCTAGCCATTCCATTCAAATGGGTCAACAAGCTAGCCACCAACAACATATTAATACTCCTTCATGTTAAATTGAAAACTTATACTTCTATATTTATATTTATACTATATAAAAGTAAAATATAGTATAAATATAATGGCGTAATTTATATTTTTCCTGTTTTATCCTTAATATTGTTTAATTTCTAAAAAAATATAACCTTATGTATCCGCCAAGAATATATTGACACATTCTCACGTTGAATTGAACATTATAATATAGACAAAAAAATATAATATAAAATATACTTAATACAAAAATTAAAATATAAAGTACACACAATATATAAAAAATATAATATAAAGTACACATAATTAAAAAATATATTCAGATTTTCTAAAATAAAATATATAAAAATTAAATATTACATCCTAAAATAAGAATGTGGAGAGAAAGACAAGAATTACACATTGCATCGTAGTAAGATATAAGTTGAAAAGAGAAGAAAGACCTTAAATAGATATAGAGCCTCGTATTAGGTCACAACTCACAACCATCCCTTTCTAATAAATATTACCGGTGAGGATGGGAGTGTGTGATGCAACCGTCCCAATATATCAACAATTATAATCTTCACATGAATTCCACGCTCTTTCGTTCTATTGAAGCCTACGAACCATTATGACTAAGAATATATAGTATTCACTATTAATTTATATTACTTTTGTAAGTTAATGATAGTGAATAAATTAATGGTAAATGATTTATTGATAGTATAAAAAATATTTACACTGTAATGTATACATATTAAATTTCATTACAAAAGTTTCTCTAACATAATCTACTCCTTTCTTTTCTACCATATCTATATCTATATTATATATAAAAAATGAAAAATATGGTATAACTATCGTCATGATATAATTTTTGTTTTCCTATTTTGCCCTTAACACTTTTTTATTTGTACAAAAAATCATATAATTATATATAATTACTATCCTCTCACCTTAATTAATTTGATCATTAAAATAAAGACAACAAATATAATATAAAGTACACTCAATAAAATTATATTATAAAATACATTTAGTATAAAAAATATTCTAAAAATAAAATATAAAAACTTAAATATTGATATTAAAAAGTAAAAATATGGGTTTGGCAAGTGGCCACACTATTAACATATAAAGGCAATGACTTCCTCTTTTTAACATTTTTGCATATTTAACCCACTCACACACCTGAAGGGTTAAGGCAATGGTAGTTATTTAACCAACAATTACTAGTACATTTCTTATCATTTTTTTCTTAAAAAGATGAAATGTCCCATAAGGATTAGGGAAATCTATCCCAATAATACTAATGTGCCAAAAAATCGGTTAGTTAATAAATCGATTTCTCCCAAATCAGCTTGTAAATATTGAAAAAAACTAGGTTACTGGGAAGTTGGTTTCTCTAAACCGATTCTCATTACATAAAAAAAGGACCGTTCTCAACTAGAAAGGTGAGGATCGGAGTTTGGAGAATAAATTGTAATTGATTTGTGGAATATTTTTTTATTTAACCTATAATGATAATAATAAGTGTAACCTTGGTTGTGTTTTGAAAAGGTATCTATCAATTTTCCAAAGTAAGACATGAGGCTGACACTGGCTGAAAAAGTGCTGTTGCATTTAGTTGTAGATGAGAGCATTGAATACCATTGAATTTTACAAACTTACAAATTAAATTCACACATGAAAAAGCATCTACCAGAACCAAACCCTCATTCTTTTCTTTAAGAAATTGAAATCTTATATTTTTAAGAGATTAAATACATCATTTTCCACCAGTAATGTTTTCTTATAGTGGTGTAAGATCCACTAGATCATCAAAATGACAAAAAATTCAACAACTAATTTATGAGATTGACATTTACTAGAATATGTAACCACAAACCTAAAATGATTAATTCATTACTAAGTATATATAAGAAAATACCTTAGTAATACAAAAAAAATACATCGGTTTTCAATACAAAGTTTATATATATTAAATAATGTCCTTATAGTACATTTTAGCATTATCAAAAGACTAATCAAACATCTAAATGGGGATCTTTCTGATAATGTTTTATACATATACATAAATTCAGTATCAAATTAGAACTAAATACTTAAGTGTGAGTTTAATAAGACATACGAGGAGATTATAAGTTAATGAACATGCTTATTTGATGAAAAATATGCTCCTAACCTTGTTTGGTTATAAGCCCTTAAAATGATTTATAACCCATATCCCCCTAAGTTATAAACTTTTATAGTTTTATTCATCATTTTATCAAACACTAGCAAGTTACCCGTGCATCAGCACAGGACAATACTTCTTTATTGCAAGATTAATAACACATATTACATATACATTTATATGTTAAGAAACACATGTCACTCATGCATTCGTATTGTTAAGAACACACATGTGACCCGTACATTCGCATGGCTAAAAACACACATGTTATGTCTACATTCGCATTACTAAGAAAACACATGTTACTTATGCATTCGCATAGTTAAAATACATATTACTCATACATTTATATTATTAAGAATACACATCTTACATGTATATTTGCATGTTCAAGCACATAAATACGATTTTTTTTAATGAAAAATGGAAATCAAATCGTTATACTATATGGGTTTTTTTATTATGAATATATTTAAAAGTTATAAAAAAACTCAATTTGGAATTTGATTTTTTTAATTATAATGGAGAAAAATTAAAATTCAAAGAATCTGAAATATTAAAATGCAGTGGGAAAAGTGTCACAAAACTTTGATGGGTAAAAAATACAATTATTCTTAGATTAATGGTTAACATTAAATAATATACATAGATTAATGTAAAGAAATAGTTTGGATGTGAAAAATAATTTCAATCTCATCTAATGTTCAGTGTCTATACCAAACGCTAATTAGTATTAAATTATTAACATATAAAATATATAAAAAGTAAGGATAATGTGGAAAGGTATATAGTAATAACATAGAATATTTTAAGAGGGAAAAAATGTGAGAATAAAGTGATATGTGGCATGAAGGAACATTTTATGAGGAAAAAATGTAAGGAGGAAATGACATGTGGCATGGAGGAAAAAATATGAGAAAAATGTGACATGAGACATGAATGAGTTTTTTTTATTATATTGTTAATAAATTTCTATTTTTAACTTTTCAGCCGTCTCAATTTTCAACAGATTTTGTCAAACTCATTATTCTTAAGTAATTCAACCCTATACTACTTTAATACATTCAAGAGATATTGTTGTTCTCCATATTCTATTCCTTATTTCTCACATGCACCGCTTTAAATACCACAACTGTAACGCCTTCTGATCAAATTTATTACACGCATCAACTAAACCAAAACCTATCAAACAAACATTCACAATCCCATAGAAAACCATTCTAACCCTTCCCTCACTAACTCCACTTTTGAGAACCAATGGGTAAGAAATCTCTGAAGCTGCTATCTCTTTTCAAAACCAAAGAAGCACCACACAAAAAACAGCATCATCCATGGCAGTTCTTACCCTCTTGTAGCCACTCAAAGACTCTCTCATTTCGTGCTGGTGATACCATCTTCAAGACAGTTAACTCAGTATTCTTTGACCCTTCTTCAGAAACCACCATTGAAACTCCAGAGTCATGGTTCACAACCTCATCTGAATCTGCAAGTTTCTCAACTGAGTCAGAAGAGTATTGCCACTATGATGGTGAGTCTTTGGAGATATTGGTACGTGGGGTTAGATCAGAGAGGCTGTTTTTTGAACCAGGTGACACAAGCTCTATCTTAGAAAAAGCTAAAGTTATTGGTTTTCCATTCAAGGAAAGTGTTGTGTTAGCTATAGAGTCAGATGACCCATATGAAGATTTTAAAAGATCAATGGTGGAAATGGTTGAGTCTCATGGAGTTAAAAGTTGGGAAGGTTTGGAAGAACTTTTGAGTTGGTATTTGAGGGTGAATGGTCAGAATAATCATGGGTTTATAATTGGTGCTTTTGTGGATTTACTTAGTAGTATGGTAGCTTCTAATTCTTGTTCTGAGTCAACTACTTATTCTTCTGCTGTTTCTTCTTTTTCTTCTTCTCCTTTGTGTTTAACTGAGACTCAGAATGAGATTATTGAACTTGAGCCTGTAACATCTTAGTATTACAGCGATTTAACCTTTTTTTGTACATTATAGATTAAAATAATAAAAGAATATTTAGTGAAAATGAAATGAAGACTTGATCATGATTTGTCTCTATCTTGTCACCGATTGCTTTAACCATACAAATCAATTTTGCCATGTGTATGATGTTATGTGTATTATTATAGAAGGGTGGCATCTGTCATGTACAATATGATATTCATGTTGATAATCATTTGACATTTTTTAAAATTTAAATACTAAAATATATTATCTTTAATTTTATTTATGAAATATTCTTCATTCTGAAATATAGTTGACATAATTAGTTACATGATAACATACAATAACATATTTTCTATAAGAACCGTATTTTTCATAATGAAAAAATAAAAGGATTGCCAAATGAATAATTTAGTACTTCTGATTTTGGCAGAACATGATTAGTTTGATAGAAAATGGAAAATGATTTATGACGAGATTGATTGCCATTTATCCCGTGGATCAGTTCAGGAGTGCATAAGTGTTATTTGGCGTTATTGTTGAAAAATATATATTTAAGTTAAAATTTAATAATTAAATAAATAGTATATGAAATTATACATTTTTTTTAGATATAAAATGTTGTAGCACCCACCACGTGATGCTCATGTGGTTCTTCAAATTTGAAGAACTAACCCATCTTCCTTCATGGTTGGAGCCAGTATGGTTCGGATGGACATTCGCTTTCCAGTAAAAGTCATTTTATATCACTTATATGATGACTGGTTAGAAAATATATAGTTATTCAGTTTTTGATTTAGCTGATTTTTTTCCAACCAAATATAATTCATTTTGTAAGCTTCTTATGAAAATAAATTGAATCTCTAAATAGTGAGTAGTGTAAAATACAATAATTTAGATAGGTTGTGAGTTCATTTATAAAAATAAATCTTACTACATCTTTTTATCTAAAAATAAACAAAAACATTATTGAATTTTACATGTAAAGACATTGAGTCCATAGGTTTTTATTATTTTTTGGTTTTTTATTAAGACACACACCCATAGAAAAAATATAGGTTTTTTGTGTGCAAAACAATAAATATTCTCAAACTAGATGAATGAAGTATAGGTTGGGAAATTAAATATCCAATCAAGTACTATTTCAATTTTACAACAAACTTTTCCTCAATAATAATAAGCGTAGTGATTATCAAAGATGGTAAATGGTCCATGTACTTTTCTTGGTAAGGAAGGGTGAATGAAGAGATGAGCCTTTAGATAACTTGTAACTCTTTGCATCCGTCAATAAATTATAATAGTTGCTTTGTAAACAAAAATTAAAAGAAATTTAAAACTTTTGTAAGAGATATCGCAATGCTTGAAAATTACATGAGTAACACTAAAAAAATGGAAGGAAATTTTCAATAATTTTTGTATCAATATTATGGATCAAAATATTTATAAATTACATCAGCAGTATCTAACTAAAAAACTATATTATTATTTTTTAATTATTTTTCAAATTTTAGCTGATTTCAATTCTGCTAAACATCTCTAATTTAATAAATTACTAAATACAAATACAAGTTAATTTTCCAGAAAAGATATATGGACAAGGATGGAGATTTTCAAGATGTGGATGTGCCAAATTTGAGGCAACAGGTAAAGTTCCATTTAATGTGCAACAGTGTATTTACTGTTAATAGAGGATTGGTCCACCGCTGAAATTGGCATGGGTTAGTTCTTTCGTCTGTATAGGAAATAAATTAAACTATAGAAGCCCATTTTCACGAGATGGACCAGACCGTTGAAGCAATCAGAATTCAGAAACCGGGCTTTTCGCACACATTTCTTTTGCATGCGGATCTCATTTTAAAAAAAAATCAAATTTATCTGTTGAGTGTAAAGTTTTTTACTCCATTAACATACTATTTTAATACAACAATAATGTAAATATAAATTCTTCCATCTATCTATATCTATAAATATCTATACTTCTATATCTATAATTCTATCTATATCTATATCTATATTTCTATACTATATATAAAGGTAAAGCATGGTGTAACTTTCACCATCGTGTAATTTCAACTTCCTATTTTGCCATTCACATTATTTAATTTTTACAAATAATCATATAATTCTAATTAACTACCACTAACACATTAATTAATCACATCTCTCACCTTAAACTAAACACTATCATACATACACAAAATTATAATATAAAGTACACCGAATACAAGAAATATATTCTAATTATAAAAAAATGAAACATATAAAAATTAAATACATAGTATCATTCAATATTGACCGACAGACACAAATTGCTTGTACACACTAGTTTATATATAAAACCAAAACATCTTATAACTACTTAATATGATGTAATTTTTTATTGTCAACTTTACTCTTCTAATTAACTATTATTACAATATTTTTGTATATAATAAAAAATATCTATACTTACTTATTATAAAGCCAAAACATTGTGTAATTTATAATTCTCTATTTTGTCCTTGCCTATTTTCTATTTTCTATAAAAAAAAGTCAATATAATCTAATGTTCATGTCCCCATTACATGTCCATATTATTTTCTTAATTGTGTATTCTTTTTAATTTTGTAACCACGACATTTTTTCTTCACTTTCGAAACAAAAAATATTTTGTAATGGTATTTATCTCTTAAGTGTGTTCTCACGACTTCAATATTCAATAACAACGTTCTGTAAATATGATTTTTTTTACTCAATTTCATCATACTAAAGAAAATTCATTAATCAGTTTATAATATTTATTACTTTGTGCAATCATTACTGAAAATAAGAATACATTTGACAAATATTTTCTTTCGTGATAAGTTTATTTGAATAATTTCGCCTCAATTATACACTTTTTTATATAAAACTAACTATATAAATGATTCAATTATTTAAATAAACAATATTCCAAACAATAAAAAAACGAGTTGATAGATACGAGAGTGTCTGTCAACACATTAGTTTATATATAAAGCCACAACAACTTATAACTACTCAATGTGATATAATTTTTTATTGTCTATTTTACCATTCTAATTAGCTATTATTACAATATTTTTGTACATAATAAAAAATATTAATGAGAGTTGGAGAAAGTTACATACCTAAAAGTATTATCAATGCGATATGATTCTCTAATATAAAATATATAAAAATTAAATATTTAATACTATGAAATAAGAATGTAGGTCGGCAGACACTTAGTTAACAATAAATAAACTATTATTTCTTAAATTAAATTTGGGCACCCAATTACATTATCCATTAAATTACTTTAATTTTATAGTACCAAAATTTAAAACAAGCGAAATTTTTATGGATCATTTAGTGAATACTTTTTCATCAATAACAAAATTTGATTAACAAAAATTTCACAATGAAATACAATTATCATTATCCTAAAGTTAAACCGACCAAGTAATTTATAGTTAATTTTTTGTCTTATAGCTTTTCCTAGTCTTTGTTTTCGGAAAGAAATGTTTAGCAATAAATTACAAATTGAGTTTCCAAAGATACTTGTTTTTCCCCCTCTTGTTTCTTTTTCACTTATGGATAAAGAAATTGAGTGGAAGATGCAATAATTTTTCACACCGAGTCATAAAGTTAAATATAACTGATAAAAAGGTTTTTTGAAAAAGAGGAGGTGGGTGATTCTGGGAATAAGAACATGCAATGTTCCGGCAAAGAATCTTAATTCACACAAGATAGGGGGAAAACGAAAGACAACAAAATAAAAAAGCGATTTTTATTGCTCAAGAAAATTAAAAGGGATGGGTTTACATTAGAATTTGGATAAGGAAAAAGAATAGCAAAGCTCTTTCTTTGTCTGCAATTTTCCTTTGAAGATTGAATTGAATTTTTAGCCACAATACCAAGAAGGACTAGCAAGCAAGAAAGGCAAAGAATGTGAGTAATCGAGAGAGTATGCAATGCAATCCAAGCCAGAATTTTTGTCATCGGTCCCTTTATCTAAATCACAATCTCTTTCTTCTGCTTCAAATAATCAATAAAACCCTATCAACAAAGTAACTTTTTTTTTTTTCACTTTCTAGAATAGTTATTACCTAATTGTTATCCAACAACCACTACTTATCTTTAATAAGTTACCTACACTTTTTGGACATACTTATTATATCCAAAAATCAAATTCTTAATATTTTAGTTTTTCTGAAAATTTACCATAGCCTTGTAACACTTAATTAATACCTTGTTTCTAAATTACCGAGATTGAACAATGTTGAAATCAATATCTGAATCTTTCATAAAGGCTTAGTTTATAATGACATTCATTTTAATCTATTATCCTCACCAGAATTTATAATCATCTCTTTCATGTCCAAGGTTCTAATATAATAAGGAAAACCAAAGCCCTTACAATACACACATTTATTTTCCCGAAATTGGAGAGGAAGATATCAGAAAAGAAAGCATTGTACAGAAAGAATAAAACAGCAAACATAAACCCTCTCTCACCCTTCATTATTATTTCTCTTTCAAAGGATGCTGCTTCTTCCTATGAGCTGTATTCTTTTAATGTGCCTCTTCCTCACTTCTTCTTTCCCATTCCCAATCAAAGCTTCCTTCAATCTCTCTTTGCCCCACCAACACTCTCACCCTCAATCTGTTGTTAATGAACTCCAACGGTAAGCACTAAACTACATTCAAAATCAAAATCCCATGTTTTTGTTCTGCATACTCTGTTTTCCCCTGCATTAAACACACTCAAACAAACCCATTAGGGTGTTAATTTCTTTAGCCACTGCATTGTTAAGTTTATGTATTCATTCATTCTTCAGCATTTTTCTTCTCAAAAAGCCATTTAAACCCCCTTTAAAAACCTCACCTTTATTGCACCCACTCTCACATTTTTAGCATTCTAACTTTTTTAATTGGTCTTGCATTGTTAAGGGATTGTGTCCATTTTTCGCTGTTTTTCTTAAACCAACAAAATTACTTCAAAAACCTAACCTTTCTTACATACACTTCCTCTTTCTGCTATTGCAGGAAAGTGAACATATCTCTTTCCAGAAGAGAACTCCTCTCAAAGGACCAAGCTTGCCTTACCGGAAACCCAATCGACGACTGCTGGCGGTGCGACCCAAATTGGGCCGCAAACCGCCAGCGTCTCGCCGATTGCGGTATCGGGTTCGGCCGAGACGCATTAGGCGGAAAAGGTGGTCAGATCTACACAGTAACAGACTCATCAGACTCAAACCCATCAAACCCAATCCCAGGCACACTCCGTCACGCCGTAATTCAAGACGAACCCTTATGGATCATATTCTCAGCCGACATGACAATCAATCTCAGACACGAACTCATTTTCAACAGCTTCAAAACCATCGACGGCCGTGGCGCCAACGTTCAAATAACCGGCCACGGTTGCATAACACTCCAATACGTCTCAAACATTATCATCCACAACATTCACGTTCACCATTGCAAACCCTCAGGTAACACTAACATACGTTCCAGCCCAACACACGTTGGGTTCCGTGGCATATCAGACGGTGACGGAATATCCATATTCGGTGCTCGTAAGATCTGGATCGACCATTGTTCATTGTCTTATTGTACGGACGGGTTGATAGATGCAATAATGGGTTCAACAGGGATAACAATATCGAATAGTCACTTTGCGCATCATGATGAAGTGATGCTGTTGGGGCATGATGATAAGTATATGCCTGATAAAGGGATGCAGGTAACAATTGCGTTCAACCATTTTGGAGAGGGTTTGGTGCAGAGAATGCCAAGGTGTAGACATGGGTATATACATGTGGTGAATAACGATTTTACGCAGTGGGAGATGTATGCTATCGGAGGTAGTGCAAGTCCAACTATTAACAGCCAGGGTAATCGTTACACCGCTCCTTCCAATCCTGATTCCAAAGAGGTGAGTTATTTTCTTTGTTTTTATTTTTTAACTATTGCCAAATGGATATGTGGTTGGTTGATCATGTGGGGTAAGACTACACCGACCATAACGGTGGGGAACCATAAAGGATTAGTTACTTAGTTGCTCATACATACATAGTTCATACAATGAAATGAATTAATTCATTAATCGTTCCAAGCTCGACCTATTATTTAGTTCAACAAACTTGGTTCATGAACCAAACAAGGGAATTTGAGCGGGTTAAATAAGCGAGCTAGACTTAGCTATTCAATTTGTTATTATTATTATTATATATAAATAAGATTATATTTATATATGAGTGAATGCAATTTTTTTAAAACTGAATTAATTATTTGAGTTGTCCAAATAAACGGATTTGAGTTAAGTTGAACAGTTCATAAACTTTAACTAGTAGAACTCGAGCTAAAAAAGTAACTCATATATAACTCGATAATAAATTCTTATCGAGCTAAGTCCTAGTTCAATTATGTTCAGCTCTAGGAGCCATTTGTGAGGATTCATTTGTTATAAAAAAAACTATTGGGAATGTGAAATGGTATCATTTGGGGTGGGAATATCTCACTCGCATGTGTGGCGCGTGTTATCTATCACTTTTTTTCTGTCCTGTCTTTTTACAACAGGGTTTTGTAAGTAAAACACTCATTCTGACAGGAGGATTTTTACACTACTAGGTAATACCGGTATTAATAAGTTGTGTTTAATTATGGAATGGGATTGATTATTGGCAGGTGACGAAGCGCGTGGAGACAAACGAGAACGATTGGAGCGATTGGAATTGGAAAACAGATGGGGACATAATGGTAAATGGAGCATTCTTTGTGCCATCAGGTGCAGGGGCCAGTGCTCAGTACGCAGAAGCAACTAGTCTACAACCTAAATCCGCGGGGCAGATTGACCAACTCACCATGTATTCCGGTGCATTCGGTGATCCAAGGTAAAAACATAACACCGTCCCTTTTCACTATTATATTTTTTTCATCAATGCTTTACACCTTTCATATCAGATAAGATAATAATAATACTAAGGGTTGGGTTGCCACTCTTCTCTAAAGAATAAAAAAAAGAAGGAAAAATAATATTATTGAAAAACTAATACATTGTCATCAATGTGAAAGTACTTGTTCACATGCTTCTGATATTAATAATAATCTAATGGTTTATTTGCATTATTAGTTTTGAAAGGTCAATCTGGTCTTTCCAGTGAATTAAATATCTTTTTTGTTATGGTAAAGGTTATTCTCGTCTTTTCAGTACAGTTATTAAAAGTTTGAATGAAATTACGGAAATAGTCCTTCCTACTTGCCAAATGATCCCACGAGGCCACAAACTTTCTTTTGTGAAAAAATATTAGAGTACACATCCTTAAGATTTGCCTTTATGAATTTAGTTGTTGATATTTTCAATTTGTTATTCCAAAATTTTAAGTTTGGGTGGGGAAAGAGACATGTGATATTTTGATTGGTGCGAGACAATATATGATACAATTGTGAGATGCCGTATCTGTTCGTAAAATTAGTCTTTCCCAGTCCAAAAAGTAACTAATTCGAGTTCAATTGGAAATCTTTGAGGATTAATTTGACAAGGGAAATCTTAAGAAAGTAAAGTAGATGTTCATTAAAAATATGATTGGTCTGTGTTTGTGATAATGTCAAGGACGCGGTACTGCATGAAACCCTACCAACTATACAGTACATAAAAGTTGTTGCTATGCTGATTGGTGGAAATGGAAGCTGTGTCGAATATTGTTTATTTTAATGTCCTTTCCCACTTTCACTTTTTGTTGTTTCCTAAACGTGGTTTTATGCTAAATCTCACTTTACAAGGTCATTGTTGCACTGTCTATGAACTATAATAAACCAAGATCGGGATTAGTACCAATTTTAATTAAAACTCTTAGTAATTAGTACCAACAATCTAGAAAATAGAGCAAAAGTTGGCCTTTTTAGCTAATGCACGTGGTTTGGTATGGTCACTGGGATGGGAATCTAAGCTCAAGGACCAACCTGCAAGGGTAGGAACATGAAGTAGAAAGAGACACATGATAGAAGAAGTGTATGTGTGTAAACAGGTTGGAGTGTTAAGTTGAAAAATAAGGGTAGGAACATGAAGTAGAAAGAGACATGCTCCTTTGGTCAGATATTTTGGAGGGTATTATGGACATATTGCTAAAACTATATTCCTTTTTATCTGCTTTCCAGCTAGTAGGAGTGGGACCTTACACATACAATACATATATATAATATTTGTAATTTGAGCCTTTTGGCCCCACTTGATTCCACACTAACTAGTCATAACTCATAAACAAGTAGCTCTAGCTAGCTACTGCATCAAATTTTGGAATGTGCCCTCTCCTTTTGATGTACCTAGCTGTCTCCCACTGTTATTTGTTAACATTTTTGTTTATTGCTGTTTAGTCCTTACACTCAGCTTAGGAATTCTAGTTTCTCAACTCCAACTCAACTTGGGTGTCTAGTGATTCTTATGTGGTTGTGTACTAACAGCCATTTTTTAGGACATTTTTATTAAAGTGCCATTACTTTATACAGAATGATTAAAATGACCCTACATTTAAGTTGAATTTTGCTAGTAAATTTAAGGCCTTGTTCAGCATTACTAACCACTACGTAGCATGCTCTTATTGCATTGGCAAGTGCAATAATTGTTGTCTATTTTAAGCTAAAAAATTATTGCAATATTATATTGTATGGCCACGATTTTAGGGAAAATGTGTTTCTTCTATTGTACTCTATCAATTTTCAAATTGCTAACTAACTTAATTTATTTCATAATTGACTAATTTGCCTGGATTTATTGATGAATCTAGTGACGTTTATTTTTTTAAACACTAGTGCATCTTATCTCGTGTTCTTTTCCATGAATGTTTTGCCTCATCCAACGAGTTGCATGCTGTAGGCCCCTCTTACGTTTGAGATCCACTCATTTTTTCCTACTTTTGTCTTTATATAGCTTTTTCATTAATAGCTTTTTAAGGCGGCAACAAGCCAACAAGTGAACATTTTGGTACTCTTGATAGGTTTTGTTTATGACTAAGGGGGAGGTAGTTCCTCAAACTAATTAATATGAATTGATAGGAAGAAAGTGTTTCGGTCTTATGAATTGGAGGTCATGCGTTAAAGTTTCGGAAACAATCTCTGTATACAAGAGTGAGGTTGTATACATTTATCCTTCCTAATAATCAAATCTCCTAATATACCCCACAATGTTGGTTATAGTGGAAGTAAATTTCATTATCATACAAACTTTAGAGTTAGTTTGTGGGTTGTGTTTTGGAGGGGAAGAAAGGGAAACAAAAGACTCAGAAGTCTTTCATTTCTCTTCCTTCTCCTCTGAAATCCAACTCGCAAACGAATCTTTAGGGTTTGTTTGCGACTTGAGTTTTGGATGAGAAAGAAGGGAAAAGTAAAACTTCAAAGTCATTTCGTAAGTGTATTTCATGTCTTTCAGACTTTCTCTTTCTCTTATTCTTATCCACAACTCAATTCGCAAACATGTGCTTGAAAGTTTGAATAAGTTTGAATCTTGGAGTCGTCACTTTGAAAAGAACTCTGCCTAAATTAGTTTCAATATTATGCATGTTAGAAAGTCTGAAACCTAGAAAAAAAGAGAGAGCATGATGTTTGTCTATTTGATGTATTGAAGAGTCTAAACAAGATATGTCCCTATGCATAATCTGTCATTGTCTTCAAGTTGGCGCCGAAAGTTTTTCTATTTTTTCTCCCTGTGAGATCAATGTTTCATTATTATAGGTGTTTGCTCATTAGTTTTTCCCTATCTACCAAATAAAAAAGTTCATTTCATTGAGTGTGCTCATGACTAAATTATTGATCAGGGATAATGGAGATTTATATCCCGGCTTCAACGGAGGTGGGACAGTGACAGGCAGCAGCAAGGGCAAGAATGTCCCGGGTTCCAGCAGCGGCGGCGATGATGGGAACATCTTTGGGATGATATTCGGAGGTGGTAGCAGCCATGCACCACCACCATCACCTTCCTCATTCATTGTATTTGTTTCAACTATTTTGTCTCTTTTAATTATTTTGCTTTTGGACAATACGACCAACCATGTTATTCTATTATCATTACTATGACCTTACACCTTCCTCGTGAAGGAAAAGAATATATTAATTTTCTATTATTTGTTTTTAAATTGGAAAGCATATGCAGTTAATGTATATACAACTCTTAAAAAAACAACTAAATTGTATGCATAGTTCCATTATAAATTATTATAATATTTATAAAAGCTAAGAACATCTTTACTATAAATGTATACATTGCTTTTAACTCAATTCAATTTGCTTATTCAGATTCATTTTAACTGATCATAAAGTTATGATGTGTTGGTGAAAAGTGTGGACAGATAAATTGAAATAGTAATAGCAGCTTCAAAGTAGTATAATACAATGTATTGTATTGAATACAATTTATCTTCTCATAGCGTGGGTTAGTATGAATTGTTTTTGAACTTAAACTCTTATTTTTGTTGAATGTTTGAACTTTGAACGATTGAAGACAAAAGCACGTGGAAGATAAGATACGAGTGGATTAAGTGGAATTTCTCTAATTTTAGTGTTATTTTTTGGAAGGGGCCTTTCGTAAGTAATAACATGGCTTGTCTCCGTAGTCCATATCAAAAATACTTTACAAACCGTCCAATTTTTCTTCCTCTCGGGAGCGTGCATGTTTGCGTAAGTAATATAACTCAGGGGGAATATTAATAAGTGTGATTGAGATATTTTTTAAGCTTGTAATATTTATGCATTATGGTGTAAAGATTCATGTACATTTAGTATATTATTTACTATTTATTTATATTTTTTTGAAGAATAAATAATGGTTAAACATAAATGAGGAATAATGTAGCATTAATGTAGAAAATTTGTAGTGCATAAATTGTTTTACCATTTTTAAAAGATGCGAAATATAGGAAACTGATATTTTTAAAGAAATGAATGACTTAGATTTCTAATATTAAATTACTTTATTTGTATTATTTTTTAAATATCTTTAACACTACCAATAACATGTTGGTCTAATGGTGTATAACTTTGATAGATCTTTACGATGATCAAAATGTCAATGTTCGATTCCTAGGAGCGATATTTGTTGTGATAAACAGCTATACACTCTGAAAGGGATTACTTCCTTACCTAAAGAGTGAGAAGATACATTTGATAGTACCAAAATCATATCTGACGTAACACAACACATAACTTAATGAGTCATTCCTTGCCCTATCTTATAGCATTATTCCATCTATTTATTTAATAATAACAATAGAAAACATTTCTATCAAAAGTAATAATAGTATTAGTACAACACCCAAGTATATCAAACAATGTAAGTAATGTGAAATATCATATGTACATTTAGATAGGTAAGTGAGTAACCCTATAGGTCGAAATCTTTAGACTTATATTATGAGGATTAGATTAGACAATCTGATCAATTCGACCGTGGGTCGACCTTGCAAATGACTTTATTTTGTACAATTAATTAGATAAGAGGTTGGACCACTTTAAACAATGAAAATTCCAATTATACGAGTTAAATTGGGATAACAAGAGTCAACGAACCTACTCAACTCAATAACAAAAAAAGATGAGGAAAAAGCTCAATGACGACGTATGGCAATTGCAACGAGGAAGTAGGTCGGCACATAGTAGAGGAGGTTGTGAATCCACGACAATGAAATTAGTATCATATCAAACTTGATTGACGAACGAGGACTAATATAGGCCAATGACAATGACACATTCGCCGACGATAATTATGACAACAATGTGATAGTCATCAATGAATGATGATTCGATTCTGGTGGTTGTTAATTGTGTAATCAAATGAGTTAGTTAAAGTTAGTTGAGAGAGTTGCCATTTATAGAAAGTAGTTAAGTTGGTTGAAACAATTTTGGAAACTTGTATATTAGCTTGTATCATTGAGGCACTGATCAATACAATTTGCAATTCATTGAAAACATATTATCTAATTCAGTTTACAATCTTCTCTCCAATTTCACTCTCATCTTCTTCGATCTTCCTTCTTCTGCAACACTAACATTTGACATTAAGAACCAGCAAGAAGATCAAGCATTTCCATTGCAACATATGGCTCAATCATCGGGAAATTTTGCCACAACTCTACCTGTACTAGACGACAAGAACTGAAGTACATGGTGCATACAAATGAAGGCCATTTTTGGATATCAAGACGTAGCTGATATCGTGGAAGAGGGATTGCTAATCTTGGAAGAAAGAGCCACCGAAGCACAGAGAAATGCACATAATCAAAACAAGAAAAAGGACTACAAAGCAATATGCCTTCTTCACCAAGCAGTGGACAATGCCCACTTTGAAAAGATTGCTGGATCTGCAACAACAAAGGAGGCATGTGATGTGTTGGAGAAACACTATGCTGGTGCTGCACAATTGAAGAAAATTCGTCTACAAACCATGAGAAGGCAATACGAGCTCATGCATATGGAAGAAGGTGAAAGAGTTGCTGATTTTTTCACTAGGTTGATCACACACACAAACGCAATGAAGGCTTGTGGTGAGAATATGGATGATGCAACCATTGTGGAAAAGGTCCTAAGAATAGTGACCCCTAAGTTTGATTATATGGTGGTGGCTATTGAAGAATCAGGAAGAGTTGAAAATATGAAGATTGAGGAGCTTCAAGGGTCACTTGAAGCCCATGAACAAAGGCTTATTGAGAGGATCACATATAGATCCTCACATTAGGTTCTTCAAATGCAGACATCAAAGAAATGGTCATTTTGTGCAAAGAATTCAAGCAAGAATTAAGGGAGGTATCATGATTTGAAAGGCACTGCAAGAAAGAACTATAACTACAATACTGAACAACCATAACAATTCAATAAAAAGAATGGTTGTAAGCAATTCAAAGGATTAAAGAGGAAAGTTGATAAGAAGAGGGTTAGATGCTTCAACTATGACAAGCTTGGGCACTACTCTAATGAATTCTTAGCACCTATCAAGAACCAATATCAAAGAAAACAAGAATCAAAAGCAAATCTTGTCAGGGAAGAGAATGATGATTTGGATGAAGAAGTTGTGCAACTCATGATGATAACAGATTGCAAAATTAGAGGAAATGATATTTGTTATCTTGATAAAGTCAAATTCGCAGATAATAGAGTGGTGATCACTAAAGGAATAGGAGATATTCCTCTCAAGATGAAAAGTAGTAGGAAGGCATACATAACAGATGTGTTACTTGTTCCTGAAATGAAGACAAATCTCATTAGCCTTGGCCAATTACATGAAAAATGGTCCAGTATGTAGCTAAATGATGGAGTTATGGATGTCTATGATAGCTTGAAGAGGACAATTCTACAGGCTCCACGCTCAAGCAATATGACATTCCAAGTCAAGTTAGGAATTGCAGACTCACAATGCTTGAATGCAGAAACTATCTCAAATGAATCATGGATTTGACACCTAAGGTATGGTTATCTCAACTATAGAGATCTTAGATTGTTAAGCAGTAAAGAAATGGTGATTGGTCTGCCAAATATCAAACTTCAAAATTCAATTTGTGATAGTTGCCTAACCAGCAAGCAAGCCAGAACATCTTTTAGTAACCATGCTCAAACCAAAGCTGTTGATTTGTATGTGGACCTTTTGAGGTCCCCTCACTAGGGGGAAACAAATACTTTGTCTCTTTTATTGATGAGCAAATCAGGAAGATGTGGAGATACCTCATCAAAGCCAATAGTGAAGTATTTGAGAATCTAAAGAAGTTCAAAGCCTTGATAGAAAGACAATCAGAGAAACTCCTGAAGATCTTCAGAACTGATGGAGGAGGTGAGTTTACCTCAAGAGAACTTGAGGAGTTTTGTGAAGGGCATGACATCATTCATGAAGTTACTGCTCCATACACTCCACAACACAATGGAGTGGCTGAAAGAAGAAACAGAACTGTCATGAATATGGTAAGGTGTATGTTGAAGTGCAAAAATCTACCTCATAATCTTTAGGGTGAAGCTGTGACCACAACAACTTATGTGCTGAATAGATGTCTAACTCAAGCCCTTGACAATCAGGTTCCTGAAGAGGTATGGACAGGAAATAGATAACCAATGAAACATCTAAGAGTGTTTGGTTCAGTCTACTACAAACACATTCCAGATCAGGTGAGAAAGAAGTTAGATGACAAGAGTGAAGTAATGATTTTTGTTGGCTACAACCCAACATGATTGTACAAACTCTTGAATCCTAGGACTAATCAAGTAGTATTCAGTAGGGATGTCGATTTAGATGACATGAGCTCATGGAAAGAATTTCATAGAAGGGGCGAGAACAACAAGTTAGTAACTCTAATCCCTATGCAAGAGGATCAGGAAATCACAAAAGAATTGAATCCTGATCCACGAACAAGGAATCGGGAAATCAAGGTTATTGAGACCAGACCTACAAGGACAAGGCACTTACTACTAAGGCTCAGTGAGTTTGAGATATTTGCTGATGATGTGATCACAGATGAAGGTGATTTGATTCTTCTAGCACTCCTAGGAGAAACTGAGCCAATTACTCTCCAAGAGGCCCTAGAAGAAGATGTATGGATTAAGGCAATGGAAGAAGAGCTCAAAGCCATCAACAAGAATGACACGTGGGAAGAAGCTGAACTACCTAATGATAAAATGCCTATAACAGTCAAATGGGTGTATAAGGTCAAATTAAGACTTGCTGGAAGTGTCTCTAAGCACAAAGCAAGGCTTGTGGCTAAGGGATTCATACAAATGGAAGGCTATGACTATGATGAAGTCTTTACACCAGTAGCCAGATTTGAGACAGATAGATTGATTGTGGCTCTTGCTAGTTGGAATGGCTGGAAATATGGCAACTTGATATCAAGAGTGCCTTCCTTAATGGACCACTTGAAGAGGAAGTCTATATAACTCAACCCCCAGGATTTGAGACATCAACAGGGGAAACCAAAGTGATAAGATTGAAGAAAGCATTGTATATTTTGAAACAAGCTCCCAGAGCCTGGTACAAAAGAATTGATTCATTCCTAACATCTATTGGTTTCACTAAGTGCAAGGTAGAACATGGTGTGTATGTGAACTTAACAAGCACAAGTGACCTAATCCTAATCTGTCTCTATATAGATGATCTGGTCATCATAGGGAGTAGTGAGGTTGAAATCCTAAAGCTAAAAAGAAAACTCAAATCTAAGTTTGAAATGACAGATCTTGGAGAGTTAGCATACTTCATTGGCATAGAATTCCTAAAGACAGAAAAGGGAATCATTATGCATTAGAGGAAGTACACAACAGATGTGCTAGACAGATTCCAAATGCAAAATTGCAAGCCTGCATCAACACCAGTTGAAGGAAACTTGAAGCTGAACGAAACAAGTTTGGAAAATTCAGCAGATACAACACTCTGTAGGCAAATTGTGGGATGTCTCAGATTTATTTGCCACAACATGCCTAAAATAACCTATGGGGTAGGAGTGATAAGCAAACACATGGCTAATCCAACACAATCACATATGATTGGAGCAAAGAGAATCCTTAGATACTTGAAAGGAACTCTATGTTATGGTGTGTTATTTCCAAACCAAAAGCAGAAAAATGATTCAATTTTTGTGGGATACTCAGACTCGGATTGGTGTGGAGATAAAGAAGATAAGAGGAGCACTTCAAGGTATTTTTTCACTATCTTTGGTGCACCTATATCTCGGAGTTCAAGGAAGCAAGATGTGGTAGCTCTCTCAACTTGTGAGGCAGAGTACATTGCAGCCTGCAATGCTGCATGCCAAGGACTATGGCTGATATATCTGATGACATAATTGAAGTATGGAGATTTTGAGAATTTCGAGCTAAGGGTGGACAAAAAGTCAACAATAAACTTGGCAAAGAACCCTGTAAGTCATGGAAGGAGCAAACACATCAAAACAAGGTTTCGCTTCTTGAGAGACCAAGTTGGAAAAGGTAGAGTTAAGCTGCTCCATTGTGATAAGGCAAATCGCAAGTGCACGATTATGTCGTCAAGTAATAAAATATCGATCCCACGAGGACTTGAAAACTCCTTTAATTATAACAATTAATTTATACTTAACTCAAATAAGGAATAAAATTGAATTTAGAACAATTGTCTAGAATAATTATGAAAATAATAAAAAAGGATTGAAGTCTAATTTAGGAAGAGTTCTCAGGATAAGGGTTACCGCCTTTACACTTGCATATCCTTGTTTTGCTCCTTTTCATAAACTTTAAGTTGTGAGGGTGAATTGCTCTTTGATATGTGTCATCCTCTCTCGAGCTCAGACACGTGTACTCAATTAAAGTCGCACCTACTCTCGTGGAACGATTATCAATCAAATCTTTTATTTGGATCTTTCTATCCAATCGCTTCGTAGCAACCCAAGGTGAATTCCAGAAACCCCCGAGAATCCTAATACTACTCTCCTGAATTAGGATTCTAGTTTCAATAACTGAATGGTCGGATAGTTGGGTTCACCTATCGGTCTTTTCCTAATGTATCTAAGAGGTGTAATTTGTTAGCCAAACAACTCACACGAATAAAACCCAATTTAATAATTCAAATTACAACACTCAATGAAATAGAAGTAAGAACAAATATTTATTGAATGTAAAAGGGCATAGCCCCAATCCTAGAAACAAAGGGAATTACTCACTCATGATGTAGAAGAGAATCCCAAATTCTAAATTAGAGAATTGTA
>NC_032012.1:23194761-23231486 GCF_001865875.1 Lupinus angustifolius
ATCCTAGAAACAAAGGGAATTACTCACTCATGATGTAGAAGAGAATCCCAAATTCTAAATTAGAGAATTGTAATGTAAAAAAAGTGTAAAATCCTTGAGGGTTCTCCCTTATTTATCCTAATTAAAAAATATTGGGCTAAACCCAACAAAACAAATCTAAAAAATAGGAATATAATATAACATCTGTGATTTCTTTTGGTCCTTCAATTGTTATTCGCATTTGCTCAGCACTGAATTCAATCTTCTTGCACTCAATCTCTACTCGTTTTTGCTTTAATCTATCCAAACTGCACAACATAGCTAAAAACATCCGCTCAACCCGAACAAAGAGAAATAAAAGCTAAAAACAATCCTAAATTCCTAATTATGTCCTAAAATGCAAGTTAGATGCAATGCAAATGTAGTATAATTTCACACTTATCAAATCCCCTCAAGCTTATCTCTTACTTGTCCTCAAGTAAGTATTATGTCTAACTTTCATAATCAGGAATGATGATATAGAAACTATGACCCAAAATAACAAGCAATCTCTTGTTTATTTTGAAACAATCCAGACATCAAGACAAGACAATCATAAAAAAATTTAATTGAAGCTAAGTCCTTAAGTCATAACAATTGCATGAATTAAGGCCATTCTTCTATCATCACTCTCATGTGTTTAAGGGTCATAGTGTTTCGCTCAAAAAATTTCATGAAAGTAAATTACCATAGGCTTGATTATAGACTAAATCGCTATTAAGTGTATTTGAATGCATGCAAAAAACAAGAGTTTCTTAATGAGGCCAAGGTAAATGATTTAAGGTGAGATAGTCAAAGAAAGACTTATAAATGTTTCCTAAAATACTTAAACCTTTTAGACATCTGATTGAAGCATTGAGATTATCTTGATGGGCCTTACTTTATCATATGACCTTTTTTCAATCAATTTTTCTCCTTACAACACATTTTTTTCCAGTCCCTTCTCTTTTAGTATACTTTGTATTTCTTTTTTTTTTCTTCTTCTTTTTTCTTTTTCTTTTCTTTTTTTTTCTTTTTGTTGAGATTTTTTAAAAGAGAAGGGATGAAATTTATTTATTTATTTCCTTCTTCACCTTTTTATGGATTCTTTCATCATACATGACATTTTTACCTTTCTCATTGCTTCAACCAAACATCATAAATTACCCAAAACCCCAATTTGAGTAGATATGAAAAATCATTAAAGTGAGAAAAGCCTCCTCAAAAGTTCGTTATGTTGATTGAATTTCAGCATTTTGAATCCTTAGCCACATCTTAGCTCTGTCTCTTAGGGAATATGGAAACATGCGGAGACGAATAGCATCTTCAGAAGCCCCATGAATCCTCAATGTCTCACACAATTCCAAGAACTAATCAATATGTGCATTAGGATCTTCATGAGCTCCATCTCCAAATTGGTTTTGCATCACCATTTGGATTAGAGCAGATGGCAAAGAAAAGTTCTATGCCTCAATAATTGGGCGAATTATTCCAGGACGTGAACTACGAGCATTAGGGGCTACGTAATCGCGAAGTGGTTTTTCATCTCGTTCATCCATTGTTTGTACACGCTCGCGTCTTTCTCTTGCTCTTTCTCTTTGTTGCCTTCTTCTTCTACGAAAAGTCTTTTCTGGCTCTGAATAGGAATTTGAACTTTGCATAAACCAAATGTGAAACCTGCAGAGGTACCAAGAAAAAGGAAAACGCGTAATACACTAGAGTAAAGTAATGAATTAATTGAGAATTAAAGAAATTTTGACACAGTCCCAACAGCGGTGCCAACAACTTGATAATGAAAATCGTAAGTGCACGATTATATCGTCAAGCAATAAAATATCGATCCTACGATTACTGGAAAACTCCTTTAATTATAAAAATTAATTTATACTTTACTCAAATAAGGAATAAAATTGAATTTAGAACAATTGCCAAGAATAATTACGTAAATAATCAAAAGGGATTGAAATCTAATTTAGGAAGAGTTCACAGGATCAAGGTTCTACGAAAAGTCTTTTCTGGCTCTGAATAAGAATTTGAACTTTGCATAAACCAAATGTGAAACCTGCAGAGATACCAAGAAAAAGGAAAACGCGTAATACACTAGAGTAAAGTAATGAATTAATTGAGAATTAAAGAAATTTTGACACAGTCCTAACAGCGGCGCCAAAAACTTGATAAGGAAAATCGTAAGTGCACGATTATATCGTCAAGTAATAAAATATCGATCCCACGATTACTGGAAAACTCCTTTAATTATAAAAATTAATTTATACTTTACTCAAATAAGGAATAAAATTGAATTTAGAACAATTGCCAAGAATAATTACGTAAATAATCAAAAGGGATTGAAATCTAATTTAGGAAGAGTTCACAGGATCCAGGTTCTACGAAAAGTCTTTTCTGGCTCTGAATAGGAATTTGAACTTTGCATAAACCAAATGTGAAACCTACAGAGATACCAAGAAAAAGGAAAACGCGTAATACACTAGAGTAAAGTAATGAATTAATTGAGAATTAAAGAAATTTTGACACAGTCCCAACAGCGGTGCCAACAACTTGATAATGAAAATCGTAAGTGCACGATTATATCGTCAAGCAATAAAATATCGATCCTACGATTACTGGAAAACTCCTTTAATTATAAAAATTAATTTATACTTTACTCAAATAAGGAATAAAATTGAATTTAGAACAATTGCCAAGAATAATTACGTAAATAATCAAAAGGGATTGAAATCTAATTTAGGAAGAGTTCACAGGATCAAGGTTCTACGAAAAGTCTTTTCTGGCTCTGAATAGGAATTTGAACTTTGCATAAACCAAATGTGAAACCTACAGAGATACCAAGAAAAAGGAAAACGCGTAATACACTAGAGTAAAGTAATGAATTAATTGAGAATTAAAGAAATTTTGACACAGTCCTAACAGCGGCGCCAAAAACTTGATAAGGAAAATCGTAATTGCACGATCATATCGTCAAGTAATAAAATATCGATCCTACGATTACTGGAAAACTCCTTTAATTATAAAAATTAATTTATACTTTACTCAAATAAGGAATAAAATTGAATTTAGAACAATTGCCAAGAATAATTACGTAAATAATCAAAAGGGATTGAAATCTAATTTAGGAAGAGTTCACAGGATCCAGGTTCTACGAAAAGTCTTTTCTGGCTCTGAATAGGAATTTGAACTTTGCATAAACCAAATGTGAAACCTACAGAGATACCAAGAAAAAGGAAAACGCGTAATACACTAGAGTAAAGTAATGAATTAATTGAGAATTAAAGAAATTTTGACACAGTCCCAACAGCGGTGCCAACAACTTGATAATGAAAATCGTAAGTGCACGATTATATCGTCAAGCAATAAAATATCGATCCTACGATTACTGGAAAACTCCTTTAATTATAAAAATTAATTTATACTTTACTCAAATAAGGAATAAAATTGAATTTAGAACAATTGCCAAGAATAATTACGTAAATAATCAAAAGGGATTGAAATCTAATTTAGGAAGAGTTCACAGGATCAAGGTTCTACGAAAAGTCTTTTCTGGCTCTGAATAGGAATTTGAACTTTGCATAAACCAAATGTGAAACCTGCAGAGGTACCAAGAAAAAGGAAAACGCGTAATACACTAGAGTAAAGTAATGAATTAATTGAGAATTAAAGAAATTTTGACACAGTCCCAACAGCGGTGCCAACAACTTGATAATGAAAATCGTAAGTGCACGATTATATCGTCAAGCAATAAAATATCGATCCTACGATTACTGGAAAACTCCTTTAATTATAAAAATTAATTTATACTTTACTCAAATAAGGAATAAAATTGAATTTAGAACATAAGAACAAGTATTTATTGAATGTAAAAGGGCATAGCCCCAATCCTAGAAACAATGGGAATTACTAACTCATGATGTAGAAGAGAATCCCAAATTCTAAATTAGAGAATTGTAATGTAAAAAAGTGTAAAATCCTTGAGGGAGAACCCTTATTTATCTTAATTACAAAATATTGAGCTAAGCCCAACAAAACAAATCTAAAAAATAGGAATATAATATAACATCTATGACTTCTTTTGGTCTTTCAATTGTTCTTCGCATAGCCTGAACACTGAATTCAATCTTCTTGCACCCAATCTCTACTCTTTTTTTCTTTAATCCATCCAAACTGCACAACATAGCTAAAATCATCCGCTCAACTTGAACAAAGAGAAATAAAAGCTAAAAACAATTCTAAAGTCCTAATTATGTCCTAAAATGCAAGTTAAACGCAATGCAAATGTAGTATAATTTCACACTTATCACATTGCTCCACAGAAGTTCAAAAAGCTGATGTATTAACAAAAGCACTTAAGGTTAATAGATTCAAAAGGCTAAGAGACATTGTGAATGTATTTAGCTTTTGAAAGAATCCTATTTTTGTTGTAATACTTACTATTATAGATGAAGAAAATGTCTTCTCTCATGGATAGTAACTCTTTGATTAAGATGGCATGTTAATTTTGTAATCAAATGAGTTAGTTAAAGTTAGTTAAGAGAATTGCCATTTATAGAAAGTAGTTAAGTTGGTTGAAACAGTTTTAGAAACTTGTATCTTAGTTTATATCATTGAGGCATTTATCAATACAATTTACAATTCATTGAAAACATATTCTCTAATTCAGTTTACAATCTTTTTTCCAATTTCACTCTCATCGTCTTTGATCTTCCTTCTTCTGCACCACTAACAGTGGTAGCCAAGGAACCACAGAACAGACGAACTCAAATGTGATGGTATTCTTCAACCTTATTCTTCATCTAACCTTTGTTTCTACTTCTTAAACTTCATCTTTTTCACAACTCGCCATTAATGACCTACACTAGTGGTGGGTGCACTTGGTAGTGTTGTGGTGTCCACAATTTCATCTATGTTGCTATTCTTAAAAACGTTCTTCAATTTGAAATTGACAAATTAAGGTCTAATAGCATATCCATTGGAGAATACTCCACACATTATTTTATAATTTATTACACATCTTCATAAATTAAGAATAACATTTAATTTTTCTTTACAATGGCAATTATCATTCTTATTTTTATTTCTCATCATCTACTCACACTCTTCTATTTTATAATAACAACTAATTTTTCTCTCATTCTCTCTACCTTTGGGACCCACATTTTCTTATAAGGATAAACATAAGAATGTTCTTGTGCAATGAGTAGTAAGTATTCTTAAGAAATAAGAATCTCACATTAAAAATTTATGAAAAATATTCTTATTTCAATAAGAGCACTACAAGAATGCATGCATGGAGTTGCTATGGTTTTATGATTTTATGTTGGTACTTGGACCAATAGTGCAATATATTTTTTTGGGCCTTTTCAAGAGAAAAAGAAATTTCCAATAAGTAAATCCCATTTATTAAAATTATTATATTTTGCCTTTATATAAATATGTATAATTATTAATTATAATATGTCATCTCTAAATGTTTAATTGCTTAAATCTTATAGATCATTTGATGTCTGTGTTGGTTATTGTGGCATTGATTTAGATTGCACTTCACACTAGACTTAACTTGGTGTTGGATGGTTTGTTATGATGCGGTATTAGGCAAAATGATCCATTTAGCTCGTGATTCTACTTACTCCACTCACACATTTAGCTTGTGATTCTATCTTCATCATTTTACTGTGCTTGTTCTTAAGAGGTTCATCTTTATTTTTAACACACTGCTATATAGTGTAGCTTTTCCAACAAGCCTCCATTCCCTTTGGTTTAAGAAAAGCTGTTAAAAATCATGTAAAAAGAAAAGGAGAAAGGAACAGTTAAAGTCATTTGCATTAACCCAAGAAAGAACAAAGAAAACCCCACTTCTTTAGCTCTTTATTATCTCTACCAAAAAGAAGAGAAACTTTTATGTTTCCGGATATAATGATAGATTCCTTCTGCTTTTGCATCATAAAACAAAGGAATCCTTCTGTAGCAGTACTTAAGCACAGTTAATAGTGTTGGCAATTTTTGTGGACCCAAGATCACTATCAAAACTTACTTATATGTCTAGCTCAGAAACAACAATTCAATAATCTTAAAAACCATTTCCCAATGCGCTCCATCAGATGTCACATTTATCATTCTCTAACGGACAAACTCGGGTGATCAATACGCAATACGGAGTAGGTTTTTCAAATTTATGGCATTATTAAAATCATTAAAACTACCTTTCTCTTTAAGAGCCGTTTGAAGAATATAATAATATCGTATGTTGTCCAAACAAACGAACATTAGTATTAATCTATCATTATTCTTGTTATTTTATGTTGGCTGCAATTAACTTTATCTTTCAGTGTCTTACTCTAACAAACTAGACGATGATAAATTGATAATGAAGCGGCTCATATTTCATAAGGGGACTAATTTTGGTACCACTCTCCACAAGACGACTTTGCTTGAGGATAATTGTAGACTCCCCAAACTTTCATTTATTTGATTTGGAGGGTCTGTTAGGATTTTCCTCAAATGCCCAATAGTGTTCTCCAGAATAAGTCGAACTTTGAAAACATAATTTCTCAATAATAAAATTCTTATTTTATCTTCTGAGCAATTCCCTTAGGACACTAGTTAACATTCCCCTTTAATATAAGATACTCTACTTTTCATATTTACCTACAAGAAGTGCCTACTCTCACTTTTTAGAAATTCAAATTTAACCGTATAAAGGTATTGATCTCACTGTTTATTCTAATAGTCAAGCTCTTCAGGAAATTTACAAGTTAGGGGCATAAAGTTATTAAAACTTGGGTTAGTAGCCATGATTTTACTATTAATAGAATTAGCCATTTTATTCAAGAATACTTAATTATGAAGCATTCAGCTTCATTTATCAATCCTATCCCATGCTCAACAAAACAGCAGCTAATTATATCATTCGGCATAGAAATTACCGTGGTTGACTCTTTCCATGATTCCATGAAAATTCATCACATAAACGAAATAGGAATAGATTCCAAGCACCCATCATCAAAGTACATACAAAGAACAAAACAAACATTTTAAGCACATCACCTTCAAGCACACAAACTCAAACCATACAAAACACGAGAAAAAGGCAACACAACTACGCACCCAAATATCAGGGAAAGTCTAATTCTTAAAATTCCTGGGGCGAGAAAGGATCAGCCATTCATAAGATCTTACCATAATTTTAAGCTAAAAATAAAAATCAAGTTCCAGCAGACCGTTTTGTACTGATAATTTTAACGCCATATATCTACAAGAGTTTCCTTATTACTAACTAGAAATGTCTGAAGCTCTTTTTCCTCCTTTGGTCCATCTGCACGTTTTCATTGCCATCCACCTTTTTCACTCCCATCATTTTTCTTGCCCCATGAGCTTGCTGCACCTACATAAGGAGAGAAGAACTCTGGCATTTGTAAATTTGTAAATCAAATGAGATAATTGTACTGTACTATACAGATTAATTCTAATTCATATAATGAGTCTATTAAACATAATTAAAACTTAGTAATTTGAATTGTAATTTATTTTTCTTTTGAAAGGTACTTCAGGCATTCTGAGGTAAATCACAAAGGATAATTGGGTGGAATTTCTTCCTTACCATCTGCTGATGCATTCCAACTAGATGATTGACCATTGTCTGCAGCACCTGATTGACCCCATGCAGGAGCTCGATCTCCAGTATCACCTCCTGAACCAGCAGTCTTCCAACCCGTCTCTTGATTAGAATTAGATCCCTTGTTCCACCCACCATCCTGAGCACCGGACCCTTCAGCCGCCTGTTTTGATATGTTGCTGTTCCAATCACTAGCTCCACCACTTGCTGAACTCCCACTCTGCCATTGCTTATTACTTCCACCTCCTTGGTTCCAGCTTGGAGGATCCTTATCAGCATTTCCCTGCTCCCAGCTCTGCACACCCTTCTTGGAACCACTATCCTGGTTCCCAACACCAGATCCAGACTGTTCTGACCCCTTGCTGCTCCACTTACCACCACCTCCAGCACTTTCTGAACTCCAGCTCTGCCATGGCTTGTTACTTCCATCTCCTTGGCTCCAGCTTGAAGGCTGCTTATCAGCATTTCCTTGGTTCCAACTCTGCCCGCCCTTATTGTCACCACTTTCCTGTTTCCAAGACCCAGATCCATTACTACCCTTCCATCCTTCAGCAGCATTCTCTCCCCCCTTTTTCCAGTCAGAGGACCCATCCTGATCAGAATCCCTTCGGTCATTCCAACTACCAGATTGGCCACCCCTTCCACGACCTCGGCCTCCAAATCCCCCCTCTGATCCCCATCTACCACTAGAACCTTCCCTGTCTGATCTACCTCTACCACCAAAGCCTCCACGATCTCCTCTACCACCAAAGCCTCCACGATCTCCTCGGCCACCAAAGCCTCCACGGTCACCTCGGCCACCAAAGCCTCCACGGTCTCCTCGGCCACCAAAGCCTCCACGGTCACCTCGGCCACCAAAGCCTCCACGGTCTCCTCGGCCACCAAAGCCTCCACGGTCACCTCGGCCACCAAAGCCTCCACGGTCTCCTCGGCCACCAAAGCCTCCACGGTCACCTCGGCCACCAAAGCCTCCACGGTCTCCTCGGCCACCAAAGCCTCCACGGTCACCTCTACCTCGAAAACCTCTACCTCTAAAGCCACCTCTCCAGTTCCCACCACCTGCTCCATCCTCTGAAGAGTCATTTAGACCTCCTTCATTTTCACCACTTGAGGCATTATTAGTTTTCCAATTACTATTGTTTTTCCAGTTGGTATTTAGATTTGTATCATCAGATCCAGAATTCCATGTACTTTTCTTCCCCCAACTGGAATCTTGATTTCCAGAACTCCAGTTGGAATTCTTCCCCAAGCTGGAATTTTGATTAGAATCATCAGATCCAGAATTCCACTTGCTATTTTTCAGATCAGAAGTTTGGCTTCCACTGTTTCCAGAGTTCCAATTGCTTTTTTTGCCCCAGCCAGAATCTTGGTTACCAGTATCAGTACACCCAGAGCTCCAGTTAGAATTATTATCATTCCCAGCACTCTCAGATAAATTTTCTTTCTTTCCCCAATTGGAATTCTGATTGGAATTACTAGCAGATCCAGAATTCCAATTACTATTGTTCTGATCAGAATCCTGGTTTTTCTTTCCCCAAGAGGAATCTTGGTTTCCAGCACCAGTATCCACAGCACTCCAGTTGGAAATATTGTTTTCATTGGCAGCAGCACCACTAGAGGGATTGTTATTCTTACCCCAGCTGGAAGTTTGATTCAAATCAGAAATCCAGTTTGATTTCTGTTTCTCATTCCCACTACTTGATCCTGATTTCAAAGCACCCCAGTTTGATGTTTGTTTCATTCCATCAGCAGAACCACTCTTCCAACTGTCTTCCAATGAATCTGCAACAGGCCCTTTTCCAAGTATCCCAGCATCACCAGATACAGAATTTGAATTTCCTGCTTTTTCCCAATCAGAGTTCTGTTTTTCAGCTACAGAACCAGATTTCATGTTGCCCCAATTGGAACCTTCTTTAGCTCCATCACTTGATCCACTTTTCCAACCAGAACTAGTTGAACTAGATTTTTTAGTATCCCAGGCAGAATCTGTGTTTACTCCATCACCTGATCCCCCTTTCCAACCAGACCCTGTAGCAGAATCATCTGAAGCTTTTCCTGCACTCCAACCACCTTGGTCTTTACCTTTTTCCTCTTTATCATCTTCAGTGGACTTCTTAATCCATTCAGAGTTCACTTGGGAAGAAGATACAGGAGCATTCCAATTATTTTCACCACCACTTGAGCCACTTTTCCAACCATTGCCTTGGCCATTTTGTTCAACATCTTTGTTCTGGTCATCACACTTCCGATTCCAACCAGAGGACTCATCTTCAGAAGCTTTGGGTGTATTCAAATTGCTTTTACTGTCCCATCCAGAGGGTTGGTTTCCATCCAAATCATCAGCAGCTTTGTTCCCAGCCACAGCACCCCATGACAAGCTCGTGTTTGAAGTCTTTTTAGTTTCCCAAGCAGGGTCTTCTACGCCTACACGTCACAAGGACAATGAGGAAATTAATCAACAAGTAATTACCCTGGAAAAAAGACATGCTAAACATATCTGTACTCAAAAGCATTACCTGTGGAACTGGTGGGATTTACAGTCTCCTGAAACAACAAAAATGTAAGTTAACACATTAAAATAAAAATATGTTCTCTGCACAAGCAGACACAAGAAGGGAATAGGAAGACAACATACCAAGGTGCTTGGAGCAGAATGGTTAGACCATGTACTCCTGCAAAATGTTACCATAAACAAGAACAACAAAGTAACCAACTCAAGGTGAAAAAAAGAATCATGATAAGAAATAGAAAAAAATAAGGCTTTGATATTAAAAAGTATCAGGGAAAATGCTTAATAAACAAGATAAATATGATGTCAATAGGATAAAGCACATGGCTGAGAAGAAATTCGTAGATGTATGATCATCTGACTGTAAAGAAATACACCAAAAAGTAGTATCAACAGCATTGCCATAAATCCTTTCCCACCTTCTATTTAACAAATGTAACGAAATATATTGAGTAAAAATGCCAACTAATGAAGTACGGTACGCTGACACCTATATATTTTATAGTAATACTACATGATGTCACTTATATCCTTCAGTTTAGGTTAGGGTGCTCTACTAAGTACTTTCTTGAACCTGTAAGTCTGTAACAACATAACCATCAAATTTTCAAGAAACAAAACCTTATATGATGAAAACAATGACACTTCACACATATCAAAACAATGACGCTCAGGACACAACACTGTTCACACACATCTATATTGTACTCTTGTGGGAGCAAATGAGAAATCTCAGCATTAACAGTTAAATACTTTGAAAAACTCTTTCTACTTAATAGCTACAGTTTTGGTATGCTTTGATATACTTCCTAAAATGTTTGACATATATATCTATTGTATTTTCATGTGTCATGCCATGCCACATGTTCTTTGTCCTTTTGGTGATCCTTCCAAAATTCCATAATAATTTTCTAAGAACGATCTAATTAATTATAAGATCCTTTTGATGACCAAATCCATCAAGAATAATTCCATATCTATAAATGCTTGGTATATCCATGTGCAATGTGTTCATTGTCCACACATATGCTTCATAGCTATAAGTTAACCCTTCCCAAATTACAAGATAGTTTTCTACATTAATAGTTAGTATAATAATCTTTCTTTTGATGATCAAACCCAAAAAGAATAATTAGACAGAATATATGATAATTGAGTACAGAGCAGAGAATGTATCAACATCAACTAATATCACTGCAAAACATACCCTTCAGTTGACGTTCCTGCAGCATTCCATCCACCACCACCAGTGGACGTTCCTCCAGCATTCCATCCACTACCACCACCAGTGGATGTTCCTCCAGCATTCCATCCACCACCACCAGTGGATGTTCCTGCTCCATCCATCCAACCTTTAAATAAGACCCAGTCCCAGATGTAAAATCATTAGGAATCATGTCTCATTAAAAATATCAATAGTGAACAGAACAACAGGAAAGGTAACACCATGCACGATAACTGATACTGTAATACATTTTATGGGTAAAATATTCTCTAGTAAAAGGAGAATGGAGTGAAAATGCATTAGAGAATAAGAGGTTCTCACCTCCAGAGTTGCCATCAGTACCCAGTAGATCAAATGGCTTTGACGAGCTTGAATCTGGATCACCCCTGAAACAAGAAATATAAAGCAACTCAAGACAGTATCCACAGACTCAGTCAAAGCAAACAAAGAGAACTAATTATGGTACACACTATCATTGCCAATGACAGAAATACCTTGTCGACACAGCAGTGCCCTTCCCTTGAACTTCAGAAAGATGCTCACATTTAACTGAATGGCAAATAAGTGCATGAAAATTGTTATAAATAGTGTTTAATATTTAAAAAATCAAGAGTTGGTCGATATAAACAAACCTGTAAGAACCTTCTGCTGAGAATCTAGTTTCACAGTAACATCAGTACGGCGTAAGGCAATGACACGACAGAGGTATCCCTTCAAAGGACCTATCCTAATTCTCAAGGTTTGACCAATAGTAAACAAGCTATCTTGGTCCCCTCGATTAACTGCATACATAATTATTCAAAAGGATCAAATACGATGCAGGCAAAACTACAGAAAAGATTTCTAAAGGATTTATGCATCTTAACAGACATTCACGATTGTTTTCTCTAGCTTGCCATGGTTTCTTTGGGGACAGAGGGGATCTTGGTGATGTTGGCATGTCTTCGAAGACTAAAGGGCCCGGTTCACTATCCTGCATATATTTTTTATGTGCAAAACATTACAACTCAACTGAAGTCATCAGAGTTCATAACCTAACAGGATACTAACAAAGTTTACAAACCTTTCCACTGAAATCACCAACAGTAAGCTTGACTTTCTCACACATTTTAGATTTAGAGGTGAAGTAACCACCATTATCTTCCTCACTTTCATTGTATAAAAAGATAATCCCTCTATAGATATGCCTAACAATGCCTTCTTTACCCTGCAAAATGAAATTAAATAGTTTCATAATATAAAGTGGGGCAGGGAGATTCAAAATTATATCATGAATATAACATTTTCCCTATCATAAATAAGCATCAGACCTTGGATGACCCCTCCAGAACCCTGACACTATCATTCACCAATATAGTTTTATTGTGCTGATCTTGGGCACTAAGTTTCAAATCAACTAAACCACACTTTATATCGCGCCGCTGAACATTCACACCTAGAGGTCCATCTGGACCCTCTTTAAGAATCTAACAGAATAACAGAAGAAGAAATTAGAATACAACTTTCTGAAAACAATAATGCACCAAGATCAAAGGCTAGTAATAAATGGCATTGCATAAACTGAATATTGTACCTTGTAGCCATCATCTTTATCCATGCCTACAATTAAACCAAAATCCTTCTTGCTGCAATAGCAAATATTTATTAAAAACGAAGAAATGCATGTAAAATGTGGCGTGCATATATAAGGCGACGTCTGGTCGGCATATATAGGCAAAGAGAGATGAAAATGAAGATGATAATAATAGATTACAGCTCAGCCTTATTCCCACTAGGTAGGGTTGGCTAGATGGATCAAACACACCATAATGTTATATCATAACTCAAGCCCATCGACAGATCATACACACACGGACATAGACTCAGAGAGAGAGAGAGAGAGAATTAGTACGGTATCATGAGTATGATCTGTCAAGAAAGCTAACTAGGTTAAAGAATGACTTACCCAAAACACACAAGATCATACAGTTCAAAACCATTTGCCACACCAGATCCTGATGAGCTCTCTCCTTTCCCACCTCCCTTATCATCTCTTATTACCCGTTTTTTCTTTGAGTCTCCGTAAAGCTGAGAGAGCCACTCCAAATCTTTTGATTCATTATTTTCAGAAGGCACAAACTTCAAGAGCTCCTCTTCTGTTGGCTCAACACCCCATAAATTTAATGAATCAGGAGATACTTTCTTGTACACATATCCATCCTTAAGCAGCATACCATCAAGAACCTCAAAAACCTTGCCAGTATCACGGTCACGTCTGATTTGTATGAGAGGTCGAAATTCCCTGCAGAGATGTGGAAAATCAATTACATCAAACAGCCTATCCAGCAAATAAGGAAGAAGATATAGGGATATGATTAATTACTCAAGTTCACTTGAGCTGATTAATCTTGGCGCTGGCACAGCAGCTGTTTTCTGGCGACTGTATCCACCACCCTGCAACAATGAGTAAAAAATCTATCAAGAATCACCACACATACACACACATATATACACGGCCACACACTAGGAACAATAAAGTCAAAAGAGCAGCGCACATAAAAGGGACTCTAATCGCTTCAAAAAAATTACACACTTCACTCCAGAAAAAACAATAATTCCTCTCCCCCATCTTATGATCTTATCTGATTAAAGAGGAAAAAACAATAAATTTTCAATCTAGTTACTAATTTGATCAATTTTGGTAATTTCATGAACACTTTAGAGTAGATAATGTAAATTATTTTCTATCGTATACCATATTGTAAGGTCTTAATAAAAAACATGTACACAACGACTAAAAATATGAGAGTTTTCAGACTCTTGAATACATGTGATGTTGGCATAGCACATTGCATGCTAAATGCATGATGCAACAATTGTATTAATGCTCAAGGCAAAGGGGTTCAACAAGTTTATGGATAGTTCTCAACGGGTGGGAAACTACAACGGTGAACCCTCTCTGGTTCAATAGTAAATATTTGTCCATTGCACTTATCCCTATCACATGACAGAATAAATATGTTATTAGCATATAGCAAATATAAAGTTTAAACTACAGGAAACGAGCAACATCATTACAAATTTGGCAGCCAATGCTTGTAGATCGATTCTTGGAATAAGCTTCACTGTAACTTTTTTGATCGTATTATTCACAGCCACAACCTAGAAACACGTAATACAAAAAAATAATGAGTGTTTTACTAGTTAATAGTTATATAGTAAGATATGACTCGAGGACATTAATTGTGCATACCTGTGCTATGTCCCCCTTGTAATGACCACTTTTTACACGAGCCCATGTACCAACAGCAATTTCATTGCTTCTAGGTCGAACAGAAAATAGATGGAAAACTTCATTTCTTGGAACTGGTTGCACACGAGTAACATAGATACCAGTAATCCCATTACATGCCTGAAATTGTATGTCAATGGCAATGAAAAGGTTTATCCATTGGCAAAAATATATCACCAGTAATTGATATCAACAAACTGGCCAAAGTCCCCCAGGACTGGAGTTACCTGATTAATATCACATTGCCTTTCAGCTTCAATGTACACAAATCCTTTCATATGATCTACAGCAAATGCAGATATTATCTCCAACTTAGTACCAAGCAATTTTAAGTCAGCAAACTTCTGCATTAGACAGAATGCTGAAATCCTCTCGCGGCCAACCTGTAACAGCAAACAAAGCATAGAAAATGGTAAAAAAACACTAAACAGATTTGGAGGCAACACTTGGAATTTTTATAAGCAAATGACAAAAACCAAGTATGAGGTTTCATACCATGCATTTAACTTTCCAGATGGTTGGAACAAACTCCTTTACACCGAAGGAATTCGGATCAATTCCTTTGTCATCTAAATCATCTCCAGCAAACCTAATAAACGTAGAAGCTTCTCCATAGCGTGCTTCCATCATTCTGTCAAATTCTTCTTCATCTATCTCTTCCTCTTTGGGGATGAATGGGAAGCTGCTACTTTGTCCCTTAGCTGGTTCCTTGTTCATTGTTGACAATGTCTCAAACTCTTCATCTCCAAAATAATCTATTCAAAACAATTACATAAAAGTTAAATGCGAGGATAATAAAACTAAAATTTGCATTGGTAATATCATGGTGGAAATTGAACTTCAAATGCCATAAAATTCAAAGAAAAGCTACATCTGTCAAATAACAAAGCACGAAAACAGAGTGAACAAACATGTACAGAGAGATAGGACAAAATTGAAAAAACACGAAAAATGTGGTCGAAACCCTAACATTTTCTAACGAATGGAGAAAATGTACAAACAGAAGAAATAGCACTTAGGGTTTAGATTCTATACCATCGCTGAAATCACTATCGTCACTGCTGTCGTCAAAGTCATCGACGTCAGCGGATTCTTCGAAAAACTGAACGACGCCGCGGTTCCTCCTTTTGCCACCGCCGGTCTTGTCGTTATCAGCAGTACTCTTACGCTTACCGGTGGATCCTTTTCCGGCGACCTCCTTGCCTTTGCCCTTGCCTCTGTTCGTCATTTCCGGCGAGAATAGACGGAAACCAAAACCCCAATTGCATGCGCTTAAGAGAGAGGAGAGAGAGAGAAGAAAGAGTGAGTGAGGTGTGAAATGAAATGGGTCGAGAGTTAGCAGTGAGTTTTGTTGGAGAAAAATTGGAATGACATTTCGACACGTGGCATTTATATTTTTGAAGGAGTTGGGCCCAAGCCCATAAAATAGGAAACCAAAATGGACTGCAGAATTGACATTTAGGCAGTAGGCACCATTTTAGGATAACAATACCAACATAACAATGTTTATTGGGGTTTGAATCTCATTTCAGATAACATTAGCCAATATAACTGTGAATTAGTGATCATATAAGGAATAAGGAGTTATGTTTAATTATATATTCCTTTACTAAATTTCATACACTACAAGAAAATAATATATATATGACTTATAAACCAATATTGATAAGTAAAATATTATTTTATAATATATATGTTATGAAAAAGTTATGATAGGATGTGATTTATTTAATTTATATATGTTTTTTATTTGTTTTTGTTTGCTAATTAGTACCGCACTTTGTTTCATTTGTAAAAATTGACATTCTTATCACTAGCATGTTGAGTGATAGTTTGTGTTTGTCAAACCCTATTCTCATTTTTTCTAATATTATGTCTTTACACAAAGTTTCTAATATTTTCACGTGGGTCAATTCTTTTTGGGCGATGAAGAGAGAAAATAGGAGCACGAAAATGTGTAAAATAATAGTGATGCATTGATGGAAAAGAATAAAAGAACATGTGAAAACTTATTGTAGTTATTAAAGAAATGTTACAAGATGATAAAATTGGAAAATGAAAATTATGGCATGATAATTACTAGATGAAATTAAACAAAATTATACATGTTTAATTATTTAAATGTTTGTGAGACATATTTTGCATTTTATATAGTAGCAAATGCACATCAATGATATAAAATTATGCACATTCAATTACATATATACTTAGGGCTGGAAATAAGTCGAACCAAAGTTCAGCTCGGTTCAGCTTGATAAGAATTGGTTCGACTCGAATTCGATAAGAGTTATTTTTTAACTCGAGTTTGGCTAGGTTAAAGTTTGTGAACTGTTCGAATTGGTTCACTTGAACAACTTAAATAATTAATTAATTTAAAAAATACTGTAATTTTTTTCTATATAAATATAAATTTCTTTATACATATAATAACAATAAATATAAAAATTAATGTATGTGTCATAGTAAACATAAAAATTAGTTTATATATATATTGAGTTAGTTCATGAAACTAAGAAGTCAATGTGTATCTAACTCAAGTTTTGACTTGTTTATTTAACGAGCTCAATTTCTAGCTCAAATTCAGCTTGTTTAGTTCATGAACGACGTTTATCGAGCTAAATAAGAAATCAAGTCTCGAGCAAATATCAAATTGGTTCGATTCATTGTCAACTCTACCTATATCCCTTATACATATTTTGTTTTTATATAGGAGTATATATAACATTTCTTTAAAAAGTATGAAAAACAAAAGAAAAACCATTAATTTGGTAGATAGTATATGTGGACAGCCAACTATTTCAAATTGTAGAAAAGTAGCTAAAATTTGTTACAGCGTCTGTCATTGTCGTAGAGTCTAGAATAGTGACTAGAGGAGTTGAGTATCCAACATGTTTTCCTATTCAATTATTCATCTATCACATCTCAACTTTGGGCTTTTGTCTTCTCTCGCCACCATTAAGGACCACCGCCACCTCCGTCGTATGACCTTCATCATGCTCCTTGTATCTCTTGTATATGTCACTTTTATAAAACTTGAATGTCCTCGCTACCAATATGAGCGAAATAATGGCACCAAACAAAGTTGTTGCAGTGATAATAAAGAACGACAACTTGAAGCAACTTGCACCAACACAATTCAATTCTTGACCAATCTTTCTTTCGACCCCGTTTGATACCGATTGTCTCTTAGCTTCTTTATCATACAAGTGCCCAGTGACCATCACATTAAGCACATATAGCCCAATTGGGCTTGCTACTCCGACCAAGTTATAGAGAGTAGCATAATACTTGAGTCCAAATAACTCTGATATTATGGCAAAAACTAAAGGCCATTGTGAACCAAAACAAAACCCAATGATTACTGAAGCTGCATAGAGACCATTGGGTACATTGAAAGCTATTAGAAGATGACCAACACATGATATGATTAGTGTCATAGTGAGCATGATAGTTCTTGGAAAGTTGTATTTGGCTAGAAAATGTTCAGAAACAAACCCAGAAAAAACACGTCCTAGGTAACCCCAAATGCTCACTAGGGACACAAAAGTGCTTATGTTTTGCTTTGGGTATCCTAGAGAGGTTCCAATCTGACCCAGGTTGTCCATTGCTGTTAAAGTACCCCCACAACCACAAGTGCTAGAGATGAATAGTATTGCCATGTCAATGCTGAAAAGGGCTTGAAGTATGGTATAGTCTTCACCTCTTTCTGGGGGACTAAAAATATTTTGCCACCATCTTGTTTCTTGAACTTCTATGGAAACTCTTGCATCATCATTGTTTGATGTTTGGGCTGATGAAAGAGAGTATGAGTTATCATTCTTGTCTTCAGATACTGTTTTCACCGTCAAGGGGTCAACAAACACAAGCTGTTGGCTCTGCTGGATCTTAAATTGTTCGTAGAAAACAACCACCAGTGGAAGAAAGAGCAATAAAAGCACCACAGCAGCACTTACACCATACTCACTTTGTGTGAAAGGAACTTCTTTTTGTACTATGATCATAATCATTAGAAACCCAGCAAGACCAAGTGAAATATACAAAAACTTGTAGAAAACATTGAGCTCATTAGGCTGATGAACCACCTCTATATATCTAACAGTTCGAATAAAAACAAAAGATATAGCAGCTGGAAGCCAAGCAATGAGCAAAATCAAATCCTTAGTGTCATTGTAGTAAAAAGCAAAGTATAGTTGTGTAATGATAGCTCCGCTAAGACCCACATACCCTTTGAGGATACCTATCACAACCCCACGGCTTTGTGGGAAGTTCTTGACACAAGTAACAAAGGCACCAGTATTAGCAAAAGTTTGAGAGTTAGCACCTAAGTAGATGTATAAGCACATGTGCCATACTTGAGGTTTGGCTATTCTTCCGGTCACAGCTAACCATATCATAAAGTAGCCAAAGAAGTTGAGAACTGAACCTATGGCTAGTACCACCCAGGGTGGTGTAATCTCATTAACTAGACCAGAGAGGACACCAACGTTGGCACCTAAGTCCTTGAAGAAACTGATGAGGTTGAGAGTGGTTTGGTCATAACCAAGAGAAGCTTTAATATCATTAGAGATGAGGCCAAACATGTAGGTGGCTCCAGCGACTGACAAAATTATGAAGGAGACAAACACCACAAACCATCGACCAGTAATGACTTGGATGGTGAGGCCCTTCATGTCAGACATAGTCATGTGAGGAACACCTTTTGCACAAACTGCCATGTTAATGAGTAGTGGGAAGAGCAAAGTTGTTCTAAATTGAATAGGTGATGAAGGAGTAAGACTCCTCCCACAGGAAAGTAGTCTGAATGAATTAAAGGTCACATGTTTCTAACGTCTATTTCCTTGTCTCTTAAGCTATGAGATATTAACATACAACTAAAATAAATTTCTAAATAACAAAAATACCAAAGAAAATTCAAAATATAATATTTTTCCTATGGAAAAAATATTGTTCATGATTATTATGTGGTAATAAATTTATTGTCAATCAGAAAGAGATATTCTTGTGGAGACTCTTTTGTTGACTTGTAGTCTTTTGGGACCATTCCTTTTATTTAAATATCCGAACATTTCCCTGTTCTTTGTTGTATTCATTTTGTTTTGCTAGGATCATGATTTCATATACTGTAAATATGGGATAATCATAGTTATAAGTGGATACACATATGCTTTAAAAATACCTAAATGTTTCATATGCACAGGAAAAAAAATTCATAAAACATATAATTGTCTTTATGAAATTTCAAATAAAAAACATGTTTATCACACATCATAATAAAAAATCATCATTTAGGGCCCAAAAATAAAAATAGTATTAATTAGAGTTGAAGATTAGCCGAGTCGAACCAGAGCTTAGTTCAGCTCAACTCAAAACTCGATTTGACGTCGATACGAGTTATTTTTTAGCTCGAATTCAACTCGGTTGAAGATTACGAACTATTTGACTCAGCTCGAATTTGTTCATTTGGACAACTTAAATAATTAATTCATTTTTATATATAAAATACAACAATAAACATAAAAATAATTCAAATTCATGCTAAAATAATAATAAACATGAAAGGTTAATATATATATATATATATATATATATATATATATATTTAAATATAATATATATAAACTAATATTTTATGTTTATACTGTGTACATTATTTTCATGTTTATTGTTATTATATTTATATGTATAACTTTGTATAATATTTTTATAAATGAATTAATTATTTAAGTTATTCAAATGATTCAATTCGAGGTGAATCAAACAGTTCGTAAACTTTAACCGAACCGAGCTCGAGTTAATAAAATATCTCATATCAAACTTAAGTCGAGTTTCGAGCTGAACAAATCTTTATCAAAATAAGCTAAGTTATGATTCGACTATGTTCAACTCGTTTTTAGTGTTACCTTCAATAATCATATCCTCGATTAGTGAGTTCATCACACTACCTGCCCTGAGTTCAACTTTCGTGTTCGTCTTCCATGGTAAGTTCCTGCTAATGAATTCTAAATATTGGATGGACTAATAGTGTGAAAAATCTATTTGAAAAACTAAGTTAATGCGATTCTATTCTGGATAATGAATTTGATTACACCATAAAAATAAATCAAGGAAAGGAATAAGGTAATAACAAATTAAATGATTTAGAGATTAATTTAATATTCAAAATAATATTTTGTTAGTTAATTTAGTGTTTTAGGAATTAAATTACAAAATTGAGTGTCCGTCATGTATTACTCCTAAATTCTATATCTTTATAATTTTTCAATTTTATTTCAAATATTTTGATGTTTTAAAAAAATTAATATAAATATCTACACTTTATTTTTCAACTACTCAATTTCTTAGTTCATATTTCTACATTAATTTTTAATTTAATGTCCATTATGTATTAAGTTAGTTTATTTTAATTAATTTGTATTAATATTTTTATATAATATTAAGTTGCTTAGCGTGTAAGAAATAAAAGTTGAATATTCTTGTTATCCGCGTGAAGAACAACTAGTATAAGTATGAATGAAATGATATAAAAACGGGACATCATTATTAGCTATTAGTTCTTCTTCAAGCATGGCTGGGATTCAAGGGCAAAGTCTAGAGGTAACAGTGATTGGTTGCTCAAACTTGAAAGACAATAACTGGATTTCAAGGCAAGATCCATACATTTGTCTGGAATATGCTTCCACCAAGTTCCGTTCCAAAACCTGCGAAGATGGGGGTACGAATCCGGTGTTTCAAGAGAAGTTCGTGTTCTCTCTGATTGAAGGGCTTCGAGAGCTTACTGTGCTTGTTTGGACCGCCAACACTCTCTCACATGATGATTTGATCGGCTCCGGAAAGATCCAATTGCACAAGGTTATCTCTGAAGGTTTTGATGATTCTGGTTGGCCCCTTCATACTAGTAGTGGCAGGTCTCATTCAATTTCTTGATATTCGTATGGACATCTACTATTTCATCCTTTTGCATTCAAACCACATTTGTTGTAATACATACATTCATTTCTTCTCTGGCAGATCTGCTGGTGAAGTTAAACTCATTATGCATTATGCTAATGCAAATCAGAGGGTAACCTACTACGTACTGTTTTCATTATGAATTTATGATGATGATTAGTAAATAATAATTGGAATTAAAGAGTTGGTATTCCTTGGATATATGCAGAAATCAGAATCAATTGGTGTTCCACTAGCAAGTCCTTTATATGCTACTTCCTACCCACCTCCACCATCTGCTGCTGCACATAGTTACCCATCTCCACCACCTGCTGCTGCACATACTTACCCATCTCCCTATCCTACTTCACGTTCATATCCCGATCCCACTCCATCACCATACCCACAATCACATTCATATACCTCATCTCCCTATCCTACAACACATACACACACACATACACACTCACACTCACCTTCCTATCCTGCTACTTCATACTCACACTCAGCTCCCTATCCTACTTCACACTCACACTCAGCTCCCTATCCACCACCATCATCATCATACGCTGCTGCCTCTTCACCTTATCCCCGACCTCCATACCCACCTGGTACGTAGTACGTAGTAATAATAATTATTATTATTATTTTCTTACTTGTTTGCTTTTCTCCTTTATTTAATTTCTAATCACAATCCTTATCCAGGAACGTACCCTCCAGCACCATACTAGCATCATATTGATCTTCTACATTCTCAAGCAAGCAACGAGGCAACAGCACTGAATTTTTGAATGTATAACTTTACTCTATTCTTGTTGTTAGTCTTTATTTCCTTGGTACTTACTTGTAAGTACTATATGTTTACATGAGTCATGTCCTTCAATAAAAAATAAGTTGCTTGTAATGTCACTCTATCTGCATTCTCACTGGTAATGTTTAGATATTCATATCTATAACTGTTTCCATCAATTAATACATACAAGAATATTATTATGCTTTAGCAAAAGACTAAATACAGTATAATGGAAGCAAGATGCTCTTGTCTGTGGCAATTTCTAGAGTCATGAAATAATATAAAAGAAGGTAACTGAGTTTAAATAAAAAATTTATACAATTATCATTGATTAATATATAGATATTATAGTATTAAATTAATTACTAACTTAATATAATATTAACTCAAAATAACACATCATACTAAAAACTTCCAAATCAAAATGTGTGGGAAAAAGAACTAGCCCAATGGCCTATTGTAACCGGTTATAAGAAAGAACAAGATCTTTTTAAATAAGTGATTGTTTTCTCATGTTTTCAATAGAAAAAAATATGTTTTTATGTAAAAGGATAAAAATATTATTACATTTTGTATTTTGTATATTATTGTGTAACATTTGCTTTTCTATTAATTGAGGCAATTCTTATTTTACAAGAAACGAGTTATATAACGGTTATAAGGAGAGAGAGAAATTTGTGAGAAACGAATTCGAGAGTAAAATGAAATTTTGTATTGTTTAATTAAATGATTAAAAAAAAGAAAAAAATGATTTTACTCCCTCATTCTTCTTTCTCACATTCTCTTTAATGAAAGAAAAAAGAAATTTGGTGGATCCACTTCATTTTTTTCATCAGCCAAAGGAAAGAAAAATCTTTCACATGAAACTTCTTTTCACTCATTTTCCTTCTCCTATTTTTCTCCTCTAATTAACTTAAAATGCTTTCAACTTTTCATTCATCCTTGTATAATAACTTTCTCTTGCAAGTTGCAACCACCATAGCTTCAATGATATCTATTCTAAATGTCAATGGAGAATAATAAGATGGAATATTTCTTGAAAAGCCACTCAAATAATGGAGTAGTGTTGAAGCTGCCAGAGAGGAAGAAGCATGAATAGTGCGGGTTGCAGAGATGTAACCTTCCAAGACCTGACCCACAGCAACAGCAAAAGGCTTGATTAACAAACAAGAGAGCCGACGAAATCAATGGAATGAAGAATGTTAGACATGGAATGGGTAGAGAAAGCTCGATTCCAGAGTGGAGACCTCGCATTTCATTTCGTTAACACTTTGTATACATGCAATTTCATATTATTACTTTAAAACTACATTCATCTCTATAACATGAATTAGCACTTTGTATACATACAATGGAATGAAGAAAAAGGAATTACTCTCTCACTTTTGATTGGAATACACCTTTTTTATATTACCCAAAAAAATAATATTGCAAAAACACTTGATATTGGATTAAAAACCTTGTATTTTAGAGAAAAAAATGCATTGTAAAGAAATTGATGTACCTTAAATAGCAGCTTAACTGTGAATTGAGGAAAACATAATATTTGTACATTGAATGGACTAAGGAGTCATAAAATGATCAAATAGTAAGGATGGAAGACTTAGAAAATAGAGTGATAAGGAGGTTGGATGTTCAATTCCCACCCACCACAAAATATTAACATTCTACAGTTGCAAGTACTTTAATTTTATAGGAACCAGTTGCAAGTACTTTAATTTTATTATGCATGAATGAATTGGCTCTATTCATTATCATTTACCAAAATTCATTCCCTTTTAAATCCATGACGATAATTAAATGGCGATATAGCTTCACCAGCTAAGCACAACATAGATTCGGAATCAAAAATTGTTTGCAGTGTGTGCTTAATGGATGGTGAAGAATGTAATGTCAAATGAGTTATTCAAGTAATAATGCCGACTGAGTTCTGAAGGAACCAAAGTGGCAACCTATATTACTAACACCATGATGTAAATTGGTGACTTGTGTTGTGTGAATAGGCAGCATAAATTAACTTGATGGAATCAGAAAAGGCTGTAACCATAACTCCTCAAGAATTGGTAAATTCCCAACTTCTTTGCATGTATGGAGGCAAAGCCGCCACCAACTCGAGGCTTTCCACTCCTAAAAGATCACAGCTTCTGCTGGAACCTGATTCAACATTCTGCAGTGATTCACATATATTGGGCAACACTATTTGCTTGCAATGAAGGTGTAAACGAGGACGCTTCTCACATATGCTCCCTTTCTTCATATTAAGGCCAAATGGTAGGAGTGTTTCAGTTTCTTCCTTGAGAAGCTCCTCACTCGAGTCCTCCTCATCCTCAAAAAGTCCCCATTTCTTGTGAGCTTGCCATCCATACTTGTAGTCCCCAACTATTGGTGTACCTAGCACCTCAGCACAGTGGACACGCAGCTACAGTACACACAATTACAACACAAATTATGGTGAATCATATCTTATGAATTCATGATAAAACATTTCAGGTAGCAAAACCAAGATCACCAGTTATGATTCTTCGTTTTTTTATACCTGGTGTTTTCTACCAGTTAAAGGGGACAGCTCCAACCATGTGTAACCTGCATTATTAGCAATACCATAAGTAGGGGTTCTCAACAAAGAAGAGAAGATAATTTTTGCAAGAAAGTTCAAGTTGATAAAGAGGCGGGAAATTCATCAAGAGCTTTCTATATATTTTAGGCTCAAGTCTTGACAAACAGGCCTGATGTCCCAAAAATCATCAGAGGACATTGTCAAAGTGGTAGAACGATGCATGCATTTTGGAAGAGAGTAATAAAACTACCACCTACTTTGGAAGGTACCACACTTACAACAAAGAAGCAAGCATTTTTTACATTGCAATAATTCCATAAGTAGTGGCATTAATTATTACTTATACCAATAATGAGATTTTCTGACTCCGTGATTGTTGTGTTAGAAAACAAGTTAACCTAGCACTTACTAGTATGATCACTCATGCCAACCTATAAAGAAGGTAACTTTGATCTTAAAGTAAGCTTCATTAGTCATTACTCATTACAAACCATTTGATGATGATCCAATCACTTTGTACTCTGTAACTGCATGCTGAGATGACACTGATGTAGACTTGTCAACAACAGTTATTCGGTCAGATTTCCCATTGTCGACCACCACCTGAAACCAAATAGAGGGTTAAAAAACTTTGTAGCTACTAATGAGGAGCTTTCTATAGTTAATCAAATCATTGATCTGCTAATTTAATATAGGAAGCTAATTCAGGTTATGGGCTATTTCATAGAGTACCCGTAAGACCTAGACATTCATGTGGTACCAGGGAGTTGGTCTTTAGCCCATGTGTATGAGGCCACATCATATGCAAACTAATTTGTTTTGAAGTTGTTTCATTGGTTGACAAGGCATCTAAAACATTAGAGGAAACACAATGACTAAAAACTAAAAAGGGAGCTATCAGAAGATCAGATGGGTAATTCTTTATACAACACAGTTCCTACTATCCAAGAAAAATAATTGTTCGAACAATTTTCTTCTAATGGAGGATCTGGTAAATTAAGATTTCTGACAGCATGAACAATTGATGTTTCAGATGTTAGATGGTTTAACAAGGAACAAATGGGGATGTAACTTAAGTAGTGTGAATATGGATACAACCTTACCAAGTGAAGCGGTAACCAACCCCTTCGGACGTCTTGGGCATCCAATGACCATTGCCCAGTACCTTCTTTGTAGGATTGTCTTATCTGTGGCAATCTATTTAAGATGAAACAGCACCAAGTGGTGAGCATAATGCTGAGAAGGTTACATGATGAAAAAGGAGAATGATGAGTGACTGACATTGTGTGAAGCGGTGGAAGTTTTGTCACGGAAGATGGAATGGAGAATTGTAGCACTAGTGTGTGTTCTTGCCATCACCAGAATGCCGGAACAATCTCTATCTAGTCTATGCACCTGATATACATACATACATACATTGAATGAGGTAGTTAGTTGATAGTGTAATTGTGAGAAAGCAGAAAATATAGTAATTGAGAAAGGTGAATAATGAAGTAGGTAGCTCACCAAACGAGGGGGTTCCGAGTAATCATAATTTAAAGATGCAGCAGCTAATACATCTAAACTGTGCTTGATATTAATGCCACCCTATTTAAACACACAGAGAGAGAGAGACAGTTAGAGTAAGAGTGGGTGAGTATAACTGCAAAAGAAAATGAATTATTATTTCGTGCCATTTATAATTGTTGCAAGCTACGGTAACAACAAAAAATGAAAATGAAGGGAGATAGATAGAAACCTGGACAGGTAATCCTGGGGGTTTGTTGAGGACAAGAAGAGCAGGATCCTAGTTTTGATAATAAGTATTAAAATTATATATATTTATATCATAGCAATGCTAATATCTCATAAATAAATAAATAAATAAAATGAAGAGTGAAATGAAATAATAATAAAAAATGGAGAAACCTTATAGATGAGAAGAGTACGAATAAAGTTGATTTGTTTATCTGTAAGAGGAGGATGGGAATGAGAGAGGTGTTTGTGTTTGTGTGTAGGAGGAGGAGTTTGCTTAACAGATTGAGGAAGAAAGATAAGATCTCCAGAGTTTAAAGTGTCCTTAGGTGAGAGCCTTTTGAAGGAAGTATGATTGGGAGGTTGTGTCCGAACCTGCCTCAAACGAAAGAGCTTGTGAACAAGTGTTTTTGGTATTTGAGGGCAGCACCGAGTAACCCATTTCAGTGCAGTGATCGTTGAAGGAGATGAGATTTGATTCCCATTCTTCACATTCACAAGGGTTGGGATGAAGGGAGGAAGAGTAAGCCATTTAGAAGAAGCCATCAACAAACAAACAAAGAACAACAACAACAAATATCTGCTACTTAACCACATTGTCCGGCCCAATTTATTACACTAAACACAGGCCCAAACTATCATTTTTGTTGTTTGATGCATAAAGGCTAAAGTTGTTTGTTGTTGGACTTGGACGCATAATACCTTCAAATATTGATTACAAACCGAGTATTTATATCCGCCCTCCATCAATCTTGAAGTTAAAGATGCCTAATAACACAAATCATTGCTCAACATCATATGGATCAATCATCACATGTACTAAAATAAGGTCTGATAAATATTTGAAGTCAGCTAACTTTCAAAATTATAAGGCCTCACGTGTAATATTTTTAACATTTAAAATGATATGGAAATCAGGATTCATAAAGGGTGTTTTGGTAAATTGGGAGAGTGGGGGGATTTGAGGAGGCGGAGAGATAACATATAGTTATTAGTGTATTGGGGTTTCATCTTCATTCTCTCTCTCTCTCTCTCAGAAAATGGTTGCTGCTTCAATGTCCTCCTCATTGGGGTTATTCTCCATTCCAACCTTCCACGTCACAGAAACACACTCACCCTCTCTCATCACTCTCAGGCCACATGCTCCTCCTCCTTCTTCTGTTAAGTTACCCGTGATGCGAAAAGTGAAGACATTAGCTACAGTGTCTCCTCCTCCTCCTCCACCACCACCACCAGGTAAGACACGTGGCATCATGAAGCCACGCAGAGTCTCACCTGAGATGCAGGAACTTATCGGACTTCCAGAGATTTCAAGAACTCAAGCACTCAAACACATTTGGGCTTACATTAAGCAAAACAATCTTCAGGTCTCACTTTAATCTTTTTTTCCTCTCTTTTCGGTCTGCCTTCCCATGTTTTAGGGTTTCTTTTTCTAAAACTTTGTGGATAAGGTCTTTTGTTGTAGGTTCCGACACCAACAAAAAAAATTAAATCTTTATCTTAAGGAAAAGGCTGAAGAATCCCACAATAATAGAATTTCAGTCATGGGCCATTGTAAAGTTCAAACCTTTTAGGCCTCAACCACCTCGCCTCTTATATCTGCTTAACCAAACCAATTCATACATACACATTCTCAACCAATTATCACATCGTTTATTTCTTTGTTTTTTCTAACGTTTTTAGGCATGTTCTGGGACAGAGTGACTCTTGAGACTTGAGACTCATTTGGGATTGAATCTGTTGTTTGCTTCTACCTAGCTTCTAAAGAAGCTAGGTGACACTATCTTACAATACCATTCATTTTTTTTACAAAACTACATGAATGTGGGAATTAGTTGTGCCTGACCTTTTCTAAACTCTTTCGCCGACAACTTTTTTACACTCATTCTGCTTTATCTCTATGATGACTTTTCTGAATGTGATGAATGTGCAATTGTGTCAAGTTGATATTATAATGAATGATTTAGAGGAATTCTATGGTCAATTTTGGAGACATAAGCCATTAATTTCCTGGTGCTTAATATGTTAGTGATAAATATTTTGAGGAACTCTTGCTTGTACAAGTGTTCAGTGTGAAGTATTTAATGATTCCATGTCATCCATAAACTTGGATGTTCTGTGATATTTTCTAATTCAGTGGTGCAATTACAAATAGATTCAGTAACATATTAAACCTTCTTGGATTAGATTTGACTAAGTTGTTACTTGTAATTGTGATAGGACCCTGAAAACAAGAAGGTTATAATTTGTGATGAGAAGCTGAAGAAGGTATTTGCTGGAAGAGATCAAGTTGGCATGCTTGAGATAGCTGGATTGATTAGCCCCCACTTCCTTAAGTGACTGCAAGTTTTTGAATTCTGCAAACGATCTATGAAATTTTGTTTTATGCAGGTCATGTTTTGGTCTATGAATCAAGTATATTTGAGAATATTATGTCCTGCAACATAGTAGCCTTAGTTTTTTAGTACTTGGTGTACATTGAACAATTTCGTTTTGAATGATGTATGGCTCTGCAACAAGCGTTTTTTACTGACTTCTAAATTTTTTATTTGACATCTTGAATATTATCGTGGTGTTATGTTTTATATAATTATTATTATTCTGTTGTCTGCATGGGAATGGTTTCATAGCATTGGAATTTAGCAATCAGTAGTTCTCATGAGAAAGATATGATATAGTTTTGGCATTTCATGACATGATTTTATATTATGGCACTGGTGGAGACATTCAAGGCCTTTTATTTTAAAAAACTATGTTTTTATTTCCTGCAAATATATTGAATTCGACTACACCACAACATTACTTGAATGAAAAGGGGTATTTTTGAACTCTAATAATTGTTTTGCAGCCCAAAGATGGCACCCCAAATTTATAAACCTATCCATAAATTCAGCTGAGTATTTGGAATGCAAACCCAAAAAAATCAATCGGACAAACAACCTTTAGCATCAATGACTTCCATTATATCAATTTGGGGTCACACCTCCTTTGCACGGACACAGTACCACAAAACATGCAATCTAGATTCACAAACTTCACAGTGGCGATAGGACGAGAAGTTCAATACCTTTTTGCGGTTTTATTAGATAAATTAGATCAATAACCCACCTGAGAAAGAGGCAAATATGGTCCATAGGTGCCGGATTATCATTAACCCTTTTAACGTGCACCTTTTAGCTCGTTTATGTGGATCTTAGGTGATATATTGTTTTCTAGATGAACATATCGGGTGATAAATTGCAATTTGAGAACTCTTATCTACAACTTGTCATGGTAGTACTTGAACAGCAAGAGTCGAATGGAATAATAATGGTAATGTTGAACAAGAAACATTGATATTGTAACTTGCAAACACACCCAACTCACTTTTTTGTAGTGGATAAAATTAGCATATTGTATGGACAATTTGAGCCCACCATCGTGATCCCATGTGAACATATTTATATTGTGCATTCAACATCCAAAAGAAATGACAGTTTGTGAAAAGCATAACAATAGTAGTCATCCCGAGTTTAACAATTTCAATTTACTGTACAACATTACAATCATAACATTCTAGGGAAACTGGATACTGGACAAACAAAATAGAATGCTGAAATCTCACCCAGATTGTATCTAGAGTTTGGAAATTAGCTAATGCTTCACAAAATTAGTTTACATGTAGTTTCAGTGTACACAAGAAAGAAGTGAACAAAGTACACAGTAGAAATGACAGAAAATAAGTTCTATTTTTCAAAACTACCATCAGGAATCAGTGAATCACGCTGGAGGATTGGCATAGACTTTGGGTTTTGGCTTGACCTCTATCTCGTTTACACTACGAACATAGATAGCATCTTGTTCATGCCTGCAAAAGAAATTGATATGTTAAAACTCATTCAGTGAATGAGGAGATAGAGAGAGAGAATTTACGGTTTTGGTCCATCTTCAAATGTGTAACTTGATGCAACAGCAAGGAGGCGTCCATCTCTGCTAAATGAAAGTGCAGCAATGCTACTTGGATATTTTGAGTACTGGAAGAAGAAACAGCAATTTAGTAATTTAATGCAGTATCATAACTGTAATCAGGTTCGTCAAGTTTAGTCAAGGGGAAAGGGGAAAAACCTGATACAGTCTCTTCTTGTTACTTCCGTCCCAAACATTAACATAACCGTCACAACCTCCAGTGGCAAATGTACCATATCTGCATGAAGATTTTTTATAAAGCATTTTGTTAATCACTAGTCCATCAATGTAACAGTTGGTAATCCAAGCATGTTCTACACGTGCAATTTCAAATTCCATTTAAGGTTGTATCACCAATTACATCTTGGGTGAATGATACAATATCACTGACATGGCAAAGCATAGAGAAATAATTAAGCAAGCATTTTCAACTTAGCTAATTTTGTTCAATTACGTATTGCTTAATATAGTAATCACAAACTCACCACAAGCCAAGAACAAACATAATATCTCCGACTCAGTTTCCCACATTGATTTTTGGGATTGAGTTTCACAACTGATCATGATCTGATCCCCATTCAGTTCTTATGCAACCTATCTTTCAGAGCATACTTGCAAGCACTTAATTTCTTAAATTTCATGGCTATGCCCATGACTAATATAGTAAAATGAACAAAAAGGACGTGTTCTAAAAAAAGGAATATAATTTACTCTTGATACAATGCTAAGAGATTTGCCCTTCCCTGACCAATCCACTGTAGCAACTCTCGGCCGGTAATCATTTTTCGGACAAAATCAAGAGGTTGATTTCACAGTATACCTTAACTTACAGTCTGTTTTAACCCTCTTTAGCATGCCTTCTAAATTATTGAGATTATAAATTTCAGTACATGAAGAACTCCAAAAATTACTTACATGGGGTGGAATGCCATAGCATTTACAGGATACACAATGTCCCTTCCAGCTTCAGATTTTCTGTGACACTTGAAAGCATATCTGCACATAGTTTTGGAAGCCATTTAGGCAAGAAGATTTAACGCATGCTATTTCTATTTCGTATATAAAGATGACAGCAAGATATCCAGAACAGTAAATTTCAAAGTTATAGATATGGCATGAATAGAAAGATAATAATAAATACTTTTTTGCTTGGCTAGGCTCAGAAAGGTCAAAGAACTCCATGGCAACCCGCCCTTCGACAGAACTAAGTGCATATCCTGCAAAAGAATACTTATGTAAGTAGCAAAGAGTATATCAAATATATAGGCTGAGAAAACCAGCACAAAAGAATTTGCTCTTGAACATTTATGCCTGTGGATAAATTTGTGATGCTCATAAAGAAGATTTAAAGCACGGCCTAAGCAAATGCATACTAGTGGAAGATCAAAATTGCTAATGTTTAGAATGAAAATTGAAGTGTAAGTGTTTGAAATGATTGTAAAATGAAGAAAGGGTGAAGTGTACCAGTTCCATTTGGGTAACAACGCACACATCTGGTTTGATATTTCAATGATGATTCTCTTCGTTGCTCAGGTTGAGACATGTTCCTCAAATCATAAACATTAACATGCCTTCCAGCGGTTGCTACAACGAGGCGATGGCCAACAAGCGATAGAGAGTAAACACGCTCAGGTTGTGGATATGTGCCAACAAGAGTGTGGTGTTGGCCACTTGCACCTCTAGGGTCCCAACATTTAATGGTTTTGTCCCAACTTCCAGTGACCAATTGGCCTATACAGTATGTGTGAGTGGGAAAAGTAAGAGAATGAAAATGTTAGTGATAATGTAAAGGGCGAAGGGGTGAGGTAAAAGTAAAAACCTGCAGCATAGGAGTAGTCGAGGCAACGAACAGGAGCATCATGGGTTCCCAAAATATCCTCCTTGTTAGAGCTGAAAACGAGTCTGTGTGTGTATGAATGTAGGAATTAGATGAATGAATGAATGTATATAGAAATAGGAATAGAAAGAGTATAAAGAGAGACTAACCGCCTAACAGTGTTATCAGAGGAGGCACTGAAACCAGAAGAATCATCATGGAAGCAACAATCAAGGACTGGACCAGAGTGAAGGAATTGAGATCTGAGGATATTAGCAGTTGCGTCATATAATCGAACACTCTTATCCCATGAGGATACAAGAAGGAGATCACTGTGATTTGAGAATCGAAGGTTAGATATTCCATCCAATGGAGGATTCGACAACTCTCTCCCCACTCCAACACCCACACTCGACATTCTTAGGGTTTTCAATTTTCAAATTAAAATACAAAATACAAAATACAAATAGAAAGAGAGGGAACTGGGATTCATGTCTTTAATATATGCCAGGCCCATTTCATCTTCGGCCCAAATATCCAATCATAGTGGATGATGTCTTTAATGAAGCAAAGAGTGCTTCCAGCTTTGCAATTTCATTATTTCATTATCCTCATTCTATGGAATAGGATCCTTCTTATTAAGCTTTTGATACAAATATTAATCACATCACTCACTTCATACTTCTATTGGGTAAAGAATGTAAGGGAACATATCATTCATATAATAATTTTCATACTTCAAGTAATGAAGCTCTAACGAACATTATTTACACTAAGTTACTAACTTTCCTTTACAAACGATCAGTTAAAATAGAAAACGTGATAATTTTTTACTGGTATCACAGACAACGGCAAGAAATTGGTGAAAAAAAAATATAATTATTAACATTGATTATTAGTTTGTTTTTTAGAATTTTACTAAATTATTGACATTTATATGTGTAGTTACACAGAATACAAACTTTTTAATTGTAGATTATAATATCAGTATAAAAATTTATACATAATTAATATATAATTCACCATTTTGTAAAGTCATTGATAATATAAAAGCATCATTGTCACGATCTAATTTTCCTCCTAATATTGGAGAGAAAATATAAAAGCAATGTTCACAATTTTTTCTTTCCCCTCTTTTTCATTCCTTCACTTTTCAACCCAACTAAAAATATTGCCTTAGTATATGCGTGATTCTTCGAACAACCGCTTCCACTTAAGAAGATTGAAAAGACTGAGGTTCATCACTAACCTATAAAGATTGAAGATTGATGAAAAGCCAGAAGAATGCGTTTGGAACCACTTATCATTTTTATGAAAACCAATTTTAGTAACTAGTCCATTCAACTTGGAGACAATGTATTAGCTTATTGTGAAAGGTAACAACATTTACTCTAAAATATGCCACAGGAATTGAAGTGTTATATTCACACACTAGTAGTTTAGTACCAAACTACAAATTATGAATAAAATTTACATATGTTACTGGGAAGAATTGCATACCTATTATAAGTAATTTCTAGATGTCGAGTTATGCTGTATAGAACTGTATACAGAATTTTTTTTGACTGGAGAAACATTATTATAGCTTGAAAGCTTTGATTACTTTTTAACAAAAAAATAATCAAGGGCCATATATCTGCCTTCTTTCTGCATCAACTTTTGCTTCTTGGATTTGCTTTGGTTAGTAGCGATTCGATTCTTCAGATCCCTACTGATAGGAACATAAATTAGTCACATTAATAAAACCTCAGCAAGCAAAACTCTATACACGTACATTCTACAATTCATATCTACTACTTTGTTACAACAAACATATGCCATGTGTATAAAATGAATATTTTACCTTTGACTCAGAACAGATGTTCTTTGGTGAGTCCTAGATTCTTCTTTTTGAAGCTTCTCAGCAAGATGATAATCAGAGTGCTCTAATCTTTCCTCAACAAAGCTTGGCGGCATTTCTATTCCACAGAGTGAACATTTGTAGTCATTCAACCACAACATTGTCTTTTCTTGAAAAGAAGAATTAAGTCGCTCATCCTCCAAGAGATTAGACCCATCATTTACATTAATATCCTCAAACTGTCCACTGGAAGAAGAAAAAGTTGATCCCAGCACTTCTGTACCTCCGCTGCAGTAACTAATTGAAGCATCTTTTCCAAACGTTTGCACCTGCTAAATTTAGCAGACAGCATAAATAGTAGTCACAGAAAATGATGGGCATCCACTAAATCAATGAATCTATTTCTAAAATTGATGTATATGAGCAAGTCAGTAGCTATTTAAAATAATTAAGGGGGAGAAACAGATATACCTCCTCTTCACCATCATTTTTCCGCACACTGCAACTTCGCTGATCAACATCTAATGAATGGTTATCATCAAAAGGATATGTCCAATCATGTTGAAATTTCTGCCGACTGTCAATGGAAAGATCAGTTTCTGTATCACTGATAAAATCATGATCTGTAACGTCTGCAAAAGAATTATAATTTCCTTTAGTGTCGCCTGAGTTAATGAAGTTGGTAATGGTCTTCTGTGTTGGATCCAATGTAGCACCAGACTTCTCTCCATTAAACTGTGATACTCTAAGGCCTGAGAAGAGAAGCAAAATCATTGTTACAATCTGAAACATATAAAGTACCAATGTAAACGTTTTTTATTTGGGTAGTCTACATTTGTTAGTAAATACTGTCTTACCTTGGACTTGGTCCCCATTTTAAGATTCATAAGAATTGTATAAACACAGAAACACACCTATCAATCTTACTGAAATAGGAAGTTCAGCTTTTAGCAGCTTTGAAGCATGCTTCAAGATATCCTCACTTGAGCTGATGTAGCTTTGTAAAGTCACAGCTCTAGTCCTAACCTGTAAATTGCACATTTATTAGCAGTTGCTATAAGGTGCTTAAAACTAAAATCTGGAAAATTCAACAAATCGCAATATCCTTGAGAATAAGAACATTGCTCTTCAACAAGTGACATTTTCCCAATAGAGCTTTATCCATAGAGGAGAAAAAACAAGCTAAAGAATTGTGCTTGAATCAGTGCTGGGAACATATGCGAGACAAAACAGAATCAAGACATTAGTAATACCTCAAAGGAAGCTGTTTTCAGTTTCAGAGTCAATGTTCGGCCACATAGACCCTCTTTTTGCATGTCCATGGACAGCATTTCAGCAAGCTCCGCTGCAGACATAAAAGCTTTACATGACTAATTGTGATGAGTTAAACATAATTACAGTCTAATTTAATGCCGAAGCTGTTTTGGAAAGCCGTAAATGTGTAATGAATTTATTATGCAACCCAACCCATCTGAATCCCAAATGTTTGAGTTTCAACTCAAGAGGTTCTCCAAGTTTCAATCAATTAACTAGAATTACAGATGACAACGTTGAAAAGTTGAAAACCAAGAAAGTTCCCCAAAGATAACATAGACAAGGCAGATACCCAATCTTTTGTACAACAGCGCTCCATCCTCAGTGGTAGAAAATGTTCTTTCATTACTAATACTTTTCCGACATCTTACTTGGGGAGAATCTGTCCTCCCAATACCTAAACCTACAGCGAGAAAAAAATCTGCAGCAAATTGACAAAAAGAAACATGTTACTAAAGGATTCACATATTCAACTTGGAATGAAACATACCAGTGGAATACATGAATTACAGTTAGAAAAATTAAAATAGAGAGCAGAAGATTGAAGGGTGGCCCAATGTACCAGGCTCCAACCTAGTGGAGTCTGGGGAGGGAAGACGTACGCATCCTTAACCTCGAAAGCGGAAAATATTGTTTCCTGGATTTGAACATGTGGCCTCCTCTGGTAACTAAGAGGCAACCTTACTGTTGTGCCGAGGCTCATCCTCTATAAATCATAAGATTAGAAGAGAGAAATTTAAAATGGAAGTACGAATAATTATAACAATAATAGAAAAGAATCCTTCTATTAACTCTGGTCCAACTGCCTTGTAAAAGTAGGTAATTTCTTATGGTTGTAAATATAACTTGTGTGCTGACTTTGCATGTTAGTCAAGAAAACAGAAGCACATAAACATGTAAATGCAGGCACCTAAACATTAAATGTAGGAAATCTCAAGGGGTTTAAATATAACTTGTGTACTATAGTATTAGTTGTGCATGTTGATCAAGAAAACAGTGACCCTCAGAGAGATGTACCTGCTGTTGACTGGGAGAAAAGAGCACAGAGGTAACTACCCTTCTCGATAGGATGAGGACAAGAATAAGGATGAGGATGAGGATGAGAATGTGGAAGAGGATGAGGAAGAGAATAGGATGTGGACGAGGATAAGGATGAGGATAAGGATAGGATGA
>NC_032012.1:23231586-23240587 GCF_001865875.1 Lupinus angustifolius
GCAAGTTAAACGCAATGCAAATGTAGTATAATTTCACACTTATCACATTGCTCCACAGAAGTTCAAAAAGCTGATGTATTAACAAAAGCACTTAAGGTTAATAGATTCAAAAGGCTAAGAGACATTGTGAATGTATTTAGCTTTTGAAAGAATCCTATTTTTGTTGTAATACTTACTATTATAGATGAAGAAAATGTCTTCTCTCATGGATAGTAACTCTTTGATTAAGATGGCATGTTAATTTTGTAATCAAATGAGTTAGTTAAAGTTAGTTAAGAGAATTGCCATTTATAGAAAGTAGTTAAGTTGGTTGAAACAGTTTTAGAAACTTGTATCTTAGTTTATATCATTGAGGCATTTATCAATACAATTTACAATTCATTGAAAACATATTCTCTAATTCAGTTTACAATCTTTTTTCCAATTTCACTCTCATCGTCTTTGATCTTCCTTCTTCTGCACCACTAACAGTGGTAGCCAAGGAACCACAGAACAGACGAACTCAAATGTGATGGTATTCTTCAACCTTATTCTTCATCTAACCTTTGTTTCTACTTCTTAAACTTCATCTTTTTCACAACTCGCCATTAATGACCTACACTAGTGGTGGGTGCACTTGGTAGTGTTGTGGTGTCCACAATTTCATCTATGTTGCTATTCTTAAAAACGTTCTTCAATTTGAAATTGACAAATTAAGGTCTAATAGCATATCCATTGGAGAATACTCCACACATTATTTTATAATTTATTACACATCTTCATAAATTAAGAATAACATTTAATTTTTCTTTACAATGGCAATTATCATTCTTATTTTTATTTCTCATCATCTACTCACACTCTTCTATTTTATAATAACAACTAATTTTTCTCTCATTCTCTCTACCTTTGGGACCCACATTTTCTTATAAGGATAAACATAAGAATGTTCTTGTGCAATGAGTAGTAAGTATTCTTAAGAAATAAGAATCTCACATTAAAAATTTATGAAAAATATTCTTATTTCAATAAGAGCACTACAAGAATGCATGCATGGAGTTGCTATGGTTTTATGATTTTATGTTGGTACTTGGACCAATAGTGCAATATATTTTTTTGGGCCTTTTCAAGAGAAAAAGAAATTTCCAATAAGTAAATCCCATTTATTAAAATTATTATATTTTGCCTTTATATAAATATGTATAATTATTAATTATAATATGTCATCTCTAAATGTTTAATTGCTTAAATCTTATAGATCATTTGATGTCTGTGTTGGTTATTGTGGCATTGATTTAGATTGCACTTCACACTAGACTTAACTTGGTGTTGGATGGTTTGTTATGATGCGGTATTAGGCAAAATGATCCATTTAGCTCGTGATTCTACTTACTCCACTCACACATTTAGCTTGTGATTCTATCTTCATCATTTTACTGTGCTTGTTCTTAAGAGGTTCATCTTTATTTTTAACACACTGCTATATAGTGTAGCTTTTCCAACAAGCCTCCATTCCCTTTGGTTTAAGAAAAGCTGTTAAAAATCATGTAAAAAGAAAAGGAGAAAGGAACAGTTAAAGTCATTTGCATTAACCCAAGAAAGAACAAAGAAAACCCCACTTCTTTAGCTCTTTATTATCTCTACCAAAAAGAAGAGAAACTTTTATGTTTCCGGATATAATGATAGATTCCTTCTGCTTTTGCATCATAAAACAAAGGAATCCTTCTGTAGCAGTACTTAAGCACAGTTAATAGTGTTGGCAATTTTTGTGGACCCAAGATCACTATCAAAACTTACTTATATGTCTAGCTCAGAAACAACAATTCAATAATCTTAAAAACCATTTCCCAATGCGCTCCATCAGATGTCACATTTATCATTCTCTAACGGACAAACTCGGGTGATCAATACGCAATACGGAGTAGGTTTTTCAAATTTATGGCATTATTAAAATCATTAAAACTACCTTTCTCTTTAAGAGCCGTTTGAAGAATATAATAATATCGTATGTTGTCCAAACAAACGAACATTAGTATTAATCTATCATTATTCTTGTTATTTTATGTTGGCTGCAATTAACTTTATCTTTCAGTGTCTTACTCTAACAAACTAGACGATGATAAATTGATAATGAAGCGGCTCATATTTCATAAGGGGACTAATTTTGGTACCACTCTCCACAAGACGACTTTGCTTGAGGATAATTGTAGACTCCCCAAACTTTCATTTATTTGATTTGGAGGGTCTGTTAGGATTTTCCTCAAATGCCCAATAGTGTTCTCCAGAATAAGTCGAACTTTGAAAACATAATTTCTCAATAATAAAATTCTTATTTTATCTTCTGAGCAATTCCCTTAGGACACTAGTTAACATTCCCCTTTAATATAAGATACTCTACTTTTCATATTTACCTACAAGAAGTGCCTACTCTCACTTTTTAGAAATTCAAATTTAACCGTATAAAGGTATTGATCTCACTGTTTATTCTAATAGTCAAGCTCTTCAGGAAATTTACAAGTTAGGGGCATAAAGTTATTAAAACTTGGGTTAGTAGCCATGATTTTACTATTAATAGAATTAGCCATTTTATTCAAGAATACTTAATTATGAAGCATTCAGCTTCATTTATCAATCCTATCCCATGCTCAACAAAACAGCAGCTAATTATATCATTCGGCATAGAAATTACCGTGGTTGACTCTTTCCATGATTCCATGAAAATTCATCACATAAACGAAATAGGAATAGATTCCAAGCACCCATCATCAAAGTACATACAAAGAACAAAACAAACATTTTAAGCACATCACCTTCAAGCACACAAACTCAAACCATACAAAACACGAGAAAAAGGCAACACAACTACGCACCCAAATATCAGGGAAAGTCTAATTCTTAAAATTCCTGGGGCGAGAAAGGATCAGCCATTCATAAGATCTTACCATAATTTTAAGCTAAAAATAAAAATCAAGTTCCAGCAGACCGTTTTGTACTGATAATTTTAACGCCATATATCTACAAGAGTTTCCTTATTACTAACTAGAAATGTCTGAAGCTCTTTTTCCTCCTTTGGTCCATCTGCACGTTTTCATTGCCATCCACCTTTTTCACTCCCATCATTTTTCTTGCCCCATGAGCTTGCTGCACCTACATAAGGAGAGAAGAACTCTGGCATTTGTAAATTTGTAAATCAAATGAGATAATTGTACTGTACTATACAGATTAATTCTAATTCATATAATGAGTCTATTAAACATAATTAAAACTTAGTAATTTGAATTGTAATTTATTTTTCTTTTGAAAGGTACTTCAGGCATTCTGAGGTAAATCACAAAGGATAATTGGGTGGAATTTCTTCCTTACCATCTGCTGATGCATTCCAACTAGATGATTGACCATTGTCTGCAGCACCTGATTGACCCCATGCAGGAGCTCGATCTCCAGTATCACCTCCTGAACCAGCAGTCTTCCAACCCGTCTCTTGATTAGAATTAGATCCCTTGTTCCACCCACCATCCTGAGCACCGGACCCTTCAGCCGCCTGTTTTGATATGTTGCTGTTCCAATCACTAGCTCCACCACTTGCTGAACTCCCACTCTGCCATTGCTTATTACTTCCACCTCCTTGGTTCCAGCTTGGAGGATCCTTATCAGCATTTCCCTGCTCCCAGCTCTGCACACCCTTCTTGGAACCACTATCCTGGTTCCCAACACCAGATCCAGACTGTTCTGACCCCTTGCTGCTCCACTTACCACCACCTCCAGCACTTTCTGAACTCCAGCTCTGCCATGGCTTGTTACTTCCATCTCCTTGGCTCCAGCTTGAAGGCTGCTTATCAGCATTTCCTTGGTTCCAACTCTGCCCGCCCTTATTGTCACCACTTTCCTGTTTCCAAGACCCAGATCCATTACTACCCTTCCATCCTTCAGCAGCATTCTCTCCCCCCTTTTTCCAGTCAGAGGACCCATCCTGATCAGAATCCCTTCGGTCATTCCAACTACCAGATTGGCCACCCCTTCCACGACCTCGGCCTCCAAATCCCCCCTCTGATCCCCATCTACCACTAGAACCTTCCCTGTCTGATCTACCTCTACCACCAAAGCCTCCACGATCTCCTCTACCACCAAAGCCTCCACGATCTCCTCGGCCACCAAAGCCTCCACGGTCACCTCGGCCACCAAAGCCTCCACGGTCTCCTCGGCCACCAAAGCCTCCACGGTCACCTCTACCTCGAAAACCTCTACCTCTAAAGCCACCTCTCCAGTTCCCACCACCTGCTCCATCCTCTGAAGAGTCATTTAGACCTCCTTCATTTTCACCACTTGAGGCATTATTAGTTTTCCAATTACTATTGTTTTTCCAGTTGGTATTTAGATTTGTATCATCAGATCCAGAATTCCATGTACTTTTCTTCCCCCAACTGGAATCTTGATTTCCAGAACTCCAGTTGGAATTCTTCCCCAAGCTGGAATTTTGATTAGAATCATCAGATCCAGAATTCCACTTGCTATTTTTCAGATCAGAAGTTTGGCTTCCACTGTTTCCAGAGTTCCAATTGCTTTTTTTGCCCCAGCCAGAATCTTGGTTACCAGTATCAGTACACCCAGAGCTCCAGTTAGAATTATTATCATTCCCAGCACTCTCAGATAAATTTTCTTTCTTTCCCCAATTGGAATTCTGATTGGAATTACTAGCAGATCCAGAATTCCAATTACTATTGTTCTGATCAGAATCCTGGTTTTTCTTTCCCCAAGAGGAATCTTGGTTTCCAGCACCAGTATCCACAGCACTCCAGTTGGAAATATTGTTTTCATTGGCAGCAGCACCACTAGAGGGATTGTTATTCTTACCCCAGCTGGAAGTTTGATTCAAATCAGAAATCCAGTTTGATTTCTGTTTCTCATTCCCACTACTTGATCCTGATTTCAAAGCACCCCAGTTTGATGTTTGTTTCATTCCATCAGCAGAACCACTCTTCCAACTGTCTTCCAATGAATCTGCAACAGGCCCTTTTCCAAGTATCCCAGCATCACCAGATACAGAATTTGAATTTCCTGCTTTTTCCCAATCAGAGTTCTGTTTTTCAGCTACAGAACCAGATTTCATGTTGCCCCAATTGGAACCTTCTTTAGCTCCATCACTTGATCCACTTTTCCAACCAGAACTAGTTGAACTAGATTTTTTAGTATCCCAGGCAGAATCTGTGTTTACTCCATCACCTGATCCCCCTTTCCAACCAGACCCTGTAGCAGAATCATCTGAAGCTTTTCCTGCACTCCAACCACCTTGGTCTTTACCTTTTTCCTCTTTATCATCTTCAGTGGACTTCTTAATCCATTCAGAGTTCACTTGGGAAGAAGATACAGGAGCATTCCAATTATTTTCACCACCACTTGAGCCACTTTTCCAACCATTGCCTTGGCCATTTTGTTCAACATCTTTGTTCTGGTCATCACACTTCCGATTCCAACCAGAGGACTCATCTTCAGAAGCTTTGGGTGTATTCAAATTGCTTTTACTGTCCCATCCAGAGGGTTGGTTTCCATCCAAATCATCAGCAGCTTTGTTCCCAGCCACAGCACCCCATGACAAGCTCGTGTTTGAAGTCTTTTTAGTTTCCCAAGCAGGGTCTTCTACGCCTACACGTCACAAGGACAATGAGGAAATTAATCAACAAGTAATTACCCTGGAAAAAAGACATGCTAAACATATCTGTACTCAAAAGCATTACCTGTGGAACTGGTGGGATTTACAGTCTCCTGAAACAACAAAAATGTAAGTTAACACATTAAAATAAAAATATGTTCTCTGCACAAGCAGACACAAGAAGGGAATAGGAAGACAACATACCAAGGTGCTTGGAGCAGAATGGTTAGACCATGTACTCCTGCAAAATGTTACCATAAACAAGAACAACAAAGTAACCAACTCAAGGTGAAAAAAAGAATCATGATAAGAAATAGAAAAAAATAAGGCTTTGATATTAAAAAGTATCAGGGAAAATGCTTAATAAACAAGATAAATATGATGTCAATAGGATAAAGCACATGGCTGAGAAGAAATTCGTAGATGTATGATCATCTGACTGTAAAGAAATACACCAAAAAGTAGTATCAACAGCATTGCCATAAATCCTTTCCCACCTTCTATTTAACAAATGTAACGAAATATATTGAGTAAAAATGCCAACTAATGAAGTACGGTACGCTGACACCTATATATTTTATAGTAATACTACATGATGTCACTTATATCCTTCAGTTTAGGTTAGGGTGCTCTACTAAGTACTTTCTTGAACCTGTAAGTCTGTAACAACATAACCATCAAATTTTCAAGAAACAAAACCTTATATGATGAAAACAATGACACTTCACACATATCAAAACAATGACGCTCAGGACACAACACTGTTCACACACATCTATATTGTACTCTTGTGGGAGCAAATGAGAAATCTCAGCATTAACAGTTAAATACTTTGAAAAACTCTTTCTACTTAATAGCTACAGTTTTGGTATGCTTTGATATACTTCCTAAAATGTTTGACATATATATCTATTGTATTTTCATGTGTCATGCCATGCCACATGTTCTTTGTCCTTTTGGTGATCCTTCCAAAATTCCATAATAATTTTCTAAGAACGATCTAATTAATTATAAGATCCTTTTGATGACCAAATCCATCAAGAATAATTCCATATCTATAAATGCTTGGTATATCCATGTGCAATGTGTTCATTGTCCACACATATGCTTCATAGCTATAAGTTAACCCTTCCCAAATTACAAGATAGTTTTCTACATTAATAGTTAGTATAATAATCTTTCTTTTGATGATCAAACCCAAAAAGAATAATTAGACAGAATATATGATAATTGAGTACAGAGCAGAGAATGTATCAACATCAACTAATATCACTGCAAAACATACCCTTCAGTTGACGTTCCTGCAGCATTCCATCCACCACCACCAGTGGACGTTCCTCCAGCATTCCATCCACTACCACCACCAGTGGATGTTCCTCCAGCATTCCATCCACCACCACCAGTGGATGTTCCTGCTCCATCCATCCAACCTTTAAATAAGACCCAGTCCCAGATGTAAAATCATTAGGAATCATGTCTCATTAAAAATATCAATAGTGAACAGAACAACAGGAAAGGTAACACCATGCACGATAACTGATACTGTAATACATTTTATGGGTAAAATATTCTCTAGTAAAAGGAGAATGGAGTGAAAATGCATTAGAGAATAAGAGGTTCTCACCTCCAGAGTTGCCATCAGTACCCAGTAGATCAAATGGCTTTGACGAGCTTGAATCTGGATCACCCCTGAAACAAGAAATATAAAGCAACTCAAGACAGTATCCACAGACTCAGTCAAAGCAAACAAAGAGAACTAATTATGGTACACACTATCATTGCCAATGACAGAAATACCTTGTCGACACAGCAGTGCCCTTCCCTTGAACTTCAGAAAGATGCTCACATTTAACTGAATGGCAAATAAGTGCATGAAAATTGTTATAAATAGTGTTTAATATTTAAAAAATCAAGAGTTGGTCGATATAAACAAACCTGTAAGAACCTTCTGCTGAGAATCTAGTTTCACAGTAACATCAGTACGGCGTAAGGCAATGACACGACAGAGGTATCCCTTCAAAGGACCTATCCTAATTCTCAAGGTTTGACCAATAGTAAACAAGCTATCTTGGTCCCCTCGATTAACTGCATACATAATTATTCAAAAGGATCAAATACGATGCAGGCAAAACTACAGAAAAGATTTCTAAAGGATTTATGCATCTTAACAGACATTCACGATTGTTTTCTCTAGCTTGCCATGGTTTCTTTGGGGACAGAGGGGATCTTGGTGATGTTGGCATGTCTTCGAAGACTAAAGGGCCCGGTTCACTATCCTGCATATATTTTTTATGTGCAAAACATTACAACTCAACTGAAGTCATCAGAGTTCATAACCTAACAGGATACTAACAAAGTTTACAAACCTTTCCACTGAAATCACCAACAGTAAGCTTGACTTTCTCACACATTTTAGATTTAGAGGTGAAGTAACCACCATTATCTTCCTCACTTTCATTGTATAAAAAGATAATCCCTCTATAGATATGCCTAACAATGCCTTCTTTACCCTGCAAAATGAAATTAAATAGTTTCATAATATAAAGTGGGGCAGGGAGATTCAAAATTATATCATGAATATAACATTTTCCCTATCATAAATAAGCATCAGACCTTGGATGACCCCTCCAGAACCCTGACACTATCATTCACCAATATAGTTTTATTGTGCTGATCTTGGGCACTAAGTTTCAAATCAACTAAACCACACTTTATATCGCGCCGCTGAACATTCACACCTAGAGGTCCATCTGGACCCTCTTTAAGAATCTAACAGAATAACAGAAGAAGAAATTAGAATACAACTTTCTGAAAACAATAATGCACCAAGATCAAAGGCTAGTAATAAATGGCATTGCATAAACTGAATATTGTACCTTGTAGCCATCATCTTTATCCATGCCTACAATTAAACCAAAATCCTTCTTGCTGCAATAGCAAATATTTATTAAAAACGAAGAAATGCATGTAAAATGTGGCGTGCATATATAAGGCGACGTCTGGTCGGCATATATAGGCAAAGAGAGATGAAAATGAAGATGATAATAATAGATTACAGCTCAGCCTTATTCCCACTAGGTAGGGTTGGCTAGATGGATCAAACACACCATAATGTTATATCATAACTCAAGCCCATCGACAGATCATACACACACGGACATAGACTCAGAGAGAGAGAGAGAGAGAATTAGTACGGTATCATGAGTATGATCTGTCAAGAAAGCTAACTAGGTTAAAGAATGACTTACCCAAAACACACAAGATCATACAGTTCAAAACCATTTGCCACACCAGATCCTGATGAGCTCTCTCCTTTCCCACCTCCCTTATCATCTCTTATTACCCGTTTTTTCTTTGAGTCTCCGTAAAGCTGAG
>NC_032012.1:23240687-23262213 GCF_001865875.1 Lupinus angustifolius
TTTAAATATAATATATAATATAAAAATTAATATTTTATAAATACATATAAATAAATATAGGGAGGAGATCCACTTACTGTAAAGAGTAAGTTAAAAAAATCTACTCCACATCCTTGTCATCAATTCGATGAAAATCAAATAGTTCAGATCTTCTGACTAATTCAAATCACGTAAACCATTAGATTTATAGAATGAATGACTAAGATATGAAGTAGATTTTGTTAACCTACTCCTCTAGTAAGTGTTGGATTCTCTCTCATATATATATATTGAATTACCCTATGAACTTAAAGAGTCGAACTATATTTAGCTCAAGTTTGGTTCGTTTATGTAACGAACTCAATTTCTAGTTCAATTTCATCTTATTTGATTCATAAACCAAGTTTGACGAGCTAAATAACGAATAAAGTTTCAAACAAATATGAAGTTGGTTCAATATATTATCAGCTCCGGTATTAATCACATATTCATGATTAACATTATGCATTTCATCTTCCTTATTTATCCGATATACATGTTTTATCTTTTTCTCTCTCACCATATATCTATTGATAGATTGAATGTTATGTTTCTTTTTATTTTATTTTATTGTTCGTTTGTTATGTTTTTTCTACCTCTTAAAATGCTTTTGTATAGTAGTTAGGCTGTTGTGATGCTTTTTCCTATTTTGAAATATTTGTTCTTTTGAGAAAATCAATGGTTTATTTATGGTTGTCAATGTTCTAATATCAATGCAAGTAAATTAAACTAAAGTATAAGAGTGTAGATCTTAGAAATTCACGTATTTGCCTACTACGAATTTAAAATGAGAAAATTTATAACCTAGCTTGGTTGTGAAAATTTTATAACCTAGCTTGGTTGTGAAATTTGTGCGAAGTTCCTGTTCTATTTTTTGGATTGTTGTTCCTATCCTCTATATTGCATCATTTGCAATTACTGTATGAATATCAAACAAGATGCATGTTCGTATAATAGTGTAAACTTCCATTATATCTTATGATGATTAAAAAAATTAAGGGTTCAATTTTTAGGAGCAACATTATTGGGACAATCATAAACCTTGAAAGAATTTAATTTATTACCAAGAAAGTGAAATATATAAAAAAAAATTAGTATGTGAATACATGATATCTATTTAACTTTAATATATATACTATTAGTCATTTAATTATTTCACACTTTGCAAAACGGCAAGTGCTAAAATTGAAGCGTAGTATATGCTTTGTGTATAGTTTTAATTTACTCTTTTAGAACAAAAGGTATTCAAGGTCCACAATATTAACCTTTCTGCTGACATGTTTGAAAACATATATGTTCTCATAGATTTTCACCTTCTCTCCCATTACCCCCTGAATTGCATATTAAAACTACTTACTATTTTGCAATCAAGTAGTTCTTCAACAAATTTTTGTGATCATTTAGTTTTTAATTCCTAGTAACATCTTGTCCCAACATCTCTCTCAATCCAAATAACTTAAGGTTTAATGTTGAGATAAAGTCCCAGATGATGTTTAACCTTGTCCAAACATCAATGAGAGACTTGAAAGCCTTGCAAATGAAAGGTGTAATCTTAGTTTCCCTCTGGTCAATGAATCCTTTATATGTGGGAAAGAGACGCACAAAGAGAAAATTATCAAGATTTTGATGTAGATCATGTTATTGTCAAGTCATAGCATTGAAATCTCCTAAGGTTAAGTTGCAAGGTTTGCATATATGCATTGTACCCATTACTACATAATTGACATTGATAAGGATGGATTTGTTAGTTGCCATTTTTGTTGACAATTTCTTTGATTCAACCAATTGATGTTATAGAACCTATTTACACCACATATAGCACAACTTTGATAGCAAAATATATAGTTGAGTGCGACCTGACTTACTCCGAAAATCTTATACTAGTTGGAAAAATAATTATAACCATAAATTTCTATAGTAAAAAGTTACATTCAGCTTTTTAAATATGTTTGTATATATTTATTATTAATATTTTTAAACAAACCTAAATTAAAAAACAACAAAACGATAAATATTTTTATTATTTAGATATAATAAAATACATTTTTACTATGGAAAAGCAAAATTAATAACTTTCTATAAATCACATTCCAACTTTGGGTTCTTGTCCGCCCTTGCCGCCTTTCCCGACCACCGCGGCTTCTCCTACAGGCTGCTCCTTATACCGCTGGTAAAGGTCACTTTTATAAAACTTAATTGTCCTAGCCACCAAAACCAACGAAATAATAGCACCAATGAAAGTCGCTGCAGTGATAATAATGAAGGACAGCTTGAAGCAACTTGCACCAACACAATTCAATTCTTGACCTACTTTTCTTAAGACCCCTGATGCTATCAATTGCCTATTAGCTTCTTTGTCATACAAATGCCCAGTGATTCTCACATTGAGAATATATAGCCCAATTGGACTAGCCACTCCTCCAAAGTTGTACAAAGTAGCATAATACTTAAGTCCAAATAGCTCCGATATTATGGCAAAAACTAAAGGCCATTGTGCACCAAAACAAAACCCAATAATAACTGAAGCTGCGTAGAGACCGTTAGTTACATCAAATGCTATCAAAAGATGACCAACACATGATATGAGGAGAGTGAAAGTAAGCATGAGAGTTCTAGGGAACTTATACTTTGTTAGACAATGTTCTGAAACAAAACCAGAAAACACACGTCCTAGGTAATTCCAAATGCTCACTAAGGACACAAAAGTGCTTATGCTTGTCTTTGGGTATCGTAGTGAAGTTCCAATTTGGCCCAAGTTATCAATTGCTGTTAGAGTACCACCAACACCACAAGTGGTAACGATGAATAATATTATCATGTCTATGCTGAAAAGTGCTTGAAGTATTGTATAGTCCTCACCTCTCTCTGGTGGACTAAACACATTTTCCCACCATTTTGTTTCTTCAGCTGCTGTGGGAACTCTTGCTGTTGAAAGAGAGCTAGAGTTAGAGTTACTATTCCCAGCTTCGGTTGCTATTTTCACCGATGATGGGTCAAAAAATGCACGCTTTTGGTTCTGCTGGATCTTCAATTGTTCACCAAAAACAACAGCAAGAGGGAGGAAGAGCAAGAAAAGCACCACAGCAGCACTCACACCATACTCACTTTGTGTGAAAGACACGTGTTCCTGCACTATAATCATAACAAGTAGAAACCCAGCAAGACCAAGCGAAATATACAAGAACTTGTAGAAAACACTGAGCTCATTAGGCTGTTTAACCGGCTTCATGTATCGAATGGTTCGAAGAAAAACAAAGGATATAGCAGCTGGAAGCCAAGCTATGAGCAAAATCAAAGCCTTAGTGTCATTGTAATAAAAAGCAAAGTAAAGTTGCGTGATGATGGCTCCACTAAGACCAACATAGCCTTTGAGAATGCCCAACACAACCCCACGGCTTTGTGGGAAATTCTTCACACACGTGACAAGGGACCCAGTGTTTGCAAAAGATTGAGAGTTAGCACCTATGCAGATGTAGAGACACATGTGCCACACTTGAGGTTTTTTTATTTTTTTGGTCACAGCTAGCCATATCATAAAGTAACCAAAGAAGTTGAGAACTGAACCCATGGATAGCACCACCCAGGGTGGTGTGATCTCATTGATTAGGCCAGAGAGAACACCAAAGTTGCCACCTAAGTCCTTGAAGAAACTAAGGAGGTTGAGAGTGGTTTGGTCATAGCCAAGTGTTTCTTTTATGTCTGAGGAGTATAGGCCAAACATATAGGTGGCTCCGGCGGCTGCCATGATTAGGAAGGAGACAAACACCACGAACCACCTACCGGTGATGACTTGGATGGTTAGAGTCTTCATGTTGGGCATAGATCCGTGAGAAACACCTCCTGTTGCTACTCTCATGTTTATGATAATAGTAGTAGCAATAGGAGTTAGAGTTGTTCTCAAAATGTGGGAAGTGGTAATCAATATATATAGACTCTTTAGTTGACTCCTAATCTTTGGGAGCCATACTTCTTTAATAGAAGGTTATTATGGATTAGGTTACCCATTTTTATATTATTTTTAGAAACAAGATATAATTTATGGTTGATTATCAAGTTGTATGATGTCTCATTAGTGCATTAGATATTCCATAGATCAAATGTAAAATATTTGGTTTCCTAAAACAATATTGAGAGACACTCATGCATCACCAAAAGGAATTGATTTTGATGGGAAATTCAACACAATAACAAAGAAATCTTTAATAGAATATATACATATATATATCATTTCCTCAACTTGCTAGTATATGTGAGAAGTAAAAATCATAAGCACAAGTCAGTCAATTAAGTTCCACTATGGTCAAAATAAAAATTCAAGAGTATCTCCTAAATACAGTACAAAACGTGCTCGACAATATATCCATTATTCATATGCAAAAGTTGTGAACACAAAGTTGCACAAAACTATTTTGGCTCGTCTTCTACCACCTCAGATGACTTCTCATCGTTCCAATCGTTGAGAATGAAGTACTAGAAGTTGTGAGCCTGTTATCCAAATTTCAATCCGATCCAACGGTGAACAAAGATGTAGTCGCAAATCTCACACAATTGCTATGAGTTCTTGTGGGTTGAGTTCTTTCAACTTCTCTCTCACTTTTCTATTGCCTCTTTTTATCTAAATTGATTGCACACTCTTACCACATACCCCTATACATTAAATTAAGTGAGACAAGTGAGATTTGTCCAATTTAGTATTTCTCCATATAGAAAAGAAGCTCAAACCCAATATATTCATTATTCATATACAAAAGTTGAAGTTTGAATAGTTTAAACCTGTCATGTTATCTTATAGATAATGAATTCTCACTAGTGGGTAGTTCAAAGTATGAACATGAGGAAAGGATGGATTGACTCTAGCTGCATAGGAAGAGTAGTTGGTGTTAGTGGCTTGTGGAATTTTCTATATGATTGCTACGGAGCTTCTGTTCATGAGTTTTCTTTATTGCCTTGGCTCTGCAATTTCACAGTGTTAATTTGTCTTTTACATCTAGTTGTAGGAATAGGTACTTCTCAGTAACTATGAGATAAAAGATATTTCATTCTAATAATTAAAAAATAAATGTGACATAATATATTATTTTAAATTTTTAAAATAGTTATTTCTCAAATACTGAATAGATAGTCACATTTGTTGTACGTTGGTACCCATCATTTCTGTCCATACCAGAAGTTGTATGGACTTATGGAAAAAACACGTGGGTGCTTTTTGTTCGCATATTAAAATTAAAAGTCATCTGGTAATGATAATATACAAATAATTATGTAAATAACATATTATCTCAAGTAATAATAATTAGTATTAAAGTATTAAGAGAAATATCATCGATTTAAAATATCATATCTGTTCTGTATTTTAAAATCTTAAACTTATCATCGATTTAAAATTATAATTATAGTCGATTAAAATCTATGATATAAAATCATTAAGTAACAATAAAATAAATTACATAATTGTATCATAGTTTCAACAAATAATCATTTTCAATAAATCATCATATTATTTTGTCCATGTATTTATCTTTTCAATCTTTCATAATTCAGAAATAAATAGTTGTGTGATTCTTCCAACCAAATGGTGAATAATATCAAAAATAAAACTTGAAGTTTTTTCTCAAGTAATTTTTTAGGATTACCTAATTGAACTCCATAGAATATAATATTTCCGGTTTTCCATTGATTTTAATTGATTAACTCATTTGGGGAAAAAATGAAATATGGTAATTATATAGATTTAATTTTCAAATGTTACCACTATTGTTTATTAAATTTTATTTTTAATACTATCAGACATATTTATGAAGGATGGAATTGCTTTTTCTAATTTCATTGATCAATCATACACAAATATATACAAGAAGTGGGAGTGGATTAGTTCACATATTTTTCCTAACATTAAGCTACCAATGACTTGAAATTAGTCACAGCTATACAAAAATATTTACAAACCTTCCTAAATTATCTACACTAATTTCTCCCTATCCTACTTTGCCTAATATTTGGGGATTTAATTTGTCCAGAATAGAGAAGATGCAGTACAGCAGCATATCTGTCACTATGAATGACATATTACCCTCCCCCTCAAGTTGAGGCATGCAAGTTTTGAAAGTGTAAAGTGTCAAGAATAGCACTAGCATATCTTAGCTTATGTTTTGATGAAGATAAGGTTCTAACAAAGCTTGAAGATGACTCAACAATCAATATACATTATGCTCATTTGGTCATATCTAGACTAGGATATAAATTGAGTCTATGATCTAAGTAGTCTAGGATGTGTGCCGTAGTAAGTGAATATAGGTTAGGTGAACCTAGATGCTAGTATCTTAAGTCATCTTAATTGAACTATCATATTCATGAGATACATCTAGTTAATCGTATGTTCATGCATATATCATACATGTTATATGTGCATATTAGGCATAATGTAATTGGTAGAACATATATATATATATTGTACATAACATATGAGAAGTTTGCCTTTTGAAACATATGCATAAATGCTCCAGTTAATCGATTAACGTGATAACTTAATCGATTAACATAACTGATTTTCTGTTGAATATGTGTTTTCTGTTTTAACTGATTTCCATGCTATTCTGTTAGTCCGTTAATCGATTAAATGAAAGTCTTAATCGATTAACGAGTCTGTTTTGTGTTATAACTGAAATCTGTTTTTGCTGTTGTAACTGCTGAACTGTTTAACTGTTTTCGCAACAGCTTAAACCACTTATTCACCATGCTATAAATACAAGGCTTCACTCAGAACTCAAGAACATTCATTCTAATTGTTTAGGGCTCTTTAGATAACATTTGCATACGTGTTTTTACTGCTTTTCTGCAAGAGAGTTGCATGTGTGAGAAGAGAAATTATGTTGTTTCTGCAATAACATGCTTTATGTTTCTGCATAGTCTCATTCATTTTAATATTGCTCACATGATCATGCATTAGATTTTGATAGAAAGAAATCATCTGTATACTGATAATTGATTAACTCACTCTTACATTGATGGCTTAACTGATTAGAATAAGGGTTAATCTTAGAGTCTTTATATTGTAATATCTTAAGCATTATGTGCTTAGTGTACCTTGCTTTTAACGTGTTTTGTGTAGTCTGGATTTATATCGTGGTGTGAGATCACCACAGAGATTGAAGTTCTTCACCAAGGCAGAGAAGTCTTGATTTGAGGATAAGATTCTTGGCTGGGGCTAGTTCGCGAGAAAGGTTTTTTCAAGAGGCGAAAGGGTAGAGTCAAACCAAGTTTTAGAGATCCTAGATATCAAGAAGGGAGCATACCTTGTGCTTGTAAATTGAATTGGTAATTGTATTCTTAATTCAATATTGTGAAGAAAGAAAATCTCCCTGATCTAGAAGGGGGGCCTGAATGTAGTTTACAGTGGACCGCAAACGAACCAGGATAAAAATCCGTTTTGCACTGTTCTTTCATTCAATATCTTTCTTCTGTTTTCTCGCCACGATACATTGAATCTATACTTAAGAAATTGGATATTTGTTTACTGCTATATAGTTAATATTTGTGCCCAAAAATATCTGAAATATATTTGTTCAAGTGTATCTTAATTGTTGTGTAAATTGCCTGTTTAGCTGAATCTGTTCTATGCATCAAGTTAATCGATTAAACAGTTCTGTTAATCGATTAACTGGACTATTTTTCTAGTAACTGGGTTGTTGATAAGAAGCGGTAAATTTTAACCGCCACACCTATTCAACCCCCCATTCTAGGTGTTCCTAGGCCACTGATATCTAACAAGTGGTATCAGAGCTAGTACGACGTGCTAGCTCAACCGCATCCTCATGATCCTAAGGGAATTGAAATGGGTTCCACCAACCCATTTGGCGGTGATGGCGCATCCATTAACCGCCATCCCGTATTCAATGGCGAGGGTTATGCCTACTAGAAAGTTCGGATGAGAATTTTCATTGAGGCAATTGATTCGGATATTTGGGTATCTGTGATCAATGGTCCCTTCGTTCCACATCACTTAGTGGATGGCGAACCGAAAGAAAAACCAAAAAGTTTATGGACCGATGAGGAGCGCAAAAAGGTCAAGTTCAACCTTCGCGCCAAAAACATCATCACCTCGGCCCTATCCTATGATGCGTTTTTTCATATATCTCAATGTCAAAGTGCCAAGGAAATGTGGGACACTTTACAAGTGACTCACGAAGGCACTAGCTAGGTCAAACGCGCCCGGCTAAACGCGCTAACACATGAATACGAATTATTTCGTATGCTACCGAGTGAATCGATCGGCGATATGCAAAAGCGATTCACTCACATTATTAACCATCTTATTGCTCTAGATAAGATGTTTACCATATGAGAGTTCACTAATAAAGTCTTACGCTGTCTTGATAGAAGATGGCAACCTAAAGTGACGACAATCATGGAGTCCAAGGATCTAGACTCCATGCCTTTGGCAACTCTCTTTGGAAAGCTTCAGGAGCATGAGATGGAGCTCGGTCGGTTGACAATGAATGAGGAGTACGATCGCAAAAAGAAGGGAATATCTCTCAAAGCTTCAACATCACAACCCAATGAAGAGATAAACGATGATGACTCCGATTCAGACATTGACGAGGAAATGTTAAATCTCCTTGTGCGAAAATTTGGAAATTTCTTGAAAAAGAAAGGAGGGCTTAGACGATTCCAGAAGAAAGAAGCGTGTGAATCAACCAGGAAAGGCAAGACAAAGGAACGCTTCACTTGCCACGAATGTGGTAAGCCGAGACACATGAAGTATCAATGCCCCACTTACTTAAAAAGGGTTGATTCAGAAAAGAGCACTCCTAGGGAATTCAAGTCAAAGAAAGCATACATCGTCTGAGATGTACCCGAGGAAGAAACAACATCAAGCACCTCAGATGAAGAGGAGACCGCGAAGCTGTGCTTAATGATGACAACAAATGAGGCTTGCAGATCAGACAACAAAGATACTTCAGATGAGGTATACTCTGATACATCATCCTCTTCTTCTGACTCTCCATCATATGAAATATTATATAATGCTTATGTTGAAATGCATGAAGAACTTAAAAACTTAGCTAAATTAAGCAACGAGAGAAAACAAATTATTTTGCTAAATGAACAAAAGATAAATCAATTGCAGAAAGAATTAGACGAATTAAAATTAGAAAATGAAACCTTGGATCTAATCTTTTCTTATACTTCATGTGATTGCTCTAAAATTAACTTATATCAAAATACTACTTGTGAGTCGTGCGAGGACTTAAAAAACGAAAATCTTAAACTAACTGAAAAACTCGCAAAACTTACAAATAGTAAACAACAATTAGACACTCTGCTTAGCAAAACTAGGAATATTGGTAACCATACTGGGTTAGGGTATGTTCCCCCATCCCATAAAAAGAAACCATACAGGAGACCTCTAACACGTCAATACAAAAAAATAAATAAAGTTAGAGTCCCTACTTGCCATTACTGTGGCACATATGGCCATACATCTCATTCATGTTATATCAGGAGATATGGGATACCCAATGGCGTTTACACTTGGGTAAGAAAGGGAAACAACTCCCTCATTACTAATACAAAAGGACCCAACATAAGTCTAGCAGATGATCTATTTTGCAGGTATGTCTTCGAACACACAGACAAAACTGGTATCTTGATAGCGGCTGTTCGAGACATATGACTGGGGACAAGTCGGAATTCCTAGACTTGTCGTTGAAAGAAAAAGGATTCGTCACTTATGGAGACAACAACAAAGGAAGAATCTTAGATACTGGAAAGATTGACAACTCAACCCACCAATAATCGAAAACATTCTATACGTAGAAGGTTTGGAACATAATTTGTTGAGCATAAGCCAACTATGCGACAAATGTAATATCGTGTCTTTTGATTCTAACTATTGTATCGTTCGTGATGTATTATCAAATAATGTTAAATTTGTTGGGTATCAAGTAAATAATATTTATATGGTTAATATGGAAGATGTCACTTCTTTATTTTCAAAATGTTTTATTTCAAAAGAAGATGACATCTGGCTTTGGCATAGACGCGTCACTCATATACATGTAAAGCATTTAGAAAAACTATCGAAAAATAATTTAGTAATTGGTATTCCAAAACTCAACTTTAAAACACAAGATTCCTGTGACATGTGTCAAAAATGTAAACAAGTCAGGAATTCATTTAAGAAAAAGAATGTGACATCCACTACTAGACCATTGGAGCTTCTCCATATGATATGGACTTATTTAGACAATCACAAATTATGAGTTTTGGTGGAAGCTATTACGCCTTAGTTATTGTCGATGATTTTTCTAGATTCACTTGGACTTTATTTTTAGCATCAAAGAGCGATGCCTACAAATCTTTCAAATGTCTAGCCAAGCAAATCCAAAACCAGTCTAACCTAAAGATTATTTACATTCGATCCGACCATGGCGGAGAATTCGAAAACTACAAATTTAATAAATTCTATAGTAAACATGGTATTATGTATCAGTTCTCAGCTCCCTGTACCCCTCAATAAATGGAGTTGTTGAGAGGAAAAATAGAGTTTTAGAGGAACTCACTAGGATTATGCTAAATAAGAGCAAGGTCCCAAAATATTTCTAGGCTGATGCAGTTCACACAGCATGTTATGTAATGAATAGAATACTACTTAGACCTACTTCTTCAAAAACACCTTATGAAATTGTTAAAAGTCGAAAACCAAATATTGCTCATCTTCATGCTTTCGGGTGCCAAAGTTTTATTTTGAATAATTGAAAAGAACTTTAAGAAAGTTTGTCTCGAAAGCTGATGAGGACATATTCTTAGGATATTCACTACATAGAAGGCATTCCGTGCGTTTAACAAATATACCATACAAATAGAAGAGTCTATTTATGTGCATTTTGACGAATCTTCTCCAAAAGAGAAGAGAAATGACAACTATATTATCAACATTTCACACTTAAAAATATATTATTAAATGTAGCTAGCAATTAGAAATGGATAAGGAATAGTATTTAAAAGGAGACCAATTTTAGTATTTTATTCTCTGTCATCTATACTACTTAATAAATGGAAAAACAAAATAATCATCCCACCATAGTATAATTTATGATTCCCTATTTTGTCCTTATTATATTCTTATTTCTACAAAAAAAACTATATAATATTATTATCTTATTTTACGTCATTATCTTCTTATTATGAAAGTGTATAAAATTGAGCACTATACCAATCGAAAAATTTAACTTCAAATTATAAATATTTATTATAAAATATTATATTTGTCATTTTAACGTACAAATTATGCGTACAAACGATACGAAAGCGGGTTAACAGACATGAAAGTGAATATGAACGTACATATAATTGTTACACATTATAATATATGATTTTTTAGTTGAAAATTAAATTTGGCTCAAAATCACTATTCTATTTACAGTATTTAGGAATTCGATTAAAAATTGGTTTTAAATTATTTTATTATTCTAAATTTATTAAAATACAGCCTTTCACATATTAAAATTAAATATTTAATAAGCAAAAAAAATGTCCATCATTATAAAAATAAGACGGTAGAATTTATAAATAAAAACAGTTGAAAAATATTTTATAGATAAACATTAACACGATTTAATATTGAGAAAATATTAGTTAAGCACCGACAATATTTTTACAATGTCATTACATTATTCACAGTTTATATTTACTCATTACTAACTTTTAAGTATAAGTTACACTAATGAATGATAAATGATATAATAATTATATATAAATTTTTATACTAACAAACATAAATATTACACTTTTAAATAATTGATATTCTTTTTTTTATATTAACCAGAGTATCCATCCTATTTAAAAATTAAATATGATAGTATTTAATATAAATTAAGATATCTGAAAATCACTGTTCTATTCACGAATTCGTTTAAAATTTTGTTTGAAATTATTTTATTATTTCAAATTTATTAAAATTCAACCTTTCAATATAGAAATTAAATATTTAGTATGCATAGTGTATAATACATCAATAGATCTCTAAGATGAATTAAAGGTTAAAAATTTGTTTCTTTTGAGCTATATTTATTAAAAATGACAACCACATACTAGAAAGAGATTAGTAAGAATATCCTTGATATACAGTAAAAAGAATAAAAAGACCATAAAATGTTCATCATTATAAAAATAATACAAATTCTAACAACTCATCATATTTGGTAGAATTTCTAAATATGAAAGATTGAAAAATATTTTATAGACAAACTTTAACACAGTTGAATAAAGAAAAAATAATAATTATGGATTGACAAGATTTTTACAATGTCATTACATTATTCATAATTTATTTTTAATTATTATTTACTCTTAAATATATTTTATATCAACGAATAATAGATAAAATATTGATTATATATAAAAAAAAAATTATATTAACAATGTGTATATATTATACTATTAAATAATTGATATTCAATTTTTGGTACTACTAATGTTACTTCCTCACCTTATGGTAAGGTATTAATTCGCTTTGAATGCATGACTACCTTTCTAACAAGTGTCGCTTTCAGGAATTAAACAATTGACATTTTGATTTTTTGGAGATCTAACAAAGTCTTAGACCAATAATATATCGGTGAATAACTAATATTCTTAATGTTGTACCTATAAACACCCAAGTCTAAACCGGGTTGTTAAAAATGTTTTCTCCATTTTAGTAAAATAATAATAATAACAATGAGAATATGGTATTATTTTTAATTTTTAAATAAAAAGAAGGAGAAATGGGCCCTCCAATTTAAAATAGGGTTGGAAACCCTAACTCTTCTCTTTAAAAAGACGAAGTTAGAACTACAAAAAGAGGGGAAATTGTAAAAAGAGGTAGCCTACTTCAGCACCAGCAGAGACATTAAAATTGAGGTTCTCGTGGGCATCATGAATGATGGCTACGAAGTTGACGTTGGTACGCATCATTTCTGTCTATAACAGAAATCGAGTGTATGGACTTGTTGAAAAAACATGTGAGTGCTTTTTCTTCCTATATTAAAATTAAAAGTCTTTTAGTGATAGTAATATATACAAATATTTGTGTAAATAACATATTATCCAAAATAATAATAAGTAGTATTAAATTATTAAGACAAATATCATATCATTCAATGTGTTGGTGTTGACTATTGTAATATCTTAAACTATCATTGATTTAAAATTATAATCAGAGTCAATTAAATCTATGATATAAAATCATTGAGTAATAATAAAAGAGAATTACATAATTGTATCAAAGTTTCAACTAATAATCATTTTCAATAAATCATCATATTATTTTATTCGTGTATTTATCTTTTCAGTTTTTGTCAAATCTTTATACAATTCAGAAATAAATAGTTGTGTGATTTTTCAAACCCTAATGGTTAATAAATAACATGGAGAATAAAACTTGAAGCTATTTCTCAAGTAATCTTTTATAGTTACCTGGTTGAATTCCATAGGATATAATATTCCTAGTTTGCCATTGATTTTAATTTATTTACTCATTAGGGAAAATAAATGAAATTTGGTAATATTATAGATATAACTTTCAAATATCAATATCCAATGTTATCACTATTGTTTCTTATATTTTATTTATTTATAATTATCTAGGACATATTATGTATATTTTTTTGCCCTTTTTTATATTATTTCTATTATCTTTGTAAAATTAAATTTTTATTTTAATAAAAATAGTCTGCAATTATATAACTTTTATTTATACTAATATTAGCCTATAAATACAATAACAAATTTATTGAATTAAAAAATGTGTTGATTATTGATTAAAACGGAATGAGATCTTTTTAGGACTGGAGTCTCCGGCAATGGAATGTGAAGGGTAAATAAAAACATAGAAATCTTTGACTTGTTATTGTAATAGTTAAATGCAAGTTTTCTCATTTTTCTTCTTTAATTACCAACGTGGAGTCTTGGCTACATTTAATATATGTTGTTTTTCATTAATTCCATGCGTGACAATAGCTAAATGGAATTTCTCCAAAGGGGTTATAGTCATAGGAGTAGGATAACTTATCTCAATTTGGTGTTCCAACTATGTCCTCCCCAGTAAAGAGTAATACGCTATTTAAAAATTCTATCTAATAAAAAGTATTTATTTCTGGATAACTTTTCTTTTCCTCACGTAACACTTTTTTATTGGGTGGGACAGAGTTAATAACACTAAATTATAACAAATCATCTCCATACTTCTATTAGTCCCATTTATGGAAGTTGTTGATTAATTTTCTAACAAGAACTGATATTCAAGTAGGAATAGTAATCTAATCAAATATGAATTTCAGAGAAACAATTAGAAATATTTAGATTCCTCTCACGTTCACTTTTATTTTTTCCTATAAAAAGTGTTTGGAGAGACATATTGTAAATACTCATTTTTAGTTCTTCATATTTTTTTATTTCACCAGTTTAGTCCTTAAAAAAGATCTAAAATGGTCCAAAATTTTCAAATGTTGGTTAAATTATTTCATTTTGGGTCAAATTAATTCCTAACCAGTATTGTATAACATGCTAAAAATGACTAACTTGACATACATTTAAATTTTTTTGGAACCATTTTAGATCTTTTCTTTTTTAAAACTAGTAAGATCGAGAAACATGAGAGACTAAAATATGTATCTACTCTTATTTTTTAAAACACAAATTATAGAGAGTGGCAAATAAGGATTATAAACATATAACGATTAACTAAGCTTCAACGTAAAATAATATACAAACAAAGTGTCGAATTTAAAGTGCAGACCAACAAGTTTAGGCATATTAAAGATAAAAAATTCATGGGAAAAATTCGGAGAACAAAAATCTGGCAACATGAATGGTTTTGAAGAATAAGGAAAACTACAAATAAATGAAAATAAGCCCTGGACATACATAATCCATACTTCTAGAATGGGAATCACATATCACAATGTTATTTAAAAATTCTACTTTCAAAAGTATTTATTTTTTAGTGACCTATCCTTTCCCTTGCATGACACTTTTTTATGAGTTGAGATTCTTTTCATTGATAGAGAGACAAATACACCCAAAATAAGAAAAAAATATAATATGATTTTACCCTCTTATCCTTAAGATATGATAATATATCATTTTTACCTTTATATGTAAGTGTAAAAATAATTATTTGTCTCTATATTAATGGAGATGATCCTAACTCCTTTTTTATTAGGTGGAACATAGTTAGAGACATCAAGTTAGGACAAGTGATCTCCATTCCTAAAAGTATAACCTCTTATGTGGAAATTCCATTCAACTATTAACATACATGGAATTAATGAACAATATCACATATTAGATGTAGCCAAGACTGTAAGTTGGTGATTAAAGAAGAAAATTGAGAAAACTTGCATTAAACTATATCAACTATTACAATAACAAGGCAAGCATGTTTCTTTCTTTAAATAAAAAAAAACTACCTAATTAAAATGTAAATGCCAAAAAAGAAGGGCATGTCACTTTGAGCGACAAGGGAAGGGAAGTTTTTCACTCAACATAGACAGAATGAAAAATATACAACACGCCTTATTAAGAAAATGTAGCACACATAATGTTACATACTAAATTGTATTCTAATGTGTACTAACCACAACTACTTCTTTGTCCTTAGTTGGCACTCGGCACCACTTGCTGAACAACTTTGGACATCACTTATCCCATAATTTTTTTGTCTCCCTGTCCCAGACCAATCAAACATCATAAAATAATATTAAAATATTAATTTCTTTTTTAAATGAATGAAGTTTTATGATTGACTTGGTACACCGAGTGGGACATGAATGGGGACATGTGATCCCCATCCAACAACTTTGCCATCTTCCACTGTTTTCCCTCTTTTCTCCACCCCTTTCATTTCATTTTCTGCCACCTTGGCCTCTTCCCTAAACCTCTTGTATATGTCACCTTTGTAAAACTTTCTTGTCCTAGCCACCAGTATTAATGAAACTATAGCACCGAATAAAGTTGCAGCTGTGATAATAATGAAAGATAATCTGAAACAATTGACCCCAACACAATTTAATTCCTGCCCTTCTTTTCTTTGTATCCCCAATGCTGCTAATTGTTCCTTAGCTTCTTTGTCATACAAATGCCCAGTGATCTTAACATTAAGCACATATAACCCAAGTGGACTCGCTACACTTCCAAAGTTGTACAAAGTTGCATAATATTTAAGTCCAAATAGCTCAGATATTATGGCAAATAGTAAAGGCCACTGTGCACCAAAACAAAAACCAATAATCACTGAAGCCACATAAAGACCATCTTTCACATCAAAAGCTATCAATAAGTGACCAACACATGATAAGAGGAGAGTCAAAGTTAGCATAAGAGGACGAGGGAATCTGTACTTTTTAAGAAAATATTCAGAAGCAAATCCAGAGAAAACACGTCCTAGGTAATTCCAAATGCTTACCAGTGACACAAAAGTGCTTGTGCTCCTCTTTGGGTATCTAAGTGAAGTTCCTATCTGACCAAGATTATCAATTGCAGTTAAAGTACCTCCAACACCACAAATGCAAGATATGAATAAGATTAACATGTCTATGCTAAATAGTGCTTGAAGAATTGTATAGTCATCACCTCTATTGGGTGGACTAAACACATTTTCCCACCATCTAGTGTCTTTGGTCAAAACTGTTTCATTCACTTTTGGTTCTAACACAGTTATCCCATTAGCTTCTGTTGCAACCTCTTCAGTAACTATTTTCACTGGGGAAGGATCAACCAATGCAAACTTTTTACTCTGCCATGTCTTATACTCTTCAATGATAACAACAGCAACTGGGAGGAAGAGCAAGAAAACCACTATAGCAGCAGTTACACCAAACTCACTTTGAGTGAAATGAACTGTTTTCTGTATTACAATCATAACTAAAAGAAACCCTGCTAGGCCAAGTGAGATATACAAAAAGTTGTAGAAAACTTTAACCTCGTTAGATTGCCGAACCGGTTTCATGTACCGAATGGTTCGAAGAAAAACAAAGGATATAGCAGCTGGAAGCCAACCTATGAACAAAATCAAAGCCTTGGTATCATCATAGTAAATAGCTGAGTATAGTTGTGTGATGATTGCACCACTTAGACCAACATACCCTTTCAGAATTCCTAGCACAACACCACGACTTTCAGGAAAATTCTTAACACAAGTAACAAGTGAACCAGTATTTGCAAAAGATTGAGAATTTGCACCTATGCAAATATAAAGACACATGAGCCATACTTGAGGTTTTGCTACTCTTTCAGTTACTGAAAGCCATATCATGAAGTACCCAACAAAGTTCATTACAGCACCAATTGCTAGCACCACCCAAGGTGGTGTTAGCTCATTGATTAGTCCAGAGAGAACACCAACATTGCTACCAAAGTCCTTGAAGAAACTAAGGAGATTGAGGGTACTTTGATCATAGCCAAGTGTTTGTTTTATTTCTGGGGAGTATAGACCAAACATGTAGGTGGCTCCGGCGGCCGCCATGATGAAGAAGGAGGCGAACACCACAAACCACCGGCCGGTGATGACTTGGGTAGAGAGACTCTTTATGTCTCCCCATCCATGAACACCAATGGAACTTGCACCTCCAATAACCGCCATGGTTATGATTATGAATAAGGTTGTTACTAGGTTTTGCTATGTACTAGGTATATAAGGATGTAAGGAAGTTGATAAAGATTTAAGACAATGATAAGTAGGCATATGAAATGGATTGGTGTTGTGACTTTAGAGTTGTGTCTTCTTGTGTTTGATATTTATAGAAAATTTTAGAAAACTTGGATAAGGATACATAATGATTCATTAAGTTATTATATGGATAAGCATATTTTCTCCATGTGATTTTTCATATCTACTTTTTTATAACTATTTATCAATGTAACTAGAAGGATCTTCGTACATAAATTAATGAAACTGGGAAAAATGGAATTAGAAGGATGTTCATGCATAAATTAGATGTTAGAAGATATGTAAATGGGTAAAGTAATGATATTATTGAGAATAAAATGGTATTTTTATATCTATTATGCAACCCTCTCATATTGTTTAAGATTTTTTCTCCCCTAAATTTGTTTCAGAAATATACGTATTTAGTCTTTTCTCCTTTTTCAATAATGTTGACAACTTTTATTTGGGACAACTATTTGGTAAACCTTTCACATTCAAGAATATAATAATATATTAGTAATTAGTTGACAATTCGAAATGGATAGGCAGACTAATTTTAGTATTTTTATCTCGGTCGTATTTTTAAAGATGAAAGCGAATATTCTCATGATTTTTATTTGAAAACAAAATTGGTAGTATTTAATACAAATTGAGTTTTCTGAAATACAGTATTCTATTTAGGAATTCGTTTAAAAATTGGTTTGAAATTATTTTATTATTCTAAGTTTATTAAAATACAACCTTTCACATAAAAAAATAAATATTCAATATACGCATAAAATGTTCATCAATTTAAAAATATTAAGCCAAATTCTAAAACAACCAATCATAATAGGGTTGAGCAAGATCCGGCCCAACCCATAGACCTATCTCAATTCGATGACTTAGGGACAGATCTGACAGTTCAAATAAATAAAAATGATAGACCTGATTAGAGGGGACAACCCGTAGTAAAAAAGGACGGGTTTGTGTCTTTGTCCTGGTCACCCGACTTGTCTCATATAGTTATATATCAAGATGAGCATGCAACCATTTAATTTTTAGTTTTTGTGTACTTCGTGTGAACTACAATTTAAGTTTCATTTTTCAATTAATAATTAGTTATTGTATTTATTTTTGTGTGAACTTTTGAATATTGACATGTTGTCATTTCAGTTTGTATATGGTTTTTTATCATTTACAAGAACACTTCATCTTATGTTGACATTTGACAGTTTAAATTGTTCTGAAATTGTTCTGAAATTTCCAGTACGTGAATGTAATAGTTTTTAGTTTGAAGAATGCAATTTATGATTTGTAGTTTATATACTGATGCATGTGAGATGCATGTTTTAGTTGAATTTATATACTGATTGTGATAATTTTGACTGTCCATGTTTAAAGATTTGAGAAATTTTTTATGTTTGTGACTTTGTCCTTTTCTAACTCAGATTCGTTTCTATATTGACCCGTCTTATTTTAGACTCGTCTTCACACGTCGCATCTTAATTAGGGACGAGTTCAAGTTCAAAAATTGATTCGATCAATATTTAAAGAGTGTGAGAGATATATTTAATCCTTCTTACCCCGTCCCACGCTCACCCTACTATTTGGTAGAATTTCTAAATATGAACAATTGAAATATTTTAGGGAAAACTATATAAAAATACCCTAAACTTTATGCATTTTGTAAATAGACGCCACAAACTATTTTTTATTCCTAATTATTCCTTAAACTTTAAGATTGATGAAATTAGTCTCCGCATAAAAATAATCAAGCAATCACATTATACTTTTGAATTTAGATAGACATAAAGTCAACAGTTTTTGTAGTCCTATATCTTACTTGATATTCAACAAAATATTCATCTCAAACTAGATTAAAATTTATAAAATAAAATCTAATGAATAAGGTAACACAATTTCAACAATAAACTATGTATGTTGTTGTAAGAAATAACATCATCCAAGATAAACTTAAATATACATTACGAAAGGTAATTGATAAACAAGGCATCAGAGTAATTTTCTTGAAGAGAGGAAGAATTAAAGTGACAGTTCAGGTTAACTTATCAACAAAAAAATTAATCCTATACACCATACAAGATTAGATATAAATTACATTCCAGATTTCAAAAGTAGAAGAACAAGAGGATGCTAAGCTTACTAAAATAGTACCCAATATTAAGAATACAAAACTATATGCACCAGAAGGAAAAAAACATTAGCTTTAAGCATACTCTTAGAGATGGATTAATAGAACATCAAGAAATTAGAGGTCATCAATGGTAAATACAATAAAAACTGTTAGGATAAAGTTTAAGGAGTATAGGAAGAAAAAATAGTCATAATACCTACTTACAAAAGACATAAAATTTAAGGGGACTTTATACATTTTCTCAATATTTTATATACAAACTTTAACACAGTTGAGTAACTGATATTCTTAAATATGAAAATTAATTATATTTAATTATTTACTTTGTTTGTTGGGAGAAGCAAAATTTATTAAACAATGTGTGGCTTTGAATATTAGTCTTGGATTCTTCAAAGATATCCTTGATGATAGATATTTGCAAGTAATTGATCGAGTAATTTCGTCTTAATAATTTTTTACTCAGATGATAGCTCTAGCATTGGAACATATATAGTAGGTCAGGTTTTTTTTGGGTACAGATTGTGTAAGGTTTACCTTGCATAACTATTCATTTTATACATAACCACCGCTAATTGAAGTTGTTAACTTTATGTTATAAATGATCTATCATTAATATTTTTAATTTTATATTTATACTTTGCAATCTTCACTGAAATTTTGCATGAATACATTTGTGGCTTTCAACCGAAACGGGGGTACGTCCTAGACAAAAGAATTCCAGAAACACCTTTATGTAAGACGTCATGGAAAATTTGCAGATGTGGTGCATCTTGACCAAAAAATTACGATTTTGGTGTACCTTTTAAAAATATTATAAAACTAGTGTAACTTTATAGATTCATTGCTGATTTACGTATTTTTTTTCTCTCTCCTCCCCAAAATCGGCACTGGGGAGGGAGTTTTAGTAAAATATATTTTTTTACACTCCCCTAAATCGTCGGAGTTTATACTTTTTTATTTTATTTTTATTTTTTTTCTCCCATAAATTGGCAATCAGAGAGTTTTTGATTTTTTTTAACTTGTGGGAGTTATATTATTAGTTCTAGGGTTTAATTTTTCAAACACAAATCCTAACAAGACGCAACATAATAAATTTTGTCAACTCTAAACTTAATAACAGAACACAATAATAAAAAACACACATTATAAAACTAATAATATATTATGTGTGTTTTTCATTATTGTGTTCTGTTATTAGGGTTAGAGTTGACAAAATTTATTACGTTGTGTGTTGTTAGGATTTGTATTTGAAAAATTCAACCCTAAAACTAATAATATAACTCCCACAATTTTAAAAAAAATCAAAAACTCTTCGGTTGCTGATTTAGGGGGGAAAAAATAAAAATAAAATAAAAAAGTATAAAACTCCCGGACGATTTAAGGGGAAGTGTAAAAAAAAAATATATTTTACAAAACTCCCTCCCAGTGCCGATTTGGGGGGGAGAGAGAGAGGAAAAAAATACGTAAATCGACAATGGAATTGCCGATTTATATAAAGTTACACTAGTTTTGTAATATTTCTCAAAGGTGCACCAAAACCGTAATTTTTCGGTCAAGGTGCACCACATCTGTAAATTTTCCGACGTCATGCATACTCAACTTTCTTATATTTGAAAATCTTTTAACCGACTTCATGGAAACAGAATTTAAGATCAATTAACATATATATATATATATATATA
>NC_032012.1:23262313-23269138 GCF_001865875.1 Lupinus angustifolius
TATATAATATTGAATATCAATATGACGTTGGTTTTATGATATAAGTTTTATTAGATCTTTAGATATAATTAAAGATAAGTGTTTAATTTTTTTAAGTAACAATTGTTGAGAAAGATAACAATACACGTTGAAAGAGATTAATTTTTTATTTTTAGCAACAACAAAAAATACAATATCGAATAACCACTAAGTATTTTATATGATAGTTAAAGTAGTTTATTTGATGAAAAATAATCAATCTACCTGTAGGTATTTGATGAAGTAAATACTTTTAATAAATTATGAGCTTAAATAATTTATATTTATGTCTTAATTATGAGTTAGAGATTTATCTTATTCTATATTTGTCAAGTTTATCAACTGAAATTACCAATCCGTTTTTTATTTAATTAACTGCTTGTTAGTTCTAAATTTAAAACTCAACTCATAAACTTTTATAACTATCTTATTAGTTATTTGTCTAAAATGGGGTATATCCAACTGCTTGTTAAGCCTCCTGAATTGTAAACTAAATGAAGATATTTAAGAGCAATTATGTATTATCCTACAAAATCAGCTATATTATCTTATATTGTTAGGAAAATTAAATGACATTTATCGCACATTTTAAAAACGATATTTGTGACATAAGTACATATGACTTTTTTGTGATATAGAAAATTCATAAGTTGATTCTGAAAGAGGTATATAATTTTCATTATTTAAACCTCCTTATAATTGTGGATAAGATAAATCAGATCTGGTCAATCTGAAATAAGCAGCCGACATAAAAAAATCATTAAGTAATGCAAATTACTTAAAAACTACAAATAGTTTTCCACATACCAAGGATGTTATACTAGCTTTGTCCTTAGTAATAATAATATATTTCTGTATCTTTCTTTCTCACGCCCTATTAGATTTGCACTGACCAGTGACCAGTTTGCTTCCGTAAACATGTTGATATATGATACTTTCACATATAAAAATAGCAGCGTTTAATGTTTGCATCTTAGAAATGAATACACGAGTTAGACTTATTGTTGTTGGATAATTGTCAAAACAATTTAATCAGTCAACACATAGGTGTTTTTTCCTTGCTAATACATTGGTGTTGTTTTCCTTGCTAATACATTGGTGTTGTTTTCCTTGCTAATACATAGGTGTTTTTTTTCCTTGCTTAGTAGTATATTCTTATGTTTTACTATTATTAAAATTGTTGGACTAATCAAATTTTGACATACGTGCATAGGACACCTCTTAGCCTAATCTTTGCTAAAACTTCTCTTCAACTGAGTATTGAGTTAGGGATGGAAGTATATGAGTGTATCTTATTTTTTTTTAAATATAGAAAGAAACTGATTTTTATGGAAGATAAATAACTTCAAGGGCAACTTTCATTTTTTTCCTTTCGCTAAGAAAATTGGAAGTGAACGAGAAAAACATAACATTTATTTATTACATGAGTTAGTCCATGAGGAGGAAATTTTATTTATATTAAGTTCTCATTTTTGGAGGGACACCAAAATTAATTAAGAACCTTCCAAGAAATTGAATCATTTTGTCTTGACATTGTTGTGTCACGGTTGGGTCGGGTTTAGAGACAAGGATCATCTGTCCCAAAAAAATCATGTCTCTCTGTCCTTAATCAGTCATATTTTCTTTTATCAACAAAAAAATTAATCCTATACACCATACAAGATTAGATATAAATTACATTCCAGATTTCAAAAGTAGAAGAACAAGAGGATGCTAAGCTTACTAAAATAGTACCCAATATTAAGAATACAAAACTATATGCACCAGAAGGAAAAAAACATTAGCTTTAAGCATACTCTTAGAGATGGATTAATAGAACATCAAGAAATTAGAGGTCATCAATGGTAAATACAATAAAAACTGTTAGGATAAAGTTTAAGGAGTATAGGAAGAAAAAATAGTCATAATACCTACTTACAAAAGACATAAAATTTAAGGGGACTTTATACATTTTCTCAATATTTTATATACAAACTTTAACACAGTTGAGTAACTGATATTCTTAAATATGAAAATTAATTATATTTAATTATTTACTTTGTTTGTTGGGAGAAGCAAAATTTATTAAACAATGTGTGGCTTTGAATATTAGTCTTGGATTCTTCAAAGATATCCTTGATGATAGATATTTGCAAGTAATTGATCGAGTAATTTCGTCTTAATAATTTTTTACTCAGATGATAGCTCTAGCATTGGAACATATATAGTAGGTCAGGTTTTTTTTGGGTACAGATTGTGTAAGGTTTACCTTGCATAACTATTCATTTTATACATAACCACCGCTAATTGAAGTTGTTAACTTTATGTTATAAATGATCTATCATTAATATTTTTAATTTTATATTTATACTTTGCAATCTTCACTGAAATTTTGCATGAATACATTTGTGGCTTTCAACCGAAACGGGGGTACGTCCTAGACAAAAGAATTCCAGAAACACCTTTATGTAAGACGTCATGGAAAATTTGCAGATGTGGTGCATCTTGACCAAAAAATTACGATTTTGGTGTACCTTTTAAAAATATTATAAAACTAGTGTAACTTTATAGATTCATTGCTGATTTACGTATTTTTTTTCTCTCTCCTCCCCAAAATCGGCACTGGGGAGGGAGTTTTAGTAAAATATATTTTTTTACACTCCCCTAAATCGTCGGAGTTTATACTTTTTTATTTTATTTTTATTTTTTTTCTCCCATAAATTGGCAATCAGAGAGTTTTTGATTTTTTTTAACTTGTGGGAGTTATATTATTAGTTCTAGGGTTTAATTTTTCAAACACAAATCCTAACAAGACGCAACATAATAAATTTTGTCAACTCTAAACTTAATAACAGAACACAATAATAAAAAACACACATTATAAAACTTATATATATATATATATAATATTGAATATCAATATGACGTTGGTTTTATGATATAAGTTTTATTAGATCTTTAGATATAATTAAAGATAAGTGTTTAATTTTTTTAAGTAACAATTGTTGAGAAAGATAACAATACACGTTGAAAGAGATTAATTTTTTATTTTTAGCAACAACAAAAAATACAATATCGAATAACCACTAAGTATTTTATATGATAGTTAAAGTAGTTTATTTGATGAAAAATAATCAATCTACCTGTAGGTATTTGATGAAGTAAATACTTTTAATAAATTATGAGCTTAAATAATTTATATTTATGTCTTAATTATGAGTTAGAGATTTATCTTATTCTATATTTGTCAAGTTTATCAACTGAAATTACCAATCCGTTTTTTATTTAATTAACTGCTTGTTAGTTCTAAATTTAAAACTCAACTCATAAACTTTTATAACTATCTTATTAGTTATTTGTCTAAAATGGGGTATATCCAACTGCTTGTTAAGCCTCCTGAATTGTAAACTAAATGAAGATATTTAAGAGCAATTATGTATTATCCTACAAAATCAGCTATATTATCTTATATTGTTAGGAAAATTAAATGACATTTATCGCACATTTTAAAAACGATATTTGTGACATAAGTACATATGACTTTTTTGTGATATAGAAAATTCATAAGTTGATTCTGAAAGAGGTATATAATTTTCATTATTTAAACCTCCTTATAATTGTGGATAAGATAAATCAGATCTGGTCAATCTGAAATAAGCAGCCGACATAAAAAAATCATTAAGTAATGCAAATTACTTAAAAACTACAAATAGTTTTCCACATACCAAGGATGTTATACTAGCTTTGTCCTTAGTAATAATAATATATTTCTGTATCTTTCTTTCTCACGCCCTATTAGATTTGCACTGACCAGTGACCAGTTTGCTTCCGTAAACATGTTGATATATGATACTTTCACATATAAAAATAGCAGCGTTTAATGTTTGCATCTTAGAAATGAATACACGAGTTAGACTTATTGTTGTTGGATAATTGTCAAAACAATTTAATCAGTCAACACATAGGTGTTTTTTCCTTGCTAATACATTGGTGTTGTTTTCCTTGCTAATACATTGGTGTTGTTTTCCTTGCTAATACATTGGTGTTGTTTTCCTTGCTAATACATTGGTGTTGTTTTCCTTGCTAATACATTGGTGTTGTTTTCCTTGCTAATACATTGGTGTTGTTTTCCTTGCTAATACATTGGTGTTGTTTTCCTTGCTAATACATTGGTGTTGTTTTCCTTGCTAATACATAGGTGTTTTTTTTCCTTGCTTAGTAGTATATTCTTATGTTTTACTATTATTAAAATTGTTGGACTAATCAAATTTTGACATACGTGCATAGGACACCTCTTAGCCTAATCTTTGCTAAAACTTCTCTTCAACTGAGTATTGAGTTAGGGATGGAAGTATATGAGTGTATCTTATTTTTTTTTAAATATAGAAAGAAACTGATTTTTATGGAAGATAAATAACTTCAAGGGCAACTTTCATTTTTTTCCTTTCGCTAAGAAAATTGGAAGTGAACGAGAAAAACATAACATTTATTTATTACATGAGTTAGTCCATGAGGAGGAAATTTTATTTATATTAAGTTCTCATTTTTGGAGGGACACCAAAATTAATTAAGAACCTTCCAAGAAATTGAATCATTTTGTCTTGACATTGTTGTGTCACGGTTGGGTCGGGTTTAGAGACAAGGATCATCTGTCCCAAAAAAATCATGTCTCTCTGTCCTTAATCAGTCATATTTTCTTAAATAATATAAAATATTAATTTATGTTTTTTATAAAAAAAAATTCCAATAAAATAACCCATTTTGATTGGTTTGGTACACCATTGAGGACACCAATGGGTACAGGTGATCCTCGTCTCAGGTTTAGATCTTTCTAGGATATAAGGTGAAGTTCAAGATAAACCTGTCTCACACACATCTATAAAAAAAATATGTTACATAGAACATGTTCATTCAAAAAATTTACTTTATTTTTAACGATTGAACATTTTACACATACAAAAAGAAGAAGACATTATTAGTATAAAAACATTATAATTCTTTAAGGAGTGAGTGCTCAAAACACAAAAAGAGCACGTAAGTTACCCCTTAATAGTCCACGCCCGATAATTTTCCTTGCATTTTAGAGTCTAATATGTATGAATATAGACCAATTATGATATCAATAATCTTAGTCATTGATTATATTTAATGATTTATAAGTATTAGAAGAGTTCTACCCAAAATAAACTTTTTCTCATCAATTCATGCGTGTTTATCATGGAGTTCGGGAGCCTAATAATAAAAAATAATAATTAATCATTTATAACCTTTATCATGCTTGCCTCTGTGATATTATATTTTTTTGGTATTACTAAGTGTATTTTCTCACTTTATAAGAAACTAATTTCTTTTGGGATGCATGATTGTCCTCTTAACAAATGTCAATTATGTGAATCAAATATTCACCTTTTGATCATCCTGATGATCTAGTTATACCTTACACCATTAGACACATGTACTCCGTCTGTAATGCTGATAGTATATTGAAGAATTAGTTTTGTCCGGCAAAAAAAATTAAATGGAAGTGAAGCTCTTACAACTACTTTTTCAATTAAGCATAAAATTATTTCTATTTTATAAACCATTATAACAATAATTGATTATATCTAATTGATGATTAAATCAATATTTTTTTCAACTTATCCAATCACACTTTAGATGGTCAAACTTTAGATTTCCTTTCCGACCACGATAACTAATCCAAGCGATTTGATTTGTCAAACGAATAGTATGTTCAAATCAAAATAATTGGTAGCTGGTGCACCAAAACATAAAGATGAAAATAGGACTCCATCAAGTTGTATCTTGCCGTGGCTGAAAAACTGGCTCAAGCTAGCACAATAGCACTTAGTTGAGTGAGACAAGTTTCAGTTCAAACTCCAAAGTTATGGGTGGAAATTAAAGCATGCGTAAGTCAACCATAACAATTCAAAGAATTCCACTAAAACAAGGTATAGAAACTAAGAAGTAGTGCTAAACGTTAAAGTCAATAGTTGGTATATATTCTCCTTCCGGATAAAGATGTGTTATCTCAAAGTATATCGAACATGATTATCATCTCTTTACGGCTAAGATATCATAACGTGTTAACAGCGTGTCCTTGTACTTTAGAAACTAAGATAGTGCACTGGTATCCTTTAGTAACGGAAACATTTGATAATAACTTAAAAGTTGGCTAAAATCAGATCAAACGGCATTGAAAAATTACTTGGTTAAAAGCTATGAAGTACAGATTCGTCAAACACCTTTACGTGTTGGTGTCCAACATGTATCCGATACGGATATGTTCGAATTCACGAATGATACGTATCCATAAAGTATCCAAAAATTAAAAAAAATAAAATGGTTAGAGTTGACAAAATTTATTACGTTGTGTGTTGTTAGGATTTGTATTTGAAAAATTCAACCCTAAAACTAATAATATAACTCCCACAATTTTAAAAAAAATCAAAAACTCTTCGGTTGCTGATTTAGGGGGGAAAAAATAAAAATAAAATAAAAAAGTATAAAACTCCCGGACGATTTAAGGGGAAGTGTAAAAAAAAAATATATTTTACAAAACTCCCTCCCAGTGCCGATTTGGGGGGGAGAGAGAGAGGAAAAAAATACGTAAATCGACAATGGAATTGCCGATTTATATAAAGTTACACTAGTTTTGTAATATTTCTCAAAGGTGCACCAAAACCGTAATTTTTCGGTCAAGGTGCACCACATCTGTAAATTTTCCGACGTCATGCATACTCAACTTTCTTATATTTGAAAATCTTTTAACCGACTTCATGGAAACAGAATTTAAGATCAATTAACATATATATATATATATATATA
>NC_032012.1:23269238-23282998 GCF_001865875.1 Lupinus angustifolius
TATATATAATATTGAATATCAATATGACGTTGGTTTTATGATATAAGTTTTATTAGATCTTTAGATATAATTAAAGATAAGTGTTTAATTTTTTTAAGTAACAATTGTTGAGAAAGATAACAATACACGTTGAAAGAGATTAATTTTTTATTTTTAGCAACAACAAAAAATACAATATCGAATAACCACTAAGTATTTTATATGATAGTTAAAGTAGTTTATTTGATGAAAAATAATCAATCTACCTGTAGGTATTTGATGAAGTAAATACTTTTAATAAATTATGAGCTTAAATAATTTATATTTATGTCTTAATTATGAGTTAGAGATTTATCTTATTCTATATTTGTCAAGTTTATCAACTGAAATTACCAATCCGTTTTTTATTTAATTAACTGCTTGTTAGTTCTAAATTTAAAACTCAACTCATAAACTTTTATAACTATCTTATTAGTTATTTGTCTAAAATGGGGTATATCCAACTGCTTGTTAAGCCTCCTGAATTGTAAACTAAATGAAGATATTTAAGAGCAATTATGTATTATCCTACAAAATCAGCTATATTATCTTATATTGTTAGGAAAATTAAATGACATTTATCGCACATTTTAAAAACGATATTTGTGACATAAGTACATATGACTTTTTTGTGATATAGAAAATTCATAAGTTGATTCTGAAAGAGGTATATAATTTTCATTATTTAAACCTCCTTATAATTGTGGATAAGATAAATCAGATCTGGTCAATCTGAAATAAGCAGCCGACATAAAAAAATCATTAAGTAATGCAAATTACTTAAAAACTACAAATAGTTTTCCACATACCAAGGATGTTATACTAGCTTTGTCCTTAGTAATAATAATATATTTCTGTATCTTTCTTTCTCACGCCCTATTAGATTTGCACTGACCAGTGACCAGTTTGCTTCCGTAAACATGTTGATATATGATACTTTCACATATAAAAATAGCAGCGTTTAATGTTTGCATCTTAGAAATGAATACACGAGTTAGACTTATTGTTGTTGGATAATTGTCAAAACAATTTAATCAGTCAACACATAGGTGTTTTTTCCTTGCTAATACATTGGTGTTGTTTTCCTTGCTAATACATTGGTGTTGTTTTCCTTGCTAATACATTGGTGTTGTTTTCCTTGCTAATACATTGGTGTTGTTTTCCTTGCTAATACATTGGTGTTGTTTTCCTTGCTAATACATTGGTGTTGTTTTCCTTGCTAATACATTGGTGTTGTTTTCCTTGCTAATACATTGGTGTTGTTTTCCTTGCTAATACATAGGTGTTTTTTTTCCTTGCTTAGTAGTATATTCTTATGTTTTACTATTATTAAAATTGTTGGACTAATCAAATTTTGACATACGTGCATAGGACACCTCTTAGCCTAATCTTTGCTAAAACTTCTCTTCAACTGAGTATTGAGTTAGGGATGGAAGTATATGAGTGTATCTTATTTTTTTTTAAATATAGAAAGAAACTGATTTTTATGGAAGATAAATAACTTCAAGGGCAACTTTCATTTTTTTCCTTTCGCTAAGAAAATTGGAAGTGAACGAGAAAAACATAACATTTATTTATTACATGAGTTAGTCCATGAGGAGGAAATTTTATTTATATTAAGTTCTCATTTTTGGAGGGACACCAAAATTAATTAAGAACCTTCCAAGAAATTGAATCATTTTGTCTTGACATTGTTGTGTCACGGTTGGGTCGGGTTTAGAGACAAGGATCATCTGTCCCAAAAAAATCATGTCTCTCTGTCCTTAATCAGTCATATTTTCTTAAATAATATAAAATATTAATTTATGTTTTTTATAAAAAAAAATTCCAATAAAATAACCCATTTTGATTGGTTTGGTACACCATTGAGGACACCAATGGGTACAGGTGATCCTCGTCTCAGGTTTAGATCTTTCTAGGATATAAGGTGAAGTTCAAGATAAACCTGTCTCACACACATCTATAAAAAAAATATGTTACATAGAACATGTTCATTCAAAAAATTTACTTTATTTTTAACGATTGAACATTTTACACATACAAAAAGAAGAAGACATTATTAGTATAAAAACATTATAATTCTTTAAGGAGTGAGTGCTCAAAACACAAAAAGAGCACGTAAGTTACCCCTTAATAGTCCACGCCCGATAATTTTCCTTGCATTTTAGAGTCTAATATGTATGAATATAGACCAATTATGATATCAATAATCTTAGTCATTGATTATATTTAATGATTTATAAGTATTAGAAGAGTTCTACCCAAAATAAACTTTTTCTCATCAATTCATGCGTGTTTATCATGGAGTTCGGGAGCCTAATAATAAAAAATAATAATTAATCATTTATAACCTTTATCATGCTTGCCTCTGTGATATTATATTTTTTTGGTATTACTAAGTGTATTTTCTCACTTTATAAGAAACTAATTTCTTTTGGGATGCATGATTGTCCTCTTAACAAATGTCAATTATGTGAATCAAATATTCACCTTTTGATCATCCTGATGATCTAGTTATACCTTACACCATTAGACACATGTACTCCGTCTGTAATGCTGATAGTATATTGAAGAATTAGTTTTGTCCGGCAAAAAAAATTAAATGGAAGTGAAGCTCTTACAACTACTTTTTCAATTAAGCATAAAATTATTTCTATTTTATAAACCATTATAACAATAATTGATTATATCTAATTGATGATTAAATCAATATTTTTTTCAACTTATCCAATCACACTTTAGATGGTCAAACTTTAGATTTCCTTTCCGACCACGATAACTAATCCAAGCGATTTGATTTGTCAAACGAATAGTATGTTCAAATCAAAATAATTGGTAGCTGGTGCACCAAAACATAAAGATGAAAATAGGACTCCATCAAGTTGTATCTTGCCGTGGCTGAAAAACTGGCTCAAGCTAGCACAATAGCACTTAGTTGAGTGAGACAAGTTTCAGTTCAAACTCCAAAGTTATGGGTGGAAATTAAAGCATGCGTAAGTCAACCATAACAATTCAAAGAATTCCACTAAAACAAGGTATAGAAACTAAGAAGTAGTGCTAAACGTTAAAGTCAATAGTTGGTATATATTCTCCTTCCGGATAAAGATGTGTTATCTCAAAGTATATCGAACATGATTATCATCTCTTTACGGCTAAGATATCATAACGTGTTAACAGCGTGTCCTTGTACTTTAGAAACTAAGATAGTGCACTGGTATCCTTTAGTAACGGAAACATTTGATAATAACTTAAAAGTTGGCTAAAATCAGATCAAACGGCATTGAAAAATTACTTGGTTAAAAGCTATGAAGTACAGATTCGTCAAACACCTTTACGTGTTGGTGTCCAACATGTATCCGATACGGATATGTTCGAATTCACGAATGATACGTATCCATAAAGTATCCAAAAATTAAAAAAAATAAAATGAAATAAATAAATATTAAGACACGTATCCGATTCGTTTTCAATAAAATATAGGATATATGGATTCTTTTTCAGTAAAGTATAGGATATATAGATTCGTTCCCAATAAAACAGAATAAGATAGATTTTTTCCAATAAAACAGAATAAGATAGATTCGTTTCCAATAAAACATGATAAGATATATTCGTTTTCATTAAAATAGGATAAGATATATTTGTTATGGAGGGCAATGATTTTAGGATAGATTCGTTTTCATTAAAATAAGATAAGATAGATTTGTTATGGACGACAACGATTTTAAATTTCCATTATATTTTTTACTTTGGATATTTTGATTTACACTTATAATTTTATCATATTTTATGTGTTTTTATTATTTTATACGCGTATCCCCGAACGTATCATATCCTGTATTTTGGAAAAAAATACGTGTCGACGTATCGAATACGTATCGTACCAACACACATATTAGTATCCGTGCTTTATAGGTTAAAAGCTCTTATCTAATAAGCTAATAAAGGTGGTGTATAGCTTACAAGTTTGAGGTTTCACAATTTTCCTTTTTCATGAAATGATTTTAATTTAATTAGTTTTTATCTCTCACTTTCTAAGTTTTTAAGTAAAGTATAATATTTTTATATTGTTAATGTAAAAATTTATGTAAGTCACTATAACATCTGTCATTCATTTATATTATTTTTTAAGAGTTAATGATGATTAAAAATAAATGATAGGTGATATTAATATAATTTTTTTTCTCTTTGAAGTATTTATCAACTTTGACTTGTTTTTTTAGCTTGTTGTAACAAAATGAGGTGTGATGGTAAAAGCTCCAAGAATCAGTATTTGAGTTGAAGATTTTCTACATTATATTTCATGTATACTATATTTGGTTTATGTAGTTAGGAGAAAAATTCAAACTACAATAGTTAGTTAAAACATATATATACGTGAAAGCCATGACTTGCCAACTGAATCTTGTAGGAAGTTTCAACATATATGGAAGTATATGAAGACTGAATGAAATTAAATAAGCATGTATATATGTGCAAGTATGATCAAACAGAAATCTAGATACCCAATGAAAATACTAATTCAACACAACAAAATCCTTAATCTTTGTGACCGCATGAACAAATGTTTATACAAGTTTCACAGTGACACTCAACAAGAATTTAATTTGTTTGTGTGATCAAAAACAGTTTCATTCTAGGAGGATCTCGTTGTTAAATGCACCGTATTCAAAATTCTTTGTAAGTATTCAAATGAGAATATTTAATAACTGGTGTTGGTTCAAGTAATACATATTTGATTCATCTTAAGTAAAGTCTCGGGTTTGAATCTTGTGGATAGAAAAAAATACTCAATGAAAGAATTAACTCCACATATTTATAGATGTTCCCAACTCAAATATAATTATCTCAAGTATAATGATACATATGAGAATAAAAAAAAAATGAGAATATTCAATAGACTTGAAAAATCATTCAGGGACCACTAATACTTTGAAGTTTGAAGTTAAATTGCCCAATGCTACATCATATACATGTTGCATTCACATTGAATGGCCGACTAGCTAGTTTATAATATTCAAAATCAGTTCTTATTCATTGGGTGAGAAATATTATTGGTTATACAGGAAATCATGTAAATTTTTATTTTAGATTATTATATATTTGTATACTTTTCTGTTTTTCTGATTATATTGATATTGAAAAAACAAACTAATGTTGGATTCCTTAAATATAATATCAGAAGTTTCATGTTAGTTGTGTGTATGGCAAAACATTGTTGATAAATGTAATATTCACTATAGTAACCTCTATATAAAAAGAAATCAATCTTTCATTATCATTGGAGTAATACCATTCATCTTACAAAAAAAATACAAACATGTCATTATCTCTGTTAGTAAAATGACAAAATCTGAAAATGGGATATTCTAGATGACTGGCACATATAAGTTGAATGATACCTGCAAAGTAAATATTTTTTAGACGCTCCTATTTTATTAATTTTATTCTTTTTTCTTACGAAAATATATTCCCATAGTATAAATATATAAAATACAAAAGTATACTTCACTAGTTTAACAAGGATAGTGTTCCCACATGTTTGTATTAAAAGATACTATTTAGACAAAAATTAATGATATTTTTTACAAGACAATTTATAATTTCTATTAAATATTTAAGAATTCTCAAATTTGTGATTATTGGAGACTTTAACTCGTATTGGATAAACTAATAGTCCATACATATTATGATTAAATCAAAAAGTTTGTTGTGTTCAAAACTATCAACTAATATTGTGTTTTGTATTTTTAAGAAATCAACCATATTAACCTGATCAATAGCATGTATAAATTGGTTAGAAGTGACATATAATATAGACTAGCAAGAGAGACATCTAACAATTAATTACTATTCCATTTGTTAATTCATATGTTTATACAAAAGGAATGATGAAAATAGTGTGAGAAAAATAATCAGAATTAGTTGCCAATTAAGAGAAACGATATCCTTTCGAGCTCCATGATTGAAAAGTAGTAAGCATACACCACCATCTAAAGATTTATCAATTTTCATTACCAATTGATATTAAAGAATCACATCCCAGGCAATTAGTTATTTTATTCACTTAATTAGGGAGAGGTACTTTAACTTATTTAAGTATTTTTATTGATTAAAAATAACAACTCACACCTAGCCAAGGGATAGGAGTATGACTTTAAGTGTATTTAAATATTATAGTATAATATTTATTTATTGTCAATATAAAAATATATACATAATTAATAAATTTGGTACATTATTTAACATTTATTTGTATTATTTTCTAAAGAATAATATGAATGATGATGATGATTAATAATAATTTAAAAAACTTGTATAATGTTAATTCATATATTTTTTCTCTTATAATAATTGTGCATGATGTACGTTTAGGAATAATAAGTGAGATATGGTTGCTGCGTTGTGATTTAAAGAGTCAACTCCCCAAAAAATATGGCAGTGTGGATTCAAAGCCAGGCTTGGCGGTCAAACAATGAAAGGATGGTAATTAAGCTCTAGAAAATTTGCATATTTCAACGCTCCCACGCAAGCAGTGGTTAGTCACTAATACAATGCATAAAATTATTGTTATTTTCAAGAAATGGATAAGTTGAGATTGAGGACTTAATTGTCATCATGTGTGAACAAACCGACAAACTCAGAAATTTGTTTTTTATTTGAATACTTTAACATCTTATAAAGAATAGTTGCCAACATGCTTTGAAATAACTAGTTTTTTATTTTGCTCTCACTCGAGTTTGATTTTTTTAGGTTTATGGTGCATCTTTATTTTGTACCATATATACTTTCTCCTGATTTAGACCGCGTTCATTGAAAATTTATAAGAATCTACTTTATCTTTTTCTGGGTAGACAAAGAATCTCTACGTTCTAACAATAATTTTAGTACATATTTCTAATTGAAGATATATAAATCCATGATTAATTGTGTATATTGAATGGTTGACTTGTTAACTATTAATTACAAATGTGCCTGCTAAACAGCTCATTAATCACCAAATACACACATCATTAATCAAATATGAAAAAATGTATTAAAAAAGTAACGTGATATGATGGGAATCAATTAATAAGTAATACTCTCGCATTATATTCCAATGATATGATGGGAATCAATTAATAAGTAATATTCTCACATTATATTCCAAGCTTAAAATATAAAATATATAATCTTCATAACTCAATTATAGGAAAATCCAATACTTTAAATTAATGAGTAGATTTAAATCATTAAATGTTCATAGAATTAATGACTATGATGGAAAATAAATTTAAAGGAGTAAGTGAATTCTCGCACATATTAAATAGGTTGAGAATTAACTATGCAGTTTTAAATCTTGGACTACATTTGCCACATGACACTTCTTCTTAAGTAAACCTCCTATCTACTTTATGTTAAAAAGTAAATCTCGCATCGCCTACCTCATTGTTTAGAGAATAGTTTAAACTTTAAATACATGTGAGCTACTCCTCTCGTTGCCAATTAATTTTGAGATGAAACCTTAACATGATATTAGAGCTAGAATCCAACTTTTTTCCGGTTGTCATAGACTAAAAGATACCTTTAGTTATGGATCAAAGGTAATCATTCGCCTGGTCCGACAGACTTATGTGGAGAGGGCATGTTGGAAAGTAAGTCTCACATCGCCTATTTTATTGTCTGTTAAACTACTGTTCTCATTGTCAATTAATTTTGAAATAGAACCTTAATAGTTTGTATCTTCCTATGAAAAAGGAAAAATGTTGGTAAGTAGAGGAGCTAATGTTTTTGGGATGATGGAAGAGATGCTATATTTTTTGTCCCAAAATTTATACTACTTCAACCCTTATTTCTTATTGATCATAAATGTAAAACATTAATTAAATATATATTGATTTTCATTTTTTGAACATAAAGTGATATATGTTTTATGATAAAAGATGTGCTCTACACTCTAATAGAATTGCATCAAGTAAAGAATGTTATTTGTAACTAGAAAAAGATTATGGGACAGAGTGTGAACGTGAATATAGAAATGAATTAAATTAAACTCCAAGAATAAAACAGAAATGCTTAACTATCCCATTATTTCATTTCTGATAAACTTGTTGACTACGAATAAACAAGTATGTGTTGAGAGACATTCACCAATCATCGTAAGCAGTAGAGCTTAATAAGAAACCATATAATCAGATGTAATAGAAATGATTTTAAAGCAAGTAATTACTAATGATCCAAAAAATTCAAGTCAGTAATATTAGTGTACGTTTAGCAAGATATCATAATAGTAGAGTATGAGTTAATCAAATGACTTATTTAACCCTATTTGATTAGACATTTTTTTTTAAAAGTCCCAAATTTAAAAGCTTTAATATGATAAATGGATTGAAATAATTTATGTCTAATATACCCTCACAGCTGAGAAGCATTAACTATTAAGCTTGACGCCTTTGACAATTCCATATTAGACTGATACTCTAAATGGTAACTCTAACTTTTCTTACCAAGTAAAGTTGCATTTAACAAGAAAAGACGAGTTAAATATTGTTCTTTAGTTATTTGTAATATGTTCTCCAATCAATAACGTGTAACTCTTGTACCAATTACATTTTCATTAAGGAAGGACGACACGTTTTGTATTTTAACATGACAATAACACAAGTACCTACTATTTGTTCTTAATGGTCCAAGGAATTAAGTTTTGGAGATGAAAAAAGAGAAAATAAAGATTTGAGAGTCATGAAATATATTTGTGAGATAACTCTTAAGTTTTCCTTTTCCTTCCAAAATACAACTCGCAAACATAAAAAAAATGTTACTCACACTCATACTTCAACGTTGAAAGTTGACTTATGATAGGAGTAAGGAAGAGCCTGTAATTTGAAATATATATAAAAGAGGGAAAATGAAGGTTTGGCTAAGTAAATAGCAATCAAACTTCCCTTTTTACCCTTAGTTAGTTAATTTAGTTAGGCCTATAAATAGAAAGCTACCTACGGTAGTTAGTTAGTTTTGGAAGTTACAATTCTGATTTATGGAGGGGTTAGGATTGTGGAATCCTAGAGTGTTCTATTCATCTTCTTCATTGTAATTCTTTCTACCTTCAATAAAATTCATAGAACTATAACAGAATCACTTCGATTCTAGGTTAGGGGTACTATTCATCTTATTTCTTCTCAATTCTTTTATTCTTAAATACCAGTGTTTAACACTAGTATCAGAGCACCTTTCTTTGTGCTTGGGGAGTGGAACCACAATCGATGTCGCTAAGGAATTTAGGTTACAATGTCAACAAGAAGCATGGCTAAGGAAGGTGATAGTGGATCTTAAGAACGCAAAGATTTGCGACAAGAAAGGGGCTCCTTAGGTTAGAATTGAATGAAGCTCGAATGAAGAAAACATAGGAATTACTTGCTGCGAAGCTAGGGATTTCAAAGGGGGATAATTCAATGGAAGGAGGTAGTGAAAATGGTGATGAGATTGAAAGCAAAAGGAATCAACAAGGTCTTGACCGATGGCATAAATTGGAGATCCCAATCTTTCTTGGAGAGGATGCTTTCGGTTGGGTTCAGAAATTGGAAAGGTACTTCAACCTCAGAGCCATTACAGAGAGGAAAAGATGCAAGCCACGATGGTGGCCTAGGAGGGCAGAGCCTTGAGCTGGTTTCAATGGTGGGAAGGTTGTAACCCATCTCCTACTTGGGAAAGCTTCAAAATAGTTGTGGTAAGGAGGTTCCAACCATCCATGGTGCAGAATCCTTTTGAATTACTTTTGTCCTTGAAGCAAGAAGGCAGTGTTGAAGCTTATGTTGAGGAGTTTGAGAAGCATGTAAAGGCTTTAAGGGAGGTTAACCAAGAATTTGCGAGAGGTGTCTTGCTTAATGGACTCAAGGAGGGGATAAAGGTGGAAGTGAGGTTGTATGAGTTGACCGCTCTGCATGAAATAATTCAGAAGGCTATCCTCATTGAGCAAAAGAATATGGTGATAAGCAAAAGACCTAATCCCATCTATACTAAAAGTGATGGATCATTTAGAGGGGGCTTTATAGTAAGATATTGACATTAGACCCTTCATCCACAAATAGTAGTAGGAGGGAGGGCTCCTATGTGGGTAGTGGATGGGGATTTCATAAGACCACCCAAGAGGCAGAAAGTGTTAGAGGAAATGGGGAGTTCAGAAGACTCACAAGTGCTGAGATGAAGGGAAAAAGGGAGAAGAGGATATGCTTTAGGTGTGATGAGCCTTTCACGAGGGACCATGTGTGCAAGAATAAGCAGTTGAGAATGTTAATTTTAGCAGAGGGGGAAAAGGTTGAAGAAGACTTAGAAAGTCTTAATTCCATACAACTCTCCTTGTATTCTAAGAAGGGGCTGACTTATACCAAATCTTGGAAAATAAAGAGTACCATGGGATTGCATCCAGTGGTGATCATGTTTGACTGTGGAACATCTCACAATTTCATATCAACAGAGTTGGTGAATCACTTACAGTCGAAGATTGATGAGACTTAGGCTTATATGGTGGAAGTGAGAGATGGACACCACATCAAGTGTAAAGGTAAGAGTTCACAACTCAAAATTTCTATGTAATAGTTAGAAATAGTACATGATTTCTATCTGTTTAGGTTGAATGGGTTGATATGGTGTTGGGACTAGAATGGCTACCCAACCTAGGAGAGGTAAGAGCTGATTTTAGCAAGATAAGGTTAAAAGTTAAGTAGGGGGGTCAGTAATTACAGTGGTGGGTGATCCTGCTTTAGCAAAGGTAGAGTTACCATTGGGGGCTTTAATGCAGGTTTTGTTGGAAGAAGGTAAAGGTTTATTGGTGCAATGTGAGTCACAAAACCAGAAACTTGATATAAAAATTCCTACATAAGTCAATAAGGTGTTGCAAGGATTTCAGGTAGTCTTCCAAGATCCACAATGGTTATCCCCTACTAGGAGGCAAGACCATGCAATCCATTTGAAGGAGGGGGCTGATATACCTCACCTTAGACCCTACAAATGCTCTTATTATCAAAAAGTTGAGGTTGAAATGTTAGTTGCTGAAATGCTTAAAGCTGGGGTAATTAGACCCAACATTAGTCCTTATTCCAGTCCCATCATCTTAGTGAAAAAGAAGGATGGTAGGTGAAGATTCTATGTTGATTATAGGGCCTTAAATAAGATTATTATACCTAACAAATTTCTTATTCCCCTAGTTGAGGAGTTGCCAGATGAATTGGGTGGTGCCAAGGTCTTTTCCAAGCTAGACTTAAAATCAGGGTATCATCAGATAAGAATGAGAGTTGGGGATCTTGGTAAGACAACTTTTAGGACACATGAGGAACATTATGAATTCCTAGTAATGCCTTTTGGTTTGAATAATGCTCCCTCTACTTTCCAAGCCTTGATGAATGAAATTTTAAAGCCTTATCTGAGGAAGTTCACCTTGATCTCTTTGATGACATTGGTATATAGTATTGATGTAGTGTCCCACTCCCAGCATCTACAAGCAGTATTGGAGTTGTTGGTTAAACATTCTTTGAAGGCTAATTTAAAGAAATGTAGCTTTGGACAACCTAACATTGAATACTTGGGGCATGTAATATCAGGTGGAGGGGTGTCTGCTGATGAAGCTAATATGGAATCCATTAAATCTTAGCCTAGACCTACCAATGTGAAGGGCTAGAGGATTCTTGGGCCTCACATGGTATTAGAGGAGATTTGTTCAGAATTATGGCAAGTTAGCCAAACCTCTTATTAATTTTGCTTAAAAAAGAAGCTTTTTAGTGGAGTGAGGTAGCTAGTGCAACTTTTGAAGGGTTGAGGCAGGCTATGATGAGTCTACCCATGTAGTTGTTCCTGATTTTTCCAAAGAATTTGTGGTAGAAATTGATGCTTCCAGTAAGGGGCTAGGAGTTGTATTAATGCAAGGAGCCTTTTGGAGTCAAGGACTATCATTGAAAGCATAACAGAAAGGGAGCACATTTGTTGTCCCACTTTTTGTACCACTCTGTGTACCATTTCCTCTGATTGGTTGGAAAAAAATTATTTGGCACATGGAGTGGGACATCAGATATGTACCCCAACATAAATCAGTGTATGAGAGGGAATTGTTGGCCTTAGTTCAATCTATTCAAAAGTGGAGGCACTACCTTATAGGAAGGCACTTTGTAATCAGGACAAGTCAAATAAGCCTTAAGTTTCTCATTGATCAGAGGTTATTTTTAGAAGAACAATTCAAGTGGGCAGTAAAGCTTACTAGGTTGAATTTTGAGATCCAGTATAAACCATGCAAGAAAAATTCAGTAGCTGATGCTCTTTCTAGACAGAAAATGTACTCTGCAATTTCTGTAATCACTAATGAGGACATGGATTCTTTGAGCCAAGAACTACAGCAGGATCATAAATGGAAGAGGGTTATTCAAGAGTTGGTGGTGTCCCCTAATGTTCACTCTGATTATGAACTCAAAAATGGTGTACTATACTATAAGGAAAGATTGGTAGTGTCTAAGTCTTCAAACAAGATTCCCCTTATCATGGCTCGATGTCATTAAACTCCTATGGGAGGGCACTCAGGGCACTTCAAAACTCTCAATAGAATTGCTAGTTTCTTATTTTGGGAGGGAATGAGGTCTGATATCAAGGCTTTTGTAGAAGAGTGTGATGTTTTCCAAAGGAATAAGTACTCCACTTTAGCTCCTGCAGGGTTGTTGCAACCTCTCCTTGTTCCTCAACAAGTTTGGATGGATATCTCTATGGATTTCATAGAGGGTTTACCAAGAACTAGAGGGAAGGATCCTTATTTGTATTAGTGGACAAGCTAACTAAATATGCACACTTCTTTGCATTGGGACATCCTTACTCTGCCAAGGATGTAGCCATAGTGTTCTTAAAGGAGGTGGTGAAGCTACATGGATTCCCTAACTCTATAGTTTCAGATAGAGACCTCGTGTTCTTAAGCCACTTTTGGAAGGAATTGTTTAGAATGGTTGATACTTACTTGAAGCTAAGCACTTCCTACACCCTCAAATTGATGGTCAAACAGAAGTGACCAACAGATGCTTAGAGACCTACCTTAGGTGCTTTGTAGGTCCAAAACCTAGGCAATGGTTGGATTGGTTGCATTGGGCAGAATTTTGATTTAACTCCAACTATCACACTTCAGTTGTGATGACTCCATTCAAGGCTCTATATGGGAGGGAACTACCTACATTGCTGAAAGCAGGGGCTATCCCTTCTAAGATTAAAGAGGTGAATCAATTGTTTATTAAAAGGGATGATATTTTGGCAGAATTGAAGACCAACTTAGCCAAGGCTCATAATCTTATGAAACAACAGGTTGACAAACATAGGAGGGAATTGAAGTTTGAAGAGGGAGACTAGGTGTTTATGAAGTTGCAACCTTATAAAATGAAGTCTTTGGCTAACATGACTTGTGCCAAGTTATCTCCTAAATACTATGGGCCATTTCAGATATTGAAGAAAGTGGGTTATGTAGCATACCAACTAGAATTGCCTGAGCATTCCAAGGTCCATCTAGTATTTCATGTCTCATTATTGAAGAAGGCTCTCAAGCCTCACCAACAGCCTCAGTCCTTGCCTCCTATGTGGAATGAAGAACTGGAATTAGTGGTCTCACTAGAAGATATCTTATATAGTAGAGAGGATCCACATGGAAATACAGAGGTCTTAGTGAAGTGGCAGAATCTTCCTACACATGAATATTCATCGGAATTAGCAACTACCCTACAGGACCAATTTCCTGGTTTCCCACT
>NC_032012.1:23283098-23301957 GCF_001865875.1 Lupinus angustifolius
GATAGGAGTAAGGGAGGGCTTGTAATTCGAAATGTATATAAAAGAGGGAAAATGAAGGTTTGGCTAAGTAAATAGCAAGCAAACTTCCCCTTTTACCCTTAGTTAGTTAATTCAGTTAGGCCTATAAATTGAAAGGTACCTAGTTAGTTAGTTTTGGAAGATACAATTCTGATTTAGGGAATTCAGAGAGGGGTTAGGATTGTGGAATCCTAGAGTGTTCTATTCATCTTCTTTATTATAATCCTTTCTACCTTCAATAAAATTCAAAGAGCCCTAACAGAATCACTTCGATTCTGGGTTAGGGGCACTATTCATCCTATTTCTTCTCAATTCTTTTATTCTTAGATACCAGTGTTTAACAACTTACTAGTTTGAGTAAACTCGAGTAAGCAACAATACTTAGAAGCAGTCTAATCTGCACTTGAATTAGGCTAAGCATGAAGCAATCTAGTAAAACAATCAACAAGGATTAGCATGCTCTAAATAAAAAACAAACGAATCCATGAAACTACAATCTAGTGTTCTCTGAAACTTCAATGTCCTACATAACAAAAACTAGGTCCCTAATGTGACATCTATATTTAGATTTTCCATATGAACAGCAATAGCAGCAATAAATTGCGGTGAAACAAAGATGGACGACCAACCCCGCTTGCCCCTGTGACTTCTTTCTTCATCTCGAGCTTCGGCATCTACTCGTGGACTGCTGTATCGGTCATAGCTCTTTCTATGCCATAACCATTCTGAGGGTAATTGGACCCACCACCGTATCGATCACTTGGAAACCAATCACCACTAGTTGGATACCTACACAATTTTAAGTGAAACAATGAAGGCGGTAACAAACACATAGAAAGCATGGAATAAACTGATGTGAGGTTACTGCTCCATTTTATCCATAAAGAATAATATATGTTAATTAAAGGAAAACCAGACCAGTCATCTAATCAGATCCTTATGAAATCGCAACCTTTGTAAATGACACGTTATCAATTAAAGATGAGAAGTTTTCTTTTGGTGAAAAAACACTTGCTCATTTTGTTTTAAAAGCTATGGCAAAAGCACAGAGACCAGTAATTTGATAACAACAGTTAACATCATGCACCTGCAACTCGTATAGTGATCATGGCCACCATATTTGTAGTCCTGGTTGTCAAAACGATCCCCATCTCCATAACATCCACCATCATAACGATTATCACCATACTGATGACGTTCACCACTAAAGCGATCCCCATTCCCGCAGGCACCTCCAAACCTAGGACATGAAGAAAATGGAAGACCACCCCGACCACGTCCACCTGCAGCAGAAGGGACAATCTTGGACCCGGGTGCCCTGGATGCCCACAATTGAAGCAGACACCCTGTCCTACCCCCACAACCCATCTCAATTCACAATCTCCTCTCTCACATCATTTCATTGTTCAAAGCTCCTTTTGAAAACAGTTATAAAATCAATCACAGATATGCAACATAGTTAGATGATTTTACAAGTCTTGCAAGACTCCAGTGGTTGTATTGCCATCTATTACGGCTAGAACACAATGACAATTTGACTTCAAGGTGACAGTAATGAGTATGAGATAATCACAAATATGCAATGTGACAGTAATAAGTATGAGTTAAATCACAATAAGAAAACGTGATTGGGGAAGAACAGAACGTGGCTTGGTGATTTAGGAAAGAGTTTGAAATGTGTTTCCTTTTATTACATAAAATGCCATTAATTACTTCATAATTACATATATGCTACCGTGAAAACAATGAAACAAATTTTGAAAACATGTTAGATGTGTTCTCATTTTCATGCTCTTAAAACAAGTGTTTCCAACACATGTTCTGGAAGCTCAATCAAGAATAGTCACCTCCAAACAAGTATTTTGTTTTCAAAACAAAAGAACAAACTTTTTTTCCAGGAACTGAAATCTGTCCCTTACATTCTTGAACAGTTTTCTTTCTTTATTATTACAATTATAATACAATACATTGGAAATGCAAGCACCGGAAAGGGTGGTAGGGCGGAGGATCAAACCTCCAAACTTCACCCATCACACCCGACTCCGACTCTATGCAGTGAATAAATTATTTACATGACTGTACATGTCACATGTACTAACCAGGGAAGTGAAACGTGTTAGCATTGGATAAATTTTAGAATCATTCAGGCAAAAGTGGAAGCCTGGTGACACAGGTACCATTGCCACCAGCAGCAGTAGATACAGAGGTGGGACTCTTGCGGGAACCAGAACTAGACTTAGACGGTTTCTTTGAATTTAGCCTCAATGGAAGAATCTGCAACCTGGGGTTCTGTTCTGTACCTGACTTTTCAGCAGCTAAGTGATAGCTTTCCACAAGTTCAAGCTGTCGGGCAATTATTTCAGAACGTCTAGGAAGAAGTTCCACAGCCTCACCACCAGGAATCACAATGTACTCTATTGCGAGACGGACCTCCTGCAAGAAAAAATGGAAGAAAAATTTAAATAATGTTAACATTAACTTTACTATTCATCATCCATGTATATGGTCAAGATTTGCTTCTCGCTCATTCTCTCACTAAATATGTGTGAACAGTCCAAATTCACCAATTATAGCATCTAACGCAGAAATGAATCAAGCCATTGAAAGCCAATCTCAATGAATGTGTTGTCTTGATTCATGGAATCAAACACATTATTGTTATAAATAACTTCAATGTCATTTCCAAATACAGATTGACCTGTAGCAATGTATGTAATATGTGTATCCACACTCACACAAGTAAGTGAAGCAATATAATATACATGGACCTTTCTCTCCTGTCTTTCATCTATTTTCATTATGGTGCCAAAGCTAAATTCTTCAAAAGGCCTTGTCATTTTAAGAACCACAACTCCCCATTCAGTATTTTCAGTAACAATCCAGCATAAACAATAATTGCACATATAATGTAAACTCCAAGGAGAAAAACCAGATACTAATAATTAAATAAATGGAGAGGTCTTGTACCTCCAAGGCATCAATCTCTTCCAGAGATGGTTTTCGTTTTGGTTCATCATCGTCGATTTCAACATCGAGAGAGTCATTGAATGGCTTCTTTGATGTAGGGCCAAATGACTCTAACCCAAGGATCATACGTAATGCCTTTACCATTTGTGCCATGGCATTGGACTGCAAGAAACAAAAAGTTCATCAAAAGACAAAATGAGAATATATCGGAGGAACATATAAAGAGGAAGTAAGAAGGCACCTTGATAACAAAGACAGGTAACTGGTGGAATTTTGCCACACTGCGGATCCATCGGTGCTGTCGCATCTCATTACTGGATGCTAGAATTGCATCAGCAGCTCCAATGTCATCAGTTACATCTACTAAATCTTCAAGCCCCATCACCTTTGCTACTTGTAGTAGATCAGCTTCAAGGATCTAAACTCATCCATTTAGAAAACAGAACCCGATTAGGGACAAGAAAGCATCAACAAAAGTTTTGGGCAATCTATTCTTCCAAGCATGAAATACATGTAACATAGAAAATGAGGCAAATATCAAAGCTACAAAATTTTGATGACATGCTCCATCAGCCAATAGTCTACAATTCTACATAGCACATACTAACTTATTATTTACCTTGTAAGTATACACTTGCACTGGTGAACTCCTCTTGATTACAGATTCACTAGTACTCCGCTTTTTGGACAGGGTAGGAGGTTCGTCTTTATCTTCCTCCCCAGACTCTATGTCAGAACTCGTGTTATTATTCTTAGATAAATCAGGTGTTTCTCCATAACTTTTTTCAGGCATTGGAGCATACTTCACCAAATCATTAGCAAAATCATCCCATTGACGAACTTCAAATAATGGAGGTTTTCCTGTAATGCAGTAGATTTTCTCATTAAAATTCAATCTAGGCCACTATGCAAATACTATATCAGTAAGATATTAATTAAGATATTCCATTATAGAAGATGTGGAATACCTGCCAAAATGGCGTCCACAGTTGCATCTAATCTATGATGAACACGACATTCAGTTTTAGATATCAATTCAACAGCACATGTAAATGTAGGAGGTCCTTTCCTTTCAAGAATTGTTTTTTGCACTTTCCTTTTCCTGGCTTCCTCATCCCCAAGCGTTACACTCTATTTAAATGAATGATCAAAAAATATTATCAGTGTGGGAAGTCATTATGCATATTCTATTTGTATATGCTTCTGAAGTTTTAGATTGATTCACTCTTTCAAAGAGGGAGGGAATAGTAAAACTGAAAGGAAATAGAAAGAGCAACATCCCACCTCTATGCCACCGACAAGGATCTGAAGAGAGGGATTTTTCATTATGTTTTCAATGGTCATTCCATGTGCTGTTCCAACCAATTGAACTCCTCTTTGAGCAATTGTACTGGCTGCTAATGCTTCAAGCTCTGTTCCAATTTCATCAATTATAATCGTTTCAGGCATATGATTTTCAACTGCTTCAATCATAACCTGCGTAAACAAATAAAAAATAGTGTAACTGAAGATTGCAAATTATCAGAACATTTTCCATAAAGAAAAAATAATCAATTATGCCAAAATGACCGAGATTAGTACGAACATTATGCTGCATATTTACGTTTGGAACCTGCATCCTCCTTGCCCTGCCTATGCCTGCATGAGGAACATCTCCATCACCTCCAATTTCATTGGATGTATCTACAATTACAACACGTTTCTTGAATTCATCTGCCAGCATCCTAGCAATCTCTCTGCACAAACAAAGCTTCTTCAGACATGCATATTAGATAATTCACTTGACCAATTTTGAAATTCATATAACTTCAAAACACATTTTTATAGTGTCTACAGTAACAATTTGTTTAATCAAAAGTGATATGAAAACATGAACAGTCACAACAAGGGATGAATTGTTTTTGAAGCATTTGCAGAGAAAACATGAAAGGAAAGAATAAAAACATCAGTCCATTACGTAGACATTAACAAAATAAACAACTTCCATATACAAATAGACACATGAAATCTACTCAGACATTGACAAGGTTTACCTGATTAAGGTTGTTTTACCCACTCCAGGAGGTCCTATGACCAAAATAGAACCTCCATCTTCAACCAAATCACGCAAGATTTCAGCACTACCATTTACAGCTCGACCTACCCGGCAAGTAAGGCCAATGATTTGCATCTTACGATTCCGAATTGCACTAATACGATGTAAAGAGCTATTTATACCAGATCGGTTGTCATCAGAAAATTCACCAACCTAAAATATCCAAGAATTATTTATATATGAAGATATTAATCATTGGCATTTAGCACCAACAGTAAAATAAAGGACAAATTTTGACCATTTATAACATGTAAAGAGAAACTCCCACCATTCTAGGCTCTAGGGAGTATGAGGTATACTCAGTTGTGTAATAGTGGAAAAAGTTCTTCCAAATCTTCATTAAAAGGACAAGTCCTTACACATTCTCAAAATTCTGGTTTTAAGCCTTTGAACCCAACTTTAACTTTTTCTTAGTCAAATTCTTCATCCTTGTTCAACTCAAGCAACATCCATTTCCCAATAAACAATTCACAGCAGATAATTGGTTTACATTTTCCGTTTAAATTATTATAAATAAACAAATCAAATTGATTCTATTACTAGTAAAAAGAGATAAACCAAATGTTTAAGAAAATAATTATATTATTTGTACAACAATTTTGAACTTCAACACCGTTCAAAAATACAAAAAATAGTAAATCAACTTTTCCTTGAAAAAGTAGTAATGTCATTTTTTACACAGCACTGATTGCACCATTCTCACACTACTTCCTTCTTGTATAACAAAATACCAAAAGACACAAGACATATTTTTAATGCAACAATTAAATTACGTTACTTTGATTATTGATGTACAAATTAATGTTTATTGTTTAATCATGTGAATTAAATAGTCTAACAGATTGTTTAACGAATATATTCATGGTTAATGGGATAAATAGCCATAATCAATATAAAAACATCAAAAAATGTTGAACTACGCAACATATTAAACTACCTTTGAAATGGCATGGGATAAATCTTCAAGCTTGATGGGGTGTTCTGAAATCACCCAATCACCAGAAGGAAACCTTGCAAGAGGTTTTCTACCAAGATCCATCACAACCTCTATCAACCCACCAATCTCATCATGCCTATATAATTCTCTCCTCATCTTCAAAGGCAACAACTCCAGAAACACCTCCAACTCCGTCGCGGACTCGGGTCGCGACGTTGAAGGCGTGCTTTGAGAATTCGCCGGCGACCCGTTTCCTGAAAGGAAGCGATCGGATGGCCGGCGAATCTCCGGCGAGGGAATCCATGCGGAGGAGGAGTTGGAGGATGGAATTCCCTTACCCGAACGACGTGTTCGATGAAATGACGAAGAGAGTTTGGAAATGACGTTGGAGTTTTTCTTAAAATATGTGAGAGTTGAGGTGGGAACGTAATTGGAGCAGTTAAAATCGATAAGCACAAAATGAGAATTCAAAGCTCTCATTCTGTGTTTTTGGTTTCGGTACTTGTGTTGTGTTGTGTTGTGAAGTTATTATTAAGGAAGAAGAAATAAGAGAAGCGAAAAGAAAAGAGGGAAGAAGATTCCAATATCCAAGGTATCTTCTTCTATTCTTCTATTGCATTGAAAGGAAGGGTCGGGGATTACTCACCACACATTAGTATAGGGTCACTTGCGTTCACGCACCTTGTTGCAAATCTAGTTCCCTAACAGAGTTATCCTTTTTTTTCTTTCTTATTTTGGGTCCTTGTTATATTCATACAAATTACTAAATTAGAGCTTTAAAATATTTTATAGTTTTCTATTTGATTAAGAAAAGTGTTAAGTAAATCATTATGAGGATTTTGAATTTTTCTTAATTTATTTATAGGATTCTTAGAGAATCTTAGTTTTTAAGTTACAACTTCACATTAGCCAATATGTATTTGCTTAATTTATTTTCCCATTGCTAGCTTAATCCAAAATATATATATATATATATTAAAAAGACCAAGTGCTAAATGATTTTATAACACACAAGTCAACTTTGAATGTCTTTAAAATTCAGCTACCTCGTAGTGTTGCGTGTGTGATGGAGTGTTTCTTGAAGTTGAAGTTATTTGTTACTCCAATTAGGCCATTGAAACACTCAACCTTCTTTATGTATCTTTCTAGTATTCGAGTTTAAAAAACTTTTTTATCCTAAGGTAACGTTTGCTAGTTTTTACATTTTTTTGTAATCTAATATTTTTATCTGAAAAGTGTGAATACAATGTTCTTATATCTACCACAATTTTGTATTCACATGTATAATTTGTTTATACTCTAATTTAGCTCCGTTTGGAATTCAAGCTTTAAGCAAAACAAACTTTTGAAAAACCAATGCAAAATTCGTGAAACCGACTACCTGTAGGCTGTGGCTTTGGTTTCATGTGCGTACAAGTTTAATAACCAAAAGCTTTTATAACAAAAATCTACTATCTCAAATTGTGTCTTAAACCATTAAAATGTCAATTAAAACAATTAAGTATTCATTATTTTTCTATTTTTACTTCAATATCATTAATCTGATATATAATTTAAGACAATAAATCATTTTCAAACTTTTGACACAATATAAGTTATGCTTTTTAACCTAACTTCAATTGCATTGGATGTCAATTCTATTTTCGGTTAAGGTGTATCTCAACATTGAACACGTTAAGCATTTTAACCTAACTTTGTGCATTGGAGATCAGTTTTATCTTGGGTTATCATACAAAAAAACATTTTTCCAAGTGTTCAGGAGCTTGGGTTGGAGATATTCCTATGTAACTAACTTCATAGGGGACACTGATCAGCAACAATTTTCTTTTCTTCCTTTTTCTCTAATCACAGTTTATAAGAAATGAAATTTGGGTGATATAAACCAGCCCTTAAGGAATGCAATAAGAGAGAGTATGTATTGAAATCCAAGTCCACCAATTTTTCATGTACTAAATACGACATTTTCCAAATCCACTGAGTTTCTGCTGGTCATACCTGAAACTATCATGATTCAACGAAGATTTATTACAATAGAACTTGAACTTTATGAGGAAACAATATGATCGTAAAAAACTCAAACAAAAATAACATGTGTTCGTCAGTTTAAGTTACATCACTTTGTGGGTTTCTACCCATTTGAAGTAAATCTCCCTTTGCAAAGAGTTCTTATATAAACCTACTTCACCCAATATGGGTATACAAATGTGTGTTGTGGCTTGGCATTTGATGGCTCCTTATTCAACTTCTGCTCCAATGAAGAAAAGGCTTTTCATCCTCTCTACTCAAGCATAGACAAAAATCACCACCCAAGCATTGATTCAACAATGCCAACATGTGCCTTCATGCAACACAAGCAGTTTGGTCATTCTCATAATTGCGAACTTAGACAGCTTCCAAGAGATCATTAGTAAAAAAAGGTCTTGCAAATTAAAGACAACATTTAAGAAGGAAACAATTGAAATCATTCCCGGAGGGTGGGTAAGGCACCAAGTCGGGCTCAACCACCATAACAAGCATATTTGCTAAACATGTCATGTAAGAAAACATTGAGAGCTGTCGTGTGAATCAACCTCGGCGACTGTAACAACAAACAAGCATATTTGCTAAACACATCTTGTAAAAAAGACTTTAAGAACAATCACTAACCAATAGCATAGCCCTTCCTCATGATTCTACTGGAGAAAGGAATGATTGGATACCAAAAACAATGAAAAGAATTCCACCTGAGAGTGCAACCTGCAAAGTATTTAGTAGCAAGTACAACATTTAGATGGCAAACAGCCTCACTGTTCTACCGACCCAAAGAAATGAATGGTACATCACAACCACACGAGTGTTCTACAGACCCACGGTTATAATGTAATATTTTTGTTCACATATTGTATTCTCTTTGTTGTTATTCGACTAGCTTTCTATCATTAATGCTAAACATATTAATGCTAACAAACTGTGTATGCTAAACCCAAACCTCAATTTACTTCTACTGTTTCTTGAAGTCTAAAACTGATTTCGAAATAATACAAACTTGATGTAAGAGGATTAAGACATTTTAATAAACAGAATATTGACTTTGAGAAAAGCAAACAGAAGTCCAGGGGAGGAAAACAAATGGACGTGTCATTTGATCAGTAAAGTCAAAGTAATTTTTACATGCAATGTAAATAAAAAAGGAATTGAAATTATTACTATTTTTTCCGATATTTGAGATGCTAAACTCTTTCCTCCAACAACAGCAGCAGTAGTGCACAATGCTTGTCCCCTGTGAAAAATATTTAAGAATTACAGTACTCTCCAAACTCCAAAGGAATTGCAGAATCTTAGGCGTGAGGTGAGACATCCAACATGCTTATGACTCTAGATGAAGACGTTGCATTTTTAAGGTATGAATACACTAACATGTATAAAGAATTTGCAATAAAAAATATTGAAATGATATATCATAATTAGCGACCTATGAAGCACCTACTCCGACAACGGACTAGACACCAATGCTCGGACATATACAATGTTCAAAATACAAGACACAAGAACATGGCACTATATATAAATAAATAAATATTTATGTGTATGTATAATGTCAATTAAAATTAAATATGACCATGAACAAAATATCTACATGGAGAATCAATATTTACATGTTTTCATGTGATAATTAGTCTCACAAAAAAATACCAAAAAGTGTCAATTTATGACATGAATTTTTTCTTTACAAAAAAGATCACCTTAAAATAGATGAACTATTCTTTTATTGTTAATTTACCTACAACCTTTGTCCATATCATGTTCATCATTATTGAAAAATATAACATCTCGCTCTGATTCACCAAGTTAGAAACTTAAAGAATTACACATTCATCAATTGATTCAGATTCATCTCTTGTTATTATCCCACATTTAAGTATTTTTATATCCAAAATTTTCACTTTTTAAAGTTTTCACACATTTTAAAAAAAGGTTGAGACAAATGTCCGAGAGGTATCCAGGCTAATTTAGGGTGTTGGAGATGTGTCTGCTAAGCATTGCAGACAATAAAAAATATCTTTGAATTGAATACTTTAGATAAGGTGTCTGACATGTGTCCAAGAGGTGTCGAACATGGCTACATGTTGGTAGAGAGAGTTTTCAATGTTTCATAGTGAACGACCGAAGGAAAATAGTTAAAATCTCCAAGGAAAAAAGTTGCATCTGAAAGCCAGACAGAAAATTAATATTCAACTTACAGAATCCCTCCAAGAACCACACCAAATGGGTTCTCATCTGCAGCCAAACCAATGGTAGCCAGCTGAAACAGAATAAAGTTATGCTTAGTGAAGTAATGAGGTAGTCTCCAATCATGGAGCTTATTAAGGAAAGTAAATGCTCTCTAACTATGCTGACCTGGCTCTTGTCACCCCATTCACCAAAGAAAGTAATAGAGAATGCCTACATAATGGAAATGATAAAGAGGATTAACTTTAACTTAGCTCAGTGTACAATTAAATACTGTATGGAGATATAATTAGGTTACCTTTAAAAGTATGGGGGAGAAAAACTGAGAGAAAAGTGGCCGTTGTTTATTTTTTTTCAAGTCATCGTCAACCTGAGAATTAGGGTGCACAGTGTATATATGTCTTAGAAGTAAAACAACAAATATAAAGCACCTGAGAATTTTGTTTTGAATATATTATAATAATCAACTACTTATTTGAAACAGGTAACAAAATTGTTATTCCAGCTCAATATAGTCACTACACATGAGGAATCTTCCTATTGAAAACTGGTGTTCAAGCTTTTCCCACATGAATTTAAGTGTCGCGTTCAATCTATGAATGTTTTTAAAGCAATTTATCTGTAATCCAGTTGTCAACAGCCTGCATTGGTTTCTGTGTAGTGGACTAGTAGTTGTTAGGATTTACCCAATAACCTCTTAAACACTTGATAATCATAAAAATGTAAACAAAATGTCTCCATCAAAAAGTATATATGGTAAAAGTTGGATCATGCATGGTCTCACAGGATTGATTTAACTTTCGATGCATGCACAAAATCAAAAGGAGCAGGACATGTAGCAGACGGGGGATGAAGGCAAGACAAATATTATGGATAATGTTTTACCTTATTGCTATTTTTTTTAGCTCCGTTGTTAGCCTTCCAAGTTTTATCCTAATCACAACACATGATTTCTGTCAAGTAAAAAAAATAAGATTTAAAATAAGAAATCAAATAGAAGTTAAAAACCAACCAATTCTGCTTCAACTTCAGCCAATTCTTCTGTGTCCCTGGTCCAGTGAAATTATTGAGGTGTGAGTATAAAAGTATCTATTGAGATGTCAAGTGATGTTTATTAGAAAAGGAATATCAGCAATTGAATATGATGAATAATAAATCATCACCCGTCTCCAAACAAAGCATCTTTCAAGGACCATAGTCCAAAACTAAAGAATAACAATGTTGTGATGTGATGACTCCATTTGCGAGAGACCTGTAAAATTACATGGTGTTAGTATGTTAAAAAAACAGAGAAAAATACAACCAAACAAGAGTTAGATAACACATCTCGAATAGATTTATGTTGAATATCTATTATCAATCAATATATGCAACATATCAAATAATGGGAAAATATCACCTCTTAGGGTCTGTTTGCGAGTTGATTTGTAGAGGATAAGGAATGGAAAGGGAAGGCTTAAGAGTCATCTCAGAAGTATATTTCATGGCTCTCAAGTCTTCTCTTTCCTTCCCTTGCCTTCCAAAAATCAACTCGCAAACAGACCGTTAAGAACCTAAGCGTAAACCAAGTAATTAGTAAAGATGAGAAGAGAATGCTAACCAGGTTTGGAGCAGCCCATCCAACAATGACAGACAGAATGGTCATCACCTAGAATTTTCAATTTTTTCTGAGACTTCGGAAAAGCTAAATAAAATAAAAACAAGTCACTGGAAAACAGAAAGAAATCTTACAATCAAAGCCGATAGGCAACCAGATAAGACAAGGCGTCGAGGGTGTCGCATAGCCAGTATCTTGAAATAAGCATGATGGTATCAAATAGTTAGAGCTTTGATTTATAATCACAAAGACAACTATTAAGGCCCTTTCCTCTGTATGAAGAAGGAACCATGCAGTGAAGTAACAAATAACATCCAAACTTTCAGAGTCACTTCATCAAACATTTGGTAGTAGTAGTAGTAGTAGTAATAGCAATGAATAGGAAAGACAACTTCATACTGATTCCTAAATTCACTATAAAATTCATTTAAAGAAATTAAATTTGATTACTTATGCAGTGTCTTGTTCAAATTTCAACCAATGGGCATATAATAGAAAAAAATTCAGAAGGAAAAAAAATGTTTCTATCTGAAACAGTTCCAGTTCAGAACATCACTCTAATTGCCAAACTCATTGGCCCACAGAAACCCACCAATTAATCTGGACTCACTTTTTATATGTTTCATGCTACTAATAAAAAACAATTTAGTGTCTTTCATTATACCATATTGATATGATATTCGACAAAGTTTTATATTGTTTTTAAGTGCCTAACCCTAACTTCCGGATTTAAGACCAACTATGTATATATATGATAGAACATTAATATGTTGTTCGATATATACGATGTTGTTGTGTCTTTCATTATATACTTTCAAATTCGAAACAGCCAGAAAATTGGAGAAGGAAAAAAAAAAGAGTAAATAGAAACAAAACAAACCGCAGCTGCAAAAAATGTCTTGTCCCCGATCTCGGAGAGTACGGTCATCGCCAGCGACTTTGTAAAACCCTAAAAGATAATTACATGTGATTGATATATTGGTTAAACACAAGAGAAACAAATAAAAAATGAGAAAAATAAAGTAAAAAAAAATAGTGTAATTGAAAGGAGAAGTAGTACCTGAACGATTGAACTCATAGTATCTGAAAAAGGAAGAAAAAAATGAAGAATTAAAAATGGGAGCGGGGGTATGATATGATATGAGTGGTTGAATTGTGTTAATTACTTGTGCTGCGTTGTTACCTGTTTGAATGCTGGAACAGTGTGTGATGCGTAGGTCGTTGGTGAATATTGAAGGAATAGACTAAAACATACCCTTTGTGAGTGTTACAGGTGTGGGTTTTTTATATGTATTTTTGTTTTGCTTTTTAAATTATTTTACTCACAAAGCATCTTACAGAAGATAAATTAATCAAGCATCACAAAGATGCCTTTCTTTTTAATATTTAATTTGCTTTTTTTATGTACCAAACAAAAAGATGCCTTTCTTTTTAATATTTAATTTGAGTTTTGTGCTGTTTAAAAAAATTCAAATAATATAATATATTCATTACATCTTTAGTTTTGATATAGGAATCTGTTGTCTTTTATTTTAGGTTATTTTAATTTAATCTCAAGTCCTTAATTTAAATTATGGATGCTTATTTTTATTATGAAGATTCAACTTCATTAGGAGAATTAGTCTCATAATCTCACTATTGTATATGTTTTATGCTCAAATAAAATTGTCTTCTTTAGAGGATATTTGTGGTTGGAAAAAAAACATTTATTATAAAACAAAACTTTTAATAAGATATATCTCCTTCCAATTACAAGGTAGAGTACTAATCCTAGTGACCTAAATTTCTTTGTTTGAGATTGAGTCTAAGTCTTTATACAATATAAATTCATATAGAAGAACTACCTTTCTAGAAAGAATAAGGCTATAATTTTGTTTTGTAGACATGGTTAAAGAGTTTGAAGTATTTAATTTTAGGATTGAATATTGATAGTATTTTTTATATTGTCAGTCAATTTTCATCATTCATATGTTAACTATCATTGACTCTCAAACAAAAGTATTATAAATCAACGGTGAATGATATGCTAACAGTGTAAAAAAATTACATTATCTGTACATAGATTTAAACTCTTAATTTTATAGACATGGTGTTGCAAATGATACAATACAATCCAATCTCCATTTAAAAAGTAAGTTAAAATAATCATATAAAACTTATTGAGAGCTTTTATAACCATGTTTAGCATCTAATTATTACAGAAATATTTTGTAGACATGATATTGCAAAAGAACACAATACAATCTCCATTTAAAAAGTAATCTAAAATAATCATATAAAACTTTTTGAGCCCTTTTATGACCATGTTTTGCATCTAATTATTACAGAAATATTTGCAACCTTATGTTACAAAATTAAATATATCATCACTCAATAAAATTATCTTTTAATTACCTTCTTTTAGGTATAATTTGCATTTCTATAGTAGCAATGGTAAAATTGAGACATAGAAGTTAAGTAACTCAATTAATTAAATTAAGGTATGCTTTGCTTTTACATAATATTACATATATAATGGTACTATATAAAGAGAGAGAAAAGAAACAATTGTTCATAAAGAAATATTAAAAGTAATGCATTAAATACTTTGAAAATTTAGACCTTATATTTTTCATTTAAATAATTTCATATTTAGATTTCTTATTCATATTTCTTAAATGTATGTTTTTATTTAGTCCTTCTACGTTTTTATTTTCATAAAAAAAATACTCTTTTAACTCTAGTGTGGTCTGGAAAGACATGAATATAAGATCAACACATATTTTGCGTAAAGAAGCAATCACCTTTTAAACTCTTTATATTGTAACCGAAACCTGATTTATCTTTTTTTCAGTTGGCTCTTTCTCTTCATATATAGGCAAAATAACATTTCTTATTATTATATGTGGGTCACGAACCAATGGAGTGCACCTGTTTTTATTTTAATTTATCACTTAAATTATGATATATAATATTCTTTATTAATCTATCATAATTTAGTTTGGATTTTAAGATAAACACGATCATGTGAATCTATAAAAATATACTATAATTATTATTTTTAAAATTATGAATTTATTATTCAAATATCAATCAATCAAACAATTTTTACCAATCAATATTTCATGCTATAAAAAATTGCAAATAAATAAATAATAGTTGAACACATGTTAGGCTCAGATGAAGAAAAAAAGCATGAGAATCTCACTCTCGTATCAAAAAATGTTATCCAACTTATATATTAAGGATTGATGGATCAAATACATAGTTGATTTACTAAATCAGGTTAGTTTTCGGATAAATGTAAAACCATTTTATAGTTAAGGCAATGTAGTTTATAATTAGTTGCAAAACTAAATGTTTCAAATATGAATCTGCATGTAAATAGAAGTTTTGAGCATGGAAGGTTTATTCGTTTTAATATTTAATTACCAATGACATCACATTATTCACGTAGATCACTACATGAATTTACAAAGAAAATCAAATGACCTTATTCCATTAGGCAACAGAAAACAAACTTTGATTGATTCCCCTTGAGTGGAGTGACGAGTAGTAATTTTGAAGTTATCAAATTGAATCAACAATGAGTACAACGTTGCTGGGCACTAAGCTTGCCATTATCATTATGGTAGGAACTGATTTTGTGGCCAGATTGATATAATAGTTAAGAAAAGCAAATCCAACTCTAATGAATCTCTAATTTTATGACATTTTTCTTCATCTAAACTCTAAAGTGTGTACCCAACAAGATTGTTTTTTCCCTTTATGGTGTAATGAGGTCATGTAAGTGAGATTTATTTGTATTAAAAAAAATACTTTTTACACACGGTTGGGTTGGAGTCCTTGATATATGCTAATTATTGAGTATGTTTTTTGTTCTTTTATTTTAAACTGTTGTAGAGATGTTTTTAATTTATACTTTACTGAATAATTTGTTTTAAGGGATTTTGCTAACTAATTTGAATGCAAATATCAAATAATGTAGTTTTCACAGGTGTAAATTAAGATCCCCATTACATATATCCTGATCATAGGTTTAATAATTTACTAGTTATATTTGTTAGATAGGTATCATCAAATCACATCGCGGTATACACAGATTAAACGTACAGAGGCCAAAGCTGATGACTTGGTTGAATAAACTGAAGGCTAAACCCTGAAGCAACAAACCAACATAAATCACCTCTCTCAAAGGTATCCTATTTCATTATCAGATCAATTAGATATTGCCACTTAAATAAAATATAAAATAAAATAAAATATGTTTATATTATTTATTAAAATTTGATTAATTTAAAATAAAAAATGGGACATTATTTAGAATATGCTATTTCTATCAAATACCTGGAATGCAATAAGCTTGGAGCCAACTAGAAATAAAAAATACTATATACATACAGTTGTTATGGAAAGAGATGTGTTGCTTGCAGAAAATTTAAACCCATTTATGACTGTCTCTGCTGGGATAGTAAAAATCGAAATACAGCAACCCAAATTCAATAAGTAATTTTTGGATTCCAAAAATATTAATTAATAGTTTAATATTCAGCTATTACAACTTTTTTATCAAAAAGTTTAATGTTAGTGAATTTTGGAGTTATTTATATGTTTGAATGGAACACCAAATTGTTATTTTAATAACTAGTTTTGTTGATTAATTAATTGGCCACACTTTTCTATAAAATGTATTTGGTTCATATAAGTTTGGATTCAAGTAAAAGAAATTTGATTCAATCAAATGTATCAATTTCGTCCAACAAGTATATCGAATTGGTTCAATAGAGTGTACCAATTCCAACAAATTAAATTGAAAATTTTAATTATATTAGAAAATAAAGCAGAAGAAATGAAAGTTGAAAGGAAGAAAATAATAGAAAATGAGATGAATTTCTTATTTGTTTGGTTTGAAAGGAAAATAGAAAGAATGAAAGAAATTTAATATTAAAATGATAATTTTATTAACTATATAATAAAATAATCTTCTTCCACATAATCACTTGTCAAATGTCACTTTCTCCTTAATTTTTACTATCCAAAAAGGTTCCATGGTATGAATGTAGATCAGTTGTCCTATTTTCTATGTTTCATTATGTACAGAGCCAATTGAAAGTTAATATATACTTAAAATAAAAATAAAAAATATAAATTAGCATTCTTTATACTATTTGGTGGGATATGATGGTTTGGCATATGAAGACAAAAAAAATTGGGGGCAGAGGATCCTAGTTCCCATAGTACTATTATGTACTTATCAATACTACATAATCACATTTTTACAATGTATATTTTAATTATCTATTAACTATATAATAAAACTAGTAAGTTAACTGTGCATTCCCACGGGACGTTATTTTTTTGCCGCATGGTTAAGAACACACTTGTTACCGATGGTTAAGAACACACATGTTACACGTACATTCACATGGTTAAGAACACATGTTACTCGTGCATTCGCGTGTTTAAGAATAACACACATGTTACTCGTGCATTCATATGGTTAAGAACACATATTTTAACCGTTTATTTACATGGTTAAGAATGCACATGTTACCCGTGCATTCACATGATTAAGATCATGTATGCTACTCATACATTCCCATGAGGAGGTGATTTTGACACATGTTTAGAAGTACGTAAGCATCAATCTTATTAAAACGTATGAGTATTAAAAATATATTAGAGGTTATTTTTGGAAGATGGTTATTGGTTAGGAATTAACAAGTTAGGTTTGTGTTAGTTACGTATTTTACAAGCTTTCTTTTCATCTTTTTTTGTATAAATAAGTCATATTGGCTCTCTTCTTATTAGTTCAATTCAATGACAATAATGAAAGGTTACATTTCAATGAAAACTTTGATTCTCCTTTTCTTTTCCTTTCTTGCTTCTTCAAGCGTTTCTTTCTCTTTTCATTATTTTTTCATCTTTCTTGTTTCATCATGAAGATATCTCTTATCCATGTCTCTTACCATATTTTAACATGGTATCAAAGCATAATTATTCGATCACTTCCACTTATGTTTTTATCATTCCAAGATTCAAGAAAGAATCATCATCATGCATCAATCATCAAAGTAAGGAATCTTACACTATGGCTAAGGATGGTGATGATCATAGCATAAATCAAGGGGTGTAGGTGGACTACCTTGTTGAAGTGATCCCCATCACTTCAAATCAATTCCAAGCTCGAGAGTGAAAATTATCACTCACCTACTTGAGGGGAATATTAAAAATATATTAGAGGTTATTTTTGGAAGATGGTTATTGGTTAGTGTAACACCGCGAATTTTACGATTTTGAATTCTAAGATTTTATTAATATTGTTATTTATTATATTTTGGAAAATGAATTTCTGGACATTTTCGGTAAAGAATTAGACGAAACTCTAGTTGAGTTTTAGTCTTGAAATTCTATTTCCAATCTGGTGGTAAATTTTCATGAATTTCGGAGACAGTCGATTTCGGACCACTGTCGGGGCCGAATCTCACCCAGTACGGCTCAAAAAGCGGTTTTTGAGTTCCGTAACTCAAAGCCGAATTCCGATTGCGCCGATGGCTTCATAATTTCATTTCGAGTCAATATAGACCCTGAGTACACTCATAGCTATTTTCTAAATATTTTTCACTCGGAATGCCGAAATCTGAAATTCTAATCGAATATTAAGATCGGGCGATTTATAATACCCGGTCGAGTATTGGCCGATAATACTCGGGCATGTTTACCGCAAGTGTCCGCGAAGTGATCATTTCGTATTGGGATGTGAGATTTGACTTTCCATAAAGCAAACCTCACATCTCTTTCTCAAATCTCTTATGAGATCATCATTAGCCACCCTAGGAGATTTTGTAATGATTTCCTAGAGGTAAATCATTTCCCTTTCCTCATTAAACATTCCACACTTCACACTTCACTCTCACACTCTTTCTTTTGCAAAAAATTTCAAGAGAAGGTAAAAATCCTCTCTTCATTTTTTCCTTGTTTCTTCCATCTTCAATCATTGATCTCTCAACATTCAACCAATGGATGTTGATGAGATTTAAGTATGTTGTTCATTAGT
>NC_032012.1:23302057-23302871 GCF_001865875.1 Lupinus angustifolius
AAGGATGGTCAAGACCATGTGATGTTGGACCGGATGGATGAAAGGGATGTATAATCACGAAGGGGAAAAAGAGAAATGATTTTAAGTATTTTAGTAACGATCTTAGAAATATCGGAAACTAACGGATTTTTATTTTGGTAGTTACGAAGATTTCGGTGTTCGAACCTTGAAACCAAACCACCCTTAGTTGACGAGTTAAAGCACGCTTCATTAAGGTGAGAGAGAACACATCGTGACATAGTATATGACACCCGGATCTCCTAAACCATCTCAAAGGTTTTGGGGTTAACTTAGATTTTAAGAAACCCAAGATTTTGATGTTTGAATGCTTTTGAATATATATGATTATTGATGAAATGTGTTGAATATTGTATATGAATGTTGTTGGGAACTTTTCTGAGTGCAGGTGTTTGAAAAACCATGTTTGAATGTGTTTCGGTTGTCAAAAAGGGCAAGATTGGTACTATGTCCAAGTCCCTGTCACTTGGGCGAGGAATGGGCGAGGGGAAGTTTTGGTTCTGGAACTCCCCCGCCTGGGCGACAGAATCTCGCTTGGGCGAGCAAACCTTGCCTGGGCGAGAACGCCCAGGATTTTAATGAGCCCCTGGAATTCTCTCGCTTGGGCGAGAGATGTCTCGCTTGAGCGAGAAGAGGCCTCGCTTGAGCGAGAAGAGGCCTCGCTTGAGCGAGAAGAGGCCTCGCTTGAGCGAGAAGAGGCCTCGCTTGGGCGATAGTACCTTCGTCTGGGCGAGGAAGGCTTCAATTTATTTGAGATTTAAAGATGAATTGTCGCTTGAGCGACTAGTCCCTGCTT
>NC_032012.1:23302971-23303482 GCF_001865875.1 Lupinus angustifolius
AGTCGTAGTGGTAGGGACGTTACCCTTTGAGTTATGATGTGAATTAGGGCACTGCCCAGAAAGGAACCCAGGATACCACAGAGCGAGATCGGCTGACTGTAAGAGGCTTGGCCTGGGATCATCCAGGGTATTCATCGATAGTCGTAGTGGTGGGATGTATTTCCTTTATATTACGTGTTAACGTAAGATCGGGACCCACAAGAAGCATTCCAAAGGGAGATGACTTAAGGTGGGCCGAGCATGGTAAATAATGATTAAAAGATTTAATCATCTAACTGCGGTTAGTGTTCATATGCATATGGTTAATAATGGAGTAGTGGAGAGGAAATTGACGGGATGACTTAGATCACCGTGATGTTGAGAGGGACGGCATTGATTGGACGGTGATTCGCCAACAATGTCTGGAGGGAGAGTCTGAGTGAGACGAGTCCCTTGTATTCCTGGGGAGGTACCCTGTTGGATCGGACAGTTCTCACAGGCCAAACTAGACGATCTCTGACAATCCCTCTTT
>NC_032012.1:23303582-23329933 GCF_001865875.1 Lupinus angustifolius
TGGTTTGAAGAATGCTCACGCCATCAATGAATTATATTCATTAGATGTCTTACTCTCTCTATTTCTCTTCTTTTCTATTGCTTGCTTTTCGGACGTGTGCTCGTCAGATAGACAGCTTTGCTCGGATTTGGAGCTACCCGTCCGTGATGTTCCAGGAAGGGGCATGATGAATTGAGGAGAGGCAGTACCCTAGCTTTGGAGTTAGCCACTAGGAGTTGCTTATCATTTTGTGACTTTTGAAACACTGACAGCTTCAGCTTGTTCATGTCTTTGTTTTGTGTCTTTTGGCGATGATTAATATTTCCGCCCTTTCTTGTTGGATATGTATATTAAGTACTTATGATCTTTTATATCTATGAAGATGTATATTCAGGAAATGTTGTATCATTTCAGTTACCGTTAGGTAACCGGTTTTGATTTCCGCGTTATATGTTACTTAAAGTGATGTCCCAGAAAAGAAATGTTTTTAAAAGGAAACAATTTTATATCACCAATACAAACAAAAAAATTTACTCACTTTTCCGCGTAATAAATAAAGAGTATTTTTCGGGGCGTTACAGTTAGGAAGTTGAGAATTAACAAGTTATGTTTGTGTTAGTTACTTATTTTACAAGCTTTTTTCCATCTTTTCTCTTGTATAAATAAGTCATATTGACTCTTTTCTTATTAGTTCAATTCAATGACAATAATGAGAGATGTTACATTTCAATGAAGACTTTGATTCTCCTTTTCTTTTCCTTTCTTGCTTCTTCAAGCTTTTCTTTCTCTTTTCATTATTTTTTCATCTTTCTTGTTTTATCATGAAGATATCTCTTATACATGGCTTTTACCATATTTTAACATGGTATCAGAGCATAATTATTCGATCACTTCCACTTATGATTTTATCATTCCAAGATTCAAGAAAGAATCATCATCATGCATCAATCATCAAAGTGAGGAATCTTACACTACGGCTAAGGATGGTGATGATCATAGCATAAATCAAGGAGGTGTAGGTGGACTACCTTGTTGAAGTGATCCCCATCACTTCAAATCAATTCCAAGCTCGAGAGTGAAAATTATCACTCACCTGCTTGAGGGGGATATTAAAAATATATTAGAGGTTATTTTTGGAAGATGGTTATTGGTTAGGAAGTTGAGAATTAACAAGTTATGTTTGTGTTAGTTACTTGTTTTACAAGCTTTTTTTTCATCTTTTCTCTTGTATAAATAAGTCATATTGACTCTTTTCTTATTAGTTCAATTCAATGACAATAATGAGAGATGTTACATTTCAATGAAGACTTTGATTCTCCTTTTCTTTTCCTTTCTTGCTTCTTCAAGCTTTTCTTTCTCTTTTCATTATTTTTTCATCTTTCTTGTTTCATCATGAAGATATCTTTTATCCATGGCTCTTACCATATTTTAACATGGTATTAGAGCATAATTATTCGACCACTTCTACTTATGATTTTATTATTCCAAGATTCAAGAAAGAATCATCATGCATCAATCATCAAAGTGAGAAATCTTACACTATGGCTAAGGATGGTGATGATCATAGCATAAATCAAGGGGGTGTAGGTGGACTACCTTGTTGAATTGACCCCCATCACTTCAAATCAATTCCAAGCTCGAGAGTGAAAATTATCACTCACCTGCTTGAGGGGATATTAAAAATATATTAGAGGTTATTTTTGGAAGATGGTTATTGGTTAGGAAGTTGAGAATTAACAAGTAATGTTTGTGTTAGTTACTTGTTTTACAAGCTTTCTTTTCATCTTTTCTCTTGTATAAATAAGTCATATTAACTCTTTTCTTATTAGTTCAATTCAATGACAATAATGAGAGAGGTTACATTTCAATGAAGACTTCGATTCTCCTTTCTTTTCCTTTCTTGCTTTTTCAAGCTTTTATTTCTCTTTTCATTAATTTCTCATCTTTCTTGTTTCATCAAGAAATATCTCTTATCCATGACTCTTACCATATTTTAACAATGAGTGACCTTGATAATGACATGTACATCAGCAAATATTATGGAAAGTAACATTAAATGAAAAAATGTCACTACATATGTCGAAAAGTAAATGAAAATTTAGACAATAAATAAAATCATTAAATTAGAACAATGATAATTTAAATCAATAGCTTGTATCTTGTCACCTAATTTACAGAGAAAAAATGATGTGTTATTACTTTAAATTAGTTTAAAATTTATTAAATCTCATTTAATAAAAGGGAATCAAATCTCATTTCCAACCCCAATAATTTATACTACCATGATTATAAAATTTACTAAAACCGAATCCAATGTGAGCTCCAAAGAGGTATATTATAAAATTATTAATTCTGGTAAAAAATAATTAACAATTTGGACGGAGGATAACATATTAAAAGATAATATGTTAGTTAAAACTTTAAAAGATTTTAGTGTTGTAGTAATTATCTTTTTATTATTGTCACCAACATAAAACATTATATATTTTATATAATTTTTACTATTAATTATGAAAATATACATTGTACAAAAGTGATTATATAGTATGAGTAGCTATACAATAGTACATGCAACATTTTAGGAGATAAACAAATTAAGGAGAACTAGCATATGACAAGTGGTGATTAAAACGTGATATTTTTTATGAGAAGCGGATAAAATGTGGGTGTGTACATTGTAAGTCCGAGGAGCTGTTTGAGAGGGAAAAATTGCATCAAGGATCTAACATTTGTCAAATGATAACATCATCAATAGCTTTTTTATTATATAGTTAATAAATAAACTCATTTCACATCATCGCTTGTCACATGTCACTTCCTTCATAATTCCTCCCTAAATAATGTTTCATTGTACTACTAGACATCTATCCACACTACATAATCAATCTTATGAGTTGGGATTAATTTAAAATAATTTCTCATATACAACAAGTTTTAAAAAATAAGTATAATTTTGCTAAACATATATAACTAAAATAACTTATTTACACTATAATCTATTAAGCAATACTTATTGAGTTATTTGACACAATCAAAAATCATTTATTAAATTATCCTCAAAGTTGTTTGAATTTTCAAATATTTTAGTATCACAATTTTGCACCACTTTCTTACTGGAAGTCATGTTGAGTTTTAATAAAGTTATTAGGTTGCATAATAATCATATCAATTATATGAAATTTGGCTTGGAAAGAGTGGATATAAAGTTCATTATTTTGTTATATGGTTCTTAAGTTGTTGACATTGCAAGTATATGCTTTTTGAAATATATCATTTTTAATTTGAAGTTTCACAACATCATTGTCATTATTTTTCTTATGTATTTATTTGAATATGCGAATGCGTGAGTAACATGTATATTACTAATCATGTGAATGCACATGTTCTTAACCATGTAAATGCACGAATAACATGTGTATTTTTAACTATGTGGCAAAAAAATATTGTCATGTGTAAATTGCACAAGTAATTTACTAGTTATACCTAATAAAAATGTATATTGTTTTAAATTATTTGATATATTAAACATATTTTATTTTAAGTAATCATAATAAATATGTATGTGTTAATAACTTAGTCATTATTTCATACCTACAATCTAAATTTATTATTTTACTTTATAAAAAATTATTAATTAAAAATATTTATTACCCAAACATATTTCCCTCACTCATATCATTATTCCTTCCTTTCAACTATAGTCTTCCTCATCCTTACAACCAGGGATACAGACTCCCATCACCTTATCCCATTTTTAGATTGCACGATTATTTTTAATTCTCATTTAGTCATCAATGCACAGTGCAAAGAGAGAAGGATTTTGAATTGCATTTGATTTTGTATCCAATTACCTAATTTTTGAAATTTCATGCTTACTACATTTTAAGTATGTAGAGCATATGCATTAATGTGTCATTAGGCTGCATTTATGAGTTTTCTTCCTAATTGAGGGAAGAAAAGTTTTTGGGCCCCTAAAGTTATTTTCCTTTCTTCGCTATTTGTTTTGGTATCCGAAGGACTAAAAATACTAAAATCCATGCTATGCTGAATTGTAAAATAATAACACTTAAAATTATTATTTAACAGTGTTTTTGAGCACTATTTATATAAACATAATAAAATATAATATTAAACTCAACAAAGTGCTATATAAATTAGACATTTAAGATTGCTAGGTTAAGTGAAGGTTTACTCAAGTAATGTTAGTCAAAATTCTAGAGGCACAGAATACTAAGAAAAACCATTCACTAAATAATTAGGTGAGATTTGAAATTCATGAATAAACATAAATATTATGGAATTAAGGTTTGCTTCTCCCATTGTGCAAGAGTCTATGAGCTAGGTCCATGTTTTTTTTTTGAAGTGGGCTATATCCATGTTATTTTGAAGTGGGTTATGTCCATGGTTGTCTCGTGGTCTTTTCTTTTTTATCATAAAGGGGAAGAAAAGTTTGGTTGTCTTGAGAAAACGAGGAAAGAAGTAGAAGGAGAAAAGTAATAGAGAAATTAGATTTTTCACTCATTTGATTGAAAAAGAGTAGATAAAATAAAAATATGTGAGACCCAAATAAAATCATTTTTTACTAAATATGGAGAGAAAACATAGTGGAAAGAGATAGATGATTTAAAATGATAAAAGAATAAAGTATATTCTCAAAAGATAATTTATCTTCTTAAATTTACTTGTTGTTTGATATATGTCTTCTTTTTCTTATCTCTAGAAGTTTTCATTTTAAAGTATAATATAAGAAGAAAAAATAAGACATATCAAACAATGAGCGAATTTAATGAGATAAATTATTTTCTGTTATGAGGAGACACTCTACTCTCAATAATAATATGACTTTAGAAATTTTCATTTATTAACTTTTTCCATTCCTTTAATTTTAAGGATATTTTTGTCTTTTAAAATATGACATTTTTCTCTCCTCTTACTTTCTATTCAATCAAGAAAGAAAATAGAGAAGAAAATATTTTTATCATCTCTTTCTTTTTCATTTCACTCATACCAAACAATATAAAAAATCTACTCAATTTCAGAGAAGACAACTGGTGATCATTGTGTATTCATTAAAATGTATGAAGATGAAAACTTTATTATTCTCCTCTTATATGTTGATGATAGGTTAATCATTGGGCATGACGCGAGACCAAGATTGTTGGTTTGAAGAATGCTTTAAGCAAGTCTTTTGCTATGAAAGACTTGAGTCATACAAAACAGATCATTGGAATAAGGATAATCAAATATCGTTCCAAGAAGTTATTATGGCTATCACAAGAGAAGTACATTGAGAAAGTTCTCAAGAGATTCAACATGGATAAGGCAAAGCATGTCAGTGTTCCACTTGCTGGACATTTCAAGTTAACAACAATGCAATGTCCAACTAGTGATGAAGAAAAGAAAGAAATGAGCAGAATGCCTTATTCCTCTGTGGTAGGAAGCCTAATATATGCTATGATCTGTACAAGACCAGATATTGCACATGCACTTGGAGTTGTGAGTTAGTTCTTGTCCAATCCCGACAAAGAGCATTGGAATGCAGTAAAGGGGATATTGAGATATCTAAGGGGAACTACCAAAAGATGTTTATGTTTTGGTAATGAAGATCCTATATTAGTAGGATATGCAGATGCTACATGGCTGGAGATGTAGATTCCAGAAAATCAACATCAGCTTATCTAACTACCTTTGCAGGGAGCTGTATCTTGGCAATCCAAGTTACAAAGATGTGTTGCATTATCAATAATTGAAGCAGAATATATTGCAGCATCTGAAGCCGACAAGGAGATAAAATATATGAAAAACATTTTGCATGAGTTGGGTTATGTCCAAGATAGATATGTTTTGCACTATGACAACCAAAGTGCAATTCACCTAGCTAAGAATCATATGTTTCATTCTCTGACAAAGCACATTGATTATCGTTATCATTGGATATGAAATGCTTTGGAGGATGGTGAGTTGCACCTAAAGAAAATTCATACAGATAACAACTGGTCTGACATGATGACCAAGACAGTTTCATTCAAGAAGCTAACAGATTGTTGCAAAGGTGCAAGACTGGTGATACCCATCAATTAATTGAGGAAGTGAGAGATTTGTTGGGAATCATTCCTAATTGATGTGGAAGCAAGACCAATGAATTTTGGTAGATAAACCATTGAATCATTAAATGATGGTTATTCCAAAGTCTTGAAATTATTCATTGACTCTTGAGAATTATGAAGTCCAACTTAGGAAGTTGGAATAGCACTTTTCAAAGTGTCTTAAAAAATATGACAACAATTAATCATCCACTATGTCTTTATGATGGATCATTCCTCCTCTTCACTATATATAGGAGACTTGTGAGGAAGAGATATAACAAGCAAGTGAGAAACAATATCATAGAGAGAAAGTGAGATAGTTTATCCACATAGTATGAGATTTGTATTCTTAGTGAGATACTAGAAAGAGTTTGTATTTTCATCCTTTTGGGTGAGATTGAATGTTATCCTCTTTGTAAGAGATAATCAAATATTGTAATCATACTTTCTATAGTGAAGATATTTTATGGACTAGGTCCCGTGGTTGTTTTCTTCTCACATTGAGGGGTTTTTTCCACGTTAAAATTATTGGTGTTATTCTTCTACTCTTCTCTATTTTCTTTATCCACTTGCCACTTTCACAAGTGCCCATTTTGCATCACACAGAGGAGGGAAATTGATTCTGAATTTCCCAACAACGAGTTATATTTTAGAGGAAAATAAAGGGATTTAAAACCTTCAGAACTGTCTTGCAATTGTATTTCCTAACTCAAGTTTTTTCCTCCCTTCTATTACCTTTAAAAATCAACTCTCAACCCTAAAATAAAAATACAAGGTGCGTGAATATGACTGAAAAGACAACATCATAGACAATGAAAAGAGAAGGTTCTCGGGGAGCAATAATGCTCCAATTGCTATACTTTTTTGAGTCCCAAAGATATGGGTTTTCGTTCACTGAGGAGCATATTCAATGGACACCCTGAAAACCAAAGAGCTTCTAAACTTAGGTGCTTGACTTAAGAAGCCCTAAAGAAGAAACTGAATGACTTGCCACATCTATGGCCACAAACAAAATTCAATTATCACTTTTAAAGAAATATCTAGAATACTTTAATATAAGTTCAAGTGTATAATGTCTAAAACAATGTTCCTGAAATAATGTTAGTGGAAGGCAAACTAAAGTTTGCCTCTAGTGTTTGCACTCCACTACGAAATTGTTTCTTAAAATGTCAACAATGTCATGCTACATGCTTTTAATGATTTTCCCCTTGTTTAAATTATTTTGGTCATTGCCCAACATGGTTAATTACCTTTTTTAAGTCTGGATTGGTATCTGAAAATTATATTAGATTTTGATTAATTTGAGTTGAGTAAGAAGATTCACTTAAGTTAACAAAGTTCTATTTACATTTTTTATTTTGTTTTTTTATAAGACTCGAACCCAAGTTTTAAAAAACTAAACTCTTCACCACTTAAAATAACAAGCCTCGTATAAAATACAAATGTTAAATTCAAATATAAAATTGTTATTCTTAAATAAACTTTTCTAATATTTGACTTTATATACATTTATTATATTCATCTTTCACTTAACTTTTTTTATTCTTTTGTACACAGGCATGTAAAAAATACATACATAATCCAGATATTAAAAGTAAGATAAAGCATAAGCCAATATGTCCATGAGTGAGGACAAACATCACTACATCAGTGGCTCTGAAATGTAACATGGCTCATACAATGCATTCATTCTAAATTTGCTGTTGCTGCTATGGTAACTCAGTGGGGTATGCTGTGTTCATGCACTAGCGTGGAAAATAATATTCTTACCATTATTTATCCCACTTTTTTGTACCATTTCATTGGTTTAACTTTAATATATATTAAAATCAACACAAATTTTATATCCTCTTAATAAATTGGTCTATAAATAATCTTAACCATAAAAATGTGAAATGTCACATGTCTTTTTTGTGGGTGTAAAAAGTAATATCTGACTTTCTTATATATAGATAGCTTTTTTGGCTCATTTATTTATTAGGTGGAAATTACATTTAGTTTTAAATATTAATTAATATCCCTAAATACATAAAAAATGACCGGAAATATCAAAAGATAAAAAATTATCACAAACAAGGTAAGATATTTAGGATTGATGCTCTGATTCTTAAGACAACTTTCATTTTTGCCGATTAAGACCCTTAAATATTTTCTTGATCATTCATTAGAAGTAAAACATAGGGAAATATTTATAGGTGTTCTTAAAATTATTGGGAAAGAACAAAAAAAGTTTATATCAAAAACTGGTAAAGTTAAAGTGTAAAAATGAAAATTTGGGTGGTTTTGGTTATTACGTTTGAATTTATAAAAAAAAACTGATTGAGTTTTAATACTAGCCTTTATATAATGTTACCGTGTCATTTTATCATCTATCCTTTATATTTTATTATCATTTACTATTTAAAAAATTAATACAAATGAATAATGAATGACTGACTGTGTATAAATCTTTATACCGATAACACATATTTTTAGTTAAAATTATATTTTTAGTTGCCATTATCGCTTTTTGGCACCTTATATTATCGTCATCGTATCATAATATCCTCCGTCATTATACAGAGAGAGTGCTGGTGGCATTTTCCACAATTAACATGACCCAATTTGAAATTAATGGCATTTTCCTTTCTACATTGATGCTACCGAACTTGGTAGTGACAGCATTGAATTTTTCAAATGGGAAGTTCCATCATTTGAGAATTGGAATGACCCTCCACATGTGAATTCACTTGGAGACATGTGGCAACTTTTTCAACTGTCTACTTGGCATTGTAACATTCAAAGGTTGATACATCAATACATAATTTTCCATCCACATTCACTTTCACTTCTATGCGTATAAAAGGAAACACCACTATGCTTCAAACCCCAAGCCCCCACCTCACCTCAAATAAATTTATTTCTTTCAATCCCTCTAAAAATGAGAACAAAAGTCATGGCTGCTCTTACCTCAAGTCTAAGACTTAGCCCACAATATAATAGCAAAGACTATGAACAACACCATGGTTTTGTGGTGGAAGAAATTGAAGGGCTTATTAAAGTACACATAGATGGACACGTGGAACGACCCCAAATTGTTCCATGTGTCACACCTGCTTTGAGTCCAGAACTGAATGTGATTTCTAGAGACATAGTCATTGACCATGTTACAAACACTTGGGCACGTTTCTATGTTCCAATTTGCCATAAACAGAAGCTACCTTTACTAATCTATTTTCATGGTGGTGGCTTTTGTGTTGGCTCTGCAGCTTGGAGTTGCTACCATGAATTCCTTGCTAGACTATCTACCACAGTAGAGTGCATGATTATATCAGTGAACTATAGATTGGCCCCGGAGAACCCTCTCCCAGCACCATATGATGATGGTTTAAAGGCCCTAATATGGGTGAAAAACCAGATGATATATAATTATGAGGCTAGTAAATGGTGGACTAAAAAATGCAACTTTTCTAGTGTTTTCTTAGCAGGGGATAGTGCAGGTGCTAACATAGCCTATAATGTTGCAACAAAGGTAGGTGCTAAACTAAGGCCTTTAAGCTTGAAGGGTCTTATTCTGATACAACCCTTTTTTGGTGGAGAAGTAAGAACTGTCTCAGAGAAATGCATGGGACAATCACATGGTTCTGCTTTGAACTTGACAGCATCTGATGCATACTGGCGCTTGGCACTGCCATCTGGTGCTGACCGTGACCATCCATGGTGTAATCCTTTGGCAAAAGGGTACATGACATTGAAAGAGTTGAAGCTGTTGCCTACCTTGGTTTGCATATCAGAGACGGATATATTGAAGGACAGAAATTTGGAGTTTTGTGATGCTCTTGGAAAAGCAGGGCAAAGAGTGGAATATGTGGTGTATAAGGGTGTTGGACATGCATTTCAGATTCTAAGCAAATCTCAGGTTTCGAAGAGTAGAACCAATGAAATGATGGCTCGTATCAACTCTTTCATGGCTCTTTGATTCTCTGTTTTATTATTTTTGCTTGCTTAATCTCTATGTAGATATGTTAACTCTTGCTGAAAATTTTAACTGGGTATTGCCAATTGTAAATTATTGAAGCAAAGGGCTATCCCACTATAAACCAATTTAGTAGAACTTCATATTATTATAACTAGACTTAAAATTTTAAATTATTGATCATATGTAAATCGTCGGTAGAAATGATAACTTCTCTTAAACTATTCCAAGAATCATATATAACTATCATATTTTAGAACAACGTGTGATTAGGAAGCCAGTAGACCAGTATACGAGTTTCTTTAGATGATGAAGTTCTCTGTTATCGTCGTGTTTTATTCTTTTTTTAAAAAAAATTGTTTTAACTTGCGAATGATTAATTAAAGTAACGTTTACTAGTACGCATTGATCTAAGTGATAATAAATTTGATTTCCTTGACCACGACCTGGGGTTTGAGTCTAGTTGATAGAAAAAATATAGAAGCTGAAAGAATCTGCCCCAGTAATGAGTCTTAACTCGATGCTATATTTTAATGAAAGATGATTTTCATTCATCCAATTAATGAATTATAACTATTTACCACCTATATCATTTGTGCCATTTTAAAAGAAATAGATGTCAATAAGAAAATTATAATATAATATAATAGATACCAAATCACATTAAACAGTCAATAACTAAACAATTTGCAGATAAACATAACTACACAAGTATTATCCAAGACAGTTGGAAATATTGGCATAAATACTAACGTCTTCAACCTAAATCGGTGTTGAAACATTCTTGCCTAGCTAGACATCATGACATGGTCAATTGCCTGTAGAGCTTGGTTGGAAAAAAATCGCACATCGACATCAGGATCCTCACTGAGCTCAACCAAACATGGACGGATTGTTTTTTCCACCACCTAAATGGCAAGGATGCTCACATAATAAGTCAAACAAACGAAGGATGAACAGAAGACGAAAACACAAGAATGTATGATACTTACAGACTGATCAACGATTGGGAAGATGGACTCTAATACCTTTGCAACATTGAACTTTATGTTGGGCACTCTACAGGAGCAGTGAAAAACTTAAACAAGTACAACAACTGTTTTTGACCCTTACCCTATGGCAATATAACAAACTATAAAAAGTAAAACCACTTATTCAGATAGAAAAGAGCAAAATGAAATACCTGTCTTTTGATGCAGCAACAACAACAGGCAACAATGTTGAACAAGTGATTTCGGAGCCCATTACAGGAGCAAGCATAGAAGTAGCACGAAGAATGGTCATCCGATATAAGTAGTGTGGATTGTTAATCATCTCCAAAACCTGTACCATACATGGCATGCTGATACTTGTAAAGTTGCCTTTAAGAGAATAACAGAAAAAGTAGTAGCTGGTAGACAGATATTTCAATAAAAGCATCTTCAGAGTTCAGACCCTATAAAGGTGGGACCTATAAGAAGCTCATGAGATAATTGGTCTACTGCGTAATAACAATAAATTAAGCCTGCCAACATATGAACCTGTGGAATTATATGCTGCATAGCCCACTCAGGACCAAATTCTTCAGCAAGGCGTTTCAAGTTGTTTGCAGCTGCTTCACGAATAGAATGCACCTGCAATATACACTCAGAAGGTTAACAGCAATAATCACGAGGTCCCAAAATATACTCACACAAGCAAGGAGATGGAGAGCTCAAACCTTATCCTGTAACCATTGCATGCATAGAGCACCAAGCTTATCATCGAAAAACCCAACCCCCAATTGACTTGCCAATAAGGGTATATACTCTATTATTGCAAGCCGGACCCTCCAATGCCTATCCTCAGCAAGCTCAACAATGGCTGGTAATAAAGATTGGGATAACAGATCGATTCCAATAACCTACAAGAATGGATTGATCATTATGACTGACAATGTTGCTTTAGTTGTATGCATTTTATTTTAGGTGTGAGTATATGGAGGCATGCAGACATAAGGTCATCAACAAAAGTCATAACTTCTTTATGCTAGAATGAATAGCATCATACAAGGAAAAGATAAAAGGTTTGCTAAAGAATATAAAACATGCAAATTAAAACAATTACAGAGCATATAAGTGATATAACAACCTGATTCACTTGATCAAGCTTGCTGATGATGTTTAGGCGCACATCAGGAAATTCATCCTTCAAAAGAGAAAGGAAAATCGGAAGAAGCTGCTCAATGGTTGCTTCCTGCAATGAAAGTAAAACAGAACTAAGAATCGCATCACATTTACACTTAAAAGCAACTACTATCACAATTAGCCCTGGAAAAAAGAAAAGAATAAAATCATTCATGGACTGTTTATTTTATTTGCAAAAATGAAGAAGTTGGTAAATCGACTAAATCCCAATATACGTCTTGAATTTCTTGGAATAAAAAAGGGTTAAAAGTGGTGACGCCACAAAAATTATTCGATCTAGCAGAATTAAATAATCACAACCCAGTAAATTCAATAGAAGTCTTCATAACAGCAAAATGCAGAAGTCAGCTACCACAAAGTAACCAGACAAGCATAAAAATATACAAAATCCTACCAAATACAGAAAATGCATAATGTGTGGGCCAAACACAGATGACATGAAAGGCATTGATAACATTTACATAGTTTATGACTTTGCCAACTTAAAAGACCTCGATACTGCACTAAACCTAGATTGGGCAATAGTTACTCTTTTTTCCCTTCATTATACAGGCTGGGAGGACAGGGGGAGGTGGAGATTTTTAAAGGTGAATCTGGCGAACTTCTGGACAGGTATCTCTGGTGCATGTATGAGTATGACACATGCCCTACCCTACTTTCAAAGGACATATTTGAGTACATAGTTGTTGACAGTTTTAATTACCTATATGGCTATACATCACAATCAGGTGATTCCTTTGAGGAATCTGTGAAACATACTCTACGACCCAAAGTTCCAACATGATGTCTTGAACTCGGCTTAGAGAATGGGAAAAATAAAAACAAATGGACTTTGTTATGAGCAATACACTGAAAGATAAAAAATGAATAATTTGTAAGAAACCCAACAGATTTCACCAAGCAAAATATGACAATGCATATTCTTGTCTAGTGCACACTGACTGCATAAACTGCTATTTGACATTTATACCTTTCCTAACACTGGAGCCATTCCCATTATTACTGAAGCCAACGCAGAGCGGACATGCTGTGAAGAATCCGATGACAATTCCTGCAAAAATTGTTCAAAGGTATTTAAACATACAATAATCAATTGCACAAACAAAACAGAAGAGTGCCTCTATATTAAATTTAGAAGAATTTCTTTCCCAAAGATGCACACCTTCACACAAGGAAGAATATGCTGAATTGCAAGGTCAGGATTTAAAATCCGGCAAAACTTGGTCACTTTTCCAGCAGCTGCTATGCGTACTTCAGCCTCATTGTCTCGAAGCAACCGCACATAGGCAGGGACCAATTCCGTTCTTTAAAAACAATAGTGACGAAAGAAAATCTTAAGAAACATATATAGATATATTGCTTGGGCTTCAGCTTTAAGCCCTACTAAATATATGATGAAATCAATATAGGAATCAGTGATGTTGGAACAGTACAATTTACGATTTAACTTGTACGCAACATGCGCATTGCCGCATTGGTGAACGGAGAGTCGTTCGAATCATGTGATACGATGCCGACTCGTGAATTGCTGGATGGAGACCGATTCCAGCTGCTACAGTGGCGCAGGTTTTGCAATCAGATTCCGTAGTTCCGAAGTCTGGTCTGTCACAGCCCATAATTAAAGTGTCTCTTTTTTCTTTTTAAATGTGCATCTTCTGTACAGAGCATTTAATGTCTTTTAGGCCTTTTTAATATATATCTTGGACATCTACGAGACTTCTATATTGTGCCTTTTTAGTATCTTTTAGGCTGTTTTTAGTATTAGTTTATAATTATAATGACATCTTCTAAACTTCTAGAATGTACGTTTATTCTAGAAATCTTCCAGACTTCCCAGTTCCCATACATTTCTTCTCCCATTTCTCTTATTCTCAGGTTCCATCCCATATTTCTATTCTTTTTTATAAACATACATTCAATACAGCCATAGCTCAAAAAAAGGAAGTGGAGAAAGATATGCTTCAAGCTATTTTTCCTTATGTTTATGAATCTTCAGGTTTGATACAATTTACAATTCAAAAGTCAAATTTCTCTATAGATTCACAGTTTGAAATCGAATTTTGATAACCTTGATATGAATCATATGTTCTGGTATATGAATCATTATCGAGAATGACAAGTCCCGACTAATGAAAATCACTCAAGGGTGACTTTGCAGTATATTCACATAGGCTAGGACACTAATAGAAAGATATGTAATGAGAAACAATACCTGGTAGGCTCAGGTCCCACAGCTTCACATAGCTCATACAACTGATTTGCAACCATGTAACGGACACGCCAAGACTTATCCTATCAAGGCTCAAATTAAATAAATTAATTAATTAAAATATTACTTGGTATGGTGTACAACACGTTATACAAATATAAATGCAGGGAGACCAAACTACTAAGGGATTCACCAAAAAGCTGCTAAGAATGTGTTTGGGAGTAAACAGGGATGGAAGAAACAAATCGCATGATTTTTCTTTCCCCTGTTTGGATGTTTAAAACAACCAAGTTACAAATTAAAATTATGATAATTCTAATTCAGCTTTGTGAATTGTTTTTTGGTATAACCAACTGTGTCCAAGATAAGGAACTAATCCATTTCAGAGGTGTAACCTAGTATCTTTGGCCTAGTATTATATGTAGGGATCCAGTGAGACCTTACACTACTAGACTAATACTTTTTTGGTATTCAGCTTTGTGAATTTACTACTATTTCTTAATAAACTATTACCTTAACATTATTCCCAACAAAGATGTTTAGAAAATGAAACACGTTCGATCAACAGAATACGAAACAAAGCCCTACTGTGCTCTGGGTTAGCTTTCCAATGACAAAAAGTTCATATTAAAACATAGTTAACATCACTGAGTTACTGGCATTCCCTTCCATAAGCATAGACGAATATTGTCCTGGCAGGTCAGAATAACCCAAACAACATCCTCACACCCTGACACATTTCCCTTACTTCTTTTAGGTAAAAGGTGTAATCCTATTCAGTAGATGTTATTTTAGTAACAAAACATTCCAGGACATTCTTGCAAAATTAAAAAACATAAGATTATAAATTCATGAGATGAAAAACAACTAGTCTCTAGACGATGACATGAGTGTAATGAAGAAAAGAAACTAATTATATATTATCAATAGTTTTATCCACCCTCCTAAGAATACCTGGGAGAAGTTAACAATAACTGGGAGTATATGTGCAGCACAATCTTGTGGCTCCAACAGCTTTCCAAGTGCAGCACAGCCCTCCACAGCCAACAATCTAACAGAATCTTGATCTAATCCAAATAATAAGTACAATTTAATATTTAAAAACCAATGTATATTTTGGAAAAAAGATAATAGAGTCTACAACATAATCAAACAGCTTAGTGCACTTCACAAATGATAGATACTTTCCATCTAGAAAGAAAAATATATGTTTATTTAATTACCATCCTGAGTAAGATCGTCAAAAATCGACATGATGTCTGCTTTCAAATGAGCATATTCAACAGTAGCGGCAAATTTCCCAAGATTTGATGCAGCAGACCTTCTAACCATAGGCATATCATCTTGACATAACTGACTGTATATTGATCTCAACTCTGTCTTTGACGTTTCTGGTGCACTTGCATACACAATATGAAATAATCCACATGCAGAGACTCGGGCAGTAAACCATTCACCTGCTGCTAATCTCTGAAAGAGAAATTGTAGCATGAATTGGGCAAGATGTTCGACCAGCATAATGAATGGGAACTAGCAGGATATATACAATACATCATAAATGATAGACAAGGACTACAACACACATGATCACTAGGCCTAACAGAATGTTGTAGTTTTATATAGTGCAGCCAAATTGCAGAGGCATATATGGTAGAATCATTTAAGTCAACCCAGAGCCATTAACTAACCTTTTTTCATTAAGTAGACTACAAGGTTGTTCACATAATGGAAAATATCAAATTCCAAGAAGAACTAAAAATGATACAATAATATGATAATCAGTAGCTCAGTACAACTACTTTTGTACCTCAATTGTGCAAGTAAGCATCAAAATACAGATGGTGTTAAGTTATTAATTACCTATGTTGTGAATCTTTTAGTTATGAACCATGACTTATTTTCCGGTTTTTAAAAACCACAACTTCCACAGAAGTTTTATTTATTATATGTATACTCATGTTTTTTTAATTGCTGAAGAAAAAATAAAACTTGTCTATGTAGTGGTTTTGAACCACCACTTTTTACTTAAAAAAATAAGTCAAGTTTCTTTCTTAAAAACCAAACAATAAGTTATGGTCCATATCTACAATGTTGTAAAAGCTAAACTACTTTCGTTAATAATTCAAAACTTACAGCATGTAGTAATTTTTAAGGTTACTGTCATTACAAACGTGAAAGGACTCAGTACCACATTAAGCACCACCACACCAGAACCGCGTCTGAGAAAGGAAATATTCTAGGCCTCACTCATGATGGCATTCCACATAAAACAACAATAGACATTTATGATGAAAAAATGTTAACTGACCTTCACCAATGGGATGAAATATTCAACCAAATCACTCTCCCTCATTTGAGATCCAATTCTACAAAGTGATTCCACAGCCTTATCTCTCACACAGGTTTCCTCAACAGTACAAAGATTCTCCAGTGGTGGGAGCAAAACACTGGCATGTTCCACTCCCCCGACATAAGGAACAAACACTCCCAACTCTTCCGCCATTGCAAGAAGTACCTCATCCTCATCGTCATTATTTTCAATCAAAAATGGAATTAATTCCCTACGAGTTCGCTCCTCCCCAAGAGCACGTGCAATCGTAGATAGCCTCCGAATCGAGTTCAACCGCAGCTGGATGTCATCATTTTTCAGCTCCTCGATAAGAACTGCTATCGGATATAGTGGTTCATCAGCCATAGATATTTTGTTTATATTCCCGAGGTTTCTGGCAGAATCATCAAATTGTCAAAAGGCCAACCATAACCATAAGTTCCACAAATAAATAGAAATCCGGGTAAAAAATTAGTAAGACATGAAACAGAAAACACAATCTATTACTAAACTATCACACTGGCATTTATGTACGCATAAACCATTAAAAATGAGATCGCTTGAATTTGAAACTTCTTTTAACTATATAATCCCCATTTCAATACATTAGTTCACTCCTATTAAATTCTCTGTCTCTTTCTCTCACACGCATATAATAGCTTTTTAACTTAAAAAACACGCATCGCACATCCAAAACATTTCAAAAGTTGTTCGAATTAAACAATTGAAATCAAGTGTCAAATCTGAAGAAAATATTGTACCGTATCGCACGAAACTATCGATGTCTTTCGAATTGGCGAGCTAGCTGTGGAGAAATTGAGATCGTACAGTGAATAGTTGAATAGAGTCGAATTCAAAATTCAAAAAACGCATAAATAGGAAGTGATATGAATGTAGAGAGAAAACCCTAACAAAATAAAAGAAGAGGAGAGAGGAGGAAGCACTGTGGTCACAGCTTAGTGACACCAACAGAAAACAAATGGCGCATCTCATCGACTTTAACCTTTAAAAGGCACGCACACTTGTGTGTAACTATGGACTAGTAACTTCTTTTTTTAACCCAATTTTATTGTTTATGTGAAAATAATAGCAATTAGAACACTCGAGTAAAAAATTACATTAACTTTTGTTTATTTTATTTTTTATAAAAGTAAAGCAAGAATACGTTACACTTACTTAAGGTACAAAATTAAGTTAGTTTATCGGTTATATAGTGTACAATGGTTAGGTTTTACCATAATAAATGAGTCAAACCGTAAGAAAGTGGTTTGATTTGGTTGTTTCTAGAAAACTTTGTTTTGCTTCATCGTTTCACCGATTACATTTTTTTAAGGAACTATTGCTAAAAGATGCAACACTATCCGTAGGAAAATTAAACTTGATGTTTCCAAGTCCTCAATTTGAATAAGCAAAGCAAGAACTATGTCTTTATTTCAAGACCTTGATTGGGCCTTTGTATTCTCATAGTCTTCCAAAATGAATATAACCGTTAGCATGCGGACCATGCAGATTTGGTTGATTCAATTATGAAGTATTTTTTGGATAAGTGCTTGAGAGGGGTCAAACATCAATGTTACAAATAAGGCCATCCAAGAGAAACTAACTACAAATACTAGCTTGAAGAGATTTATCACTTCAAAAAAGGATACTAGTGTGGAGGCAAACCACTAAAGTTGTAGTGGAAATGGAAATTAGGATTTAGAAGGGGGAGTTTTTGTATGCATGCTATAGTTCGTCTCAGCGATTTATGATGTTATCAAACTGTGATCTGTGAACTAGATAGATTATAATCAATCCTAGTAAAAAATTGAATTGAATTGTGAAATTGGACCCAACCATATTTTTCTTGATTTGGTTCAATTTTATCAAGTTTCCCCTTAACTCCTCAAGAATATTTTATCAAGAATATTTCTTCCCTAATTAATCTCTTTCGAGTACGTGATTGTCGCTCCAAATAAGTGTCACTTCCAAGATTCGAACTCTTGACATTTTAGTCATTTTGAGATCTAGTAAGACCTTATAACACTAGATCAGTTAAACCCACATTAATTAGTTTTTAATATGACAATAAAGGTGGAGGCAAGGTGTGATATAATAAGTGTTATAAAATATATAGTTTATATGGTGTTTTTAGTATGAGAATCCTTGTGTATATATATAGCTCTTTTCTTAACGCAATATTACAAACGGCCAATGAGGTCAAGTGATTCAATTGAGGATAGTTCTTACCAAAAAAAACTAACATAAATTATTAGGTCTTAATTGAATTGTCGTGATTAAAAAAATAGGTGCAGATGATTATATGATCATCAACTAACCTGAACTACTTTCAGGTGATGAAAACCCCTATATTTATATCAAGTGCCTAGAAACTAACGCAAAGAATTTTCAATATCAATATCTTAGTTTTTACCATTTTGGTATTTACAAAAATCTTGTACTTAGTACTTTATATGAACCTCCTAACCTACTCACCACTAGCCGAATCTTAATGGCTTCTGTTATTTATAATTCGAAATGTCAAGAAAACTATTTTTTAGCAGTAATGAAAGTGCCCAGATCTTATTGTCTGTAACGTGTATATGATACAAACAAACGAGTGGCAGAAAATATTTGTCACAAAAATACTCGACTTGGTGGGTAAGGAAATTTTGCAGAACCCAACCAGGACTTTCAAACTGAAGTCATATTGCCACGGAATCAACAGAGTTTTAAGTAAGTATTTAGAAAAATCACAATTAGACATTATAAAAAGATGCACAATAAACCACCAATACAGTGCAAACGACTATGTATATAAATACTTGACGGGTGGAAACTGTGAATAGGAACAAAGGCAATAAATAATGTGGTGGAGGAGGTAAAAACATCCCTTGTCCACTTGACTACTCAATATCCAACATTACCTCATTAAACATAAATGTAACCAAGAACCATCAAAAGATAAGATACCAACAAATAATTTGATAATTGGAAAGGAGATCTATTGTTCATCAAACTCATTCATGTGATCTAAAAGGTAGTTGGCAGCCAATTCCTCGTTTTTGTTACAAGCGAAGTAAACCTCCAATACAGTTGCACGATCAAAACCCATTGCTTCAAGCTGCAGTCGAAAACAAACATCTTAACTTGCGGAAAAATATAAATGACGGAAGCTGTTAACAAGTTAAACCCAGCAATCATTAGGAACAGCAGGGATCATTCCAAAAACAACAGGCCTAACATTTTCATGTAATGCACACTCAGAAAAGTATGAATCATCTGTTCAAGAATAACCCTGTTGTTTCTGAGGAACAGAAGTGGAGTTAAATTTGATTTAATAATGTTAAAGTCTGGAAACCAAATGTAGAATTCTAAACCGATACAGTTAACTTCACCCAAATTCAGAATGAAAAGTTCAGATGGTCCACTGGAGCTACCTATATTAGTTTGCAATGCATATCTTGTGAACATAAAGTGTAAAACTATCATATTATTGTTGCATATACCTTTACTTTGTTTCAGCGGGATGTTATGATGTTTTCATTTATCATATAGTTTAAAATGAAACTGATGTTTTCAATGTTCTTATAGGCTTGGAAAAGAAAACAGGTATCATTTAATGCTTTATATAGCCAAGAGGTAAAAACTTACACGTTCAATTGCCTCCCGCTCCTCAGGGGTGACAGTTACTGCTTGTGGCATGCCAGAAGCCAGTTGCCCTAATAAATTCCTAAAGAGTATATTACAAGAGCAAAAATTAAGCCACTGGACAAAAATTGATAAACAAAGACACACAACCTCTCTTCAAACACGAACACAAATCTAGCTAAATAACAGCATCAGATTATTCCTCACCCTTCGCCACCTTCCACAGGTTCATTTATCAGACGGAGGAAGTCAGCTTGATGATCTCGAATCAATCTCATAAGATGAGGATTTTGTTTGCCAAGCTCTTGTAGCATGGGCTGCAACAAGAATAAAATTCAGTCTAACCTAAAGAAAATAATGAAGGATATTGGATACACTACAAAGGCAGAGACGAAAAACCTGCAATATTTGTGGATTAGCCTGCACCATAGCACGCAGGGCTTGGAACTGAAACAAAAATAAAAAAAATCAAAGAATCTAGTTAAGACATGCCAAATAAATAAGAAATTCAGTCTAAACGAGAGGGGGGAGATAATGAATACTTGTTGACTGTTGCGTAGAAAATCTAAAGAGCCAGCACCAGCAGCACCAGAACCAGCATTGGGGAGGCCCTGTTAAACAAAGTTTAAGTATATCACCCCAAAAAATCCCCATTATATTTTCTCCAATAAAATACAGTTCAATAGTTACCTGGGGAAAGAGGTCTAAAGGTAGAGCATTAGGCCCGCCTGAGGTAACAGGAGCTGGTTGTGCAGTTTGTGCAGCAGGATCTGTAGGAATAGCAGGTTGTGCACTTGCGGGTACTCGGCCTATAACGGGTGCTTCAGCTTGCTCAGGGATACCCTATCATTTATAAATGATATATAATTAGAGAGAGAGCAAGACAATATCATGCAAGACTCAAAACCACTGATCAAAAGTAAACTTCAACCAAAATAGCAGTGATGCCAAACGATTAAAAACCCCAGCAACAGAGGTATATAACAATAAATATCAATAACTAAGAAAATCCACATACTGAATACAGATATTCAACAGCTCTCTCTGGGTTGTTGTAAGCAGCTCGAAGAGCCCGGACAACAGTATCCCTATCCCAGCTCCCACCACCCATATCAAGGATGTGCTGAATAATTTCCTCTAAACTGGTTCCAGCAACCAGATTTGATGCTGCCTGCCCATAGACATCAGACCCTTCCCTGCTTCAAAAAAAAGTTTCTTTCAACAACAATTTTTAAAAGGATGAATTAACAAAACATTAAGATTTTTCCATAATTCAACATATAAACATTACAGAAACTATATATATCAACATTCTTAACGTCACGAGAAACAGAATATTTACACAGCAGTGCTTGAAGGTATTGGAGCAGGAGCAGGAGCAGCCGAAGGAGCAGGAGCAGTTACAGGTGCAAGTCTGTCAAATTGAAATGAAGTTTTAGACAGCATACGTTCAGCCAAAATAGTTGGAAAAACATTAATCTTAAAAACTCAACAAAAATGCTGTGAATAAACTGGACACTCACGGTGCTACAGTTGCAGCAGGAGCCTGAGGTGCTACAGTTGCAGCAGGAGCCTGAGGTGCTACAGACACTGGGGGGGTTGAAGTAGGAGCTGCACTTGCTTGTGGGGCCTGCAATGAAGCCAAAATTGTTGGATAATATTTCTAGAATCACTAAAGGAGAATAGAAAAAGGATAATAATGATAATAACATTAAAATATTCATAGCATAGCAAACTGTTCTCACCTTCACTGAAGGTGCAGTTGAAGTAGCAGACCCTTCACCAGATGTACTCCTAGTCTGTCATATTTTGAGCACATAGTTCTAAATTAGTATTAAATAAATGAATATAATGAGCATAAATTAGAAAACATCAACTCCTCATTGATTCAGGTCAATATAAACAAAACAACGTGTATGATAAATGAACATACATACACATTGCCTTTAGAATACAAAGCAATCAACCTAAGTCCACAGAATAATTAATAACAATTACCAAAAACACAAGTGAAGTAGTTTGTACATACTAAATAAGTTCAAAGATAAACAAAAAGTTTCTATATTTAACAATTACCAACAAAAGGTTTAAACAACTACATATGCATCGAAATATAGGATTATATTTTCATAAGTTCAAAGATAAACATAGTTTTAAAAAAAGAAATAGAAAAAATAGAATTCTACCTTTGATAGCATAATTACAATGAAACTATTTTCAGCTACTTTATTTTCCTCCAGAGTTGTAGCATCCTTTAGAACCTTCCCTTGATGAATAAGCATTTGTTGTGCAGCAGGATAAACATCTGCACCCTGAACAGTTTCTATATTTTTCTTCACATCAGAAACCTGATACAAATACCCACCATTACAACTAAATGACTAATATATCAAACCAAATATTGCAGTTCAGAAAAAAACAGAACAACGTAGAAGTAGAGCATCACATTCATAGAATCAGGACACCTACATAATTAAAAAAAATGAAGAATTGACACATGCAGAAATTGAACTACGCCTTTGGGTAGTTTAAAAATAATGTATAGATAAGTTCAGCTCTTGTTGTCCCAAAGAGACAAAACGCACATTACTTGGATAAAGTGCTGTCCCACAGTTGTTAGGACGGTGATAATTTTGACATTCCAGTAACCACTTGCTTATTGATCCCAGTGTCAGTTGTAGTGGTACATAGAAGTCGGATATGCTCAATTATCAAAATTCCCATGGACATCACCAGTACTTATCTAGATATCTTCTTATAGCATAGACTGGTTTAATATTCCTAAGGATCACGCAAAAGCTCCAAAGAAGGTCAATATGGAACTTATTCACTGCCATGATGCCATCTATTAGTGTAAGTATTGCAAAGCTTTCTAACAGATTTCCCACTAAAAATAGAATCCATGAAGGTATTACACGATGAAAAAACAATGTGGCCATAGAATGTTCCACCAAAGATGCCAGAGTTCAATTATTCCGCAACATATCCAATCACCAGAACAAATCAATCACCTTTAAAATAAAATAAAAACAGAATTTCCTAATTACGTGTTAAAAAAATCCAAATTGACAACAAAATTCAATAACAAACAATAAAAACCCTAAGTAACACTAAAATTCAGGGCTCTAGTGTGATCTGAAACTTCTCGCGCAATCCAGTAACTAAACACAATTCAAGACATGAGAAAACTAAAAACGAAAATTGGGAACGAAATTCGATTAAGAAGGAGGAGCAAACCGTGTCTTCGGGCTTGACTTCGATTTCGAAGTGAGTGCCTTTCAAAGTCTTGACAAAAACCTTCATGTTTATATCACCGGTTCTGAAACTTCGATCGCCGCCACGAACAGCGTCGGAATTGTCACCGGCCCGGCGGAACTACACCGATCCGCAGAGAATTATGCCCTAACGATAACAAAGAGAGGAAGCGAGAAAGAGTGACCTAAAGCGCAAATCGCAATCAACTAGTGAGAAGAAAATCCCAATTTTATATAAATAGAATTAGATATATATCTTGAAATATTCTAGTTTATGTTGGAAGTAAGTTGAATGATTATCAACACGCGCTTTTGTGAGATTAAATGCACGGACGAGTGTGATGGTAGCTTCCGTGGATACGTGTACGGTGGATTGGGAAAGTGAAGTTATCGTGGGAGAATGATGGATTAGAAATTTGGTGAGAGTTGAAGTGAGGAGCAAGCTAGATTTTTGTTGCTGATAAGGACTGAAGGGCGATGTTTATCTTGCAGTGTTTTTAGTTTTTTCCTTCATATTTCTAAAGATTTGTTTGTTTTCTGTTTTTATTGAGTGTAATATTATGCCTTATTGTGGAATAAATTTTATATAAAATTAATATATTATTTATTACTTATTTGTATTTTTTTTTAAAATAAAAAATGATTATTAAATATGAATATTAATGTTTTAACGATAATATATAAAATCTATACCTACTCTACGCATAAACTTTTTTTCTATTTTTTAGTTAGAGATTTAGAGCATATTTCGTAGTATCGGTTATATTTTTAGATTATAATTGTAAATAAAGTTATAATTTAATTGTTAGATTATAACTCATTGATGTAGATAATTATAATTTAATTTCTGGAATATTACAAACAATTGTTTAAATCATACTAGTAATTTTTGGGCAACATATATATTTTTTATTTACTAGCGTGTCGATAGGCACTCCGTGCCAATCGACCCATATTCATATTTTTTCTAATATGTAATGTATCATATTCATGTTATACTATTTAAGAAAAACAATTTAAATATAAAAAATACAATATATGAACTCAACAAATAGTAAAAATATAGATAAGTGGGTGTAAGGAAAATTAATAATATATAAATATAAAAAACGAAAGCAATAGAAGTAATATATGCAAGTTTATATTAGTTATTAATGAAAGATGTTAAAAAGATAAATTAAGAATATAAATTTTATGTTATAGTAGTGGTTATTATTTATTTTGCATTTATTAATATTGCAGATATTAAAAAACACTGATCCTCCCATGCTACAAATTAAAAACTTACCCAAACTTTGCTAAGGGAAACATATCATGTACGTGGAGCAAAGACTCAAGACTATGGTGGAGCTTCCAAAGTATCAAAAGATGTTGTTAAACGCAGATGAAGGTAACTAGTTAGTTACTACTCCTAAAATCTTGCCAAATTTTGCTAAGGGCACCGAATCATGGAGCAAAGACTCAATAAGGAAGTTGACGATCTTTTTATCTATTTTTGTACACAATACTAAAACTTGAAAAAGAATCATTGCCCACGTCAGAAATTATGTTGATCCACCAAAGTCATTAGCAGCTCTATGTCTATGTTCTCTTCTTCTAACATGGCTTCTATGCGTAGCTGAAGAACACAAGTCTTCTTCTCCTAAGGCCAAAATTGGCCAAGGATACCGTTTGATATCTATTGAAGATACCCATGATGGTGGCCTTGTGGGTCTCCTTCAAGTGAAGCAGAAGAACAACATGTAGGGTGCTAATATTCCTCTTTTACACTTCTTCATCAAGTCCTGCTTAGTATCAAGGTAGCATTTGATGCATAGAGATAAGATAATGCATAATGAAATGAAACACAATAGAATACGATGTTCTATTTTGTTCTACCAGCTGGAACCCACTTGTTTTACTCTTTATTCTTTGTGATATTTGGATTTATTTGTAAACTATACCATATAAAAAAATGAAAATACCAAATGTTAAAGTATTTTTTAGGGTTTGTCAGTGAAACCTCAAATTATCTAAGAAATTGAACCACCGTCCTTAAATTATCTTTTTAGAGTTTGTCTGTGAATTAGGTTTTGAAGAGGAATGAATGAAAAAAATGAAGGTTTTGAAATCATCTTTAAAATATATTTTATGACTCTAATACCTTCTTTTTATCTTTATTCTCCTCCAAAATTCAACTCACAAACAGACGAAAGTATAATTAGGCCAAATTATTCTAATATGATATCAAAGTTAGCCATCACCTTGTGAAAGATACTTATAATATGAATAGGTGTATCCATATTTTTGTTAGAAATTTGACTTTAATATTCTTGATAGGCATGAGACACAAAGTCGTTTAAGAGTTTGTTTGTGAATTTGATTTAGAGATGAGGAGAGGGTAAAGGAAGACTTCAAAGTCACCTAGGTATAATTAAGATTCATAAATTTTTCATTTTCCTTCCTTCACCTTCAAAAATCTATTAAAAAAACCAAAGGTGGGAGGATGCCTACAATCTTTTGCCAAGGGAGCAACCACTAGCTTTGGAATACAGTGTAAACTTTGTTTGAAGTCATGTATAAATAGATCTTAAGAAATCATAGTTTTCACATCCATAAGAATAGTTACAGATTACTAACCTTTCCCCATGGCGATACGATCCTCCATTTAGTTGTTNCTGGTGTGTGAATCTTTTCCACCATAATTTCACCAACAATAGCAATATCTCAGATAAAGTGATGTTTTATATCAATGTGTTTGGTCT
>NC_032012.1:23330033-23330723 GCF_001865875.1 Lupinus angustifolius
TGTCATGATAATGATTATTCTTGGTCAAATGAATAACACTTTGACTATCAAAAAACATTGTAAGAACACCTTGTGTTAAACCAAGTTCGTTTACCAAACCTAGGAGCCAAATAGCCTCATTCACATCCTCTGTTGCTAAAATATATTTTGCTTCATTCGTAGACAATGCAACAATGGACTGGAGAGTAGCTTTCCAACTGATAGCACTATTACAGAGAGTAAATATGTAACCAAAAAGAGATCTATTTTTGTCAATGTCGCCACCATAATCCGAATCAACATAACCTACAACATCATTGATTGTAGCCTTACTTCTGTCAAATACCAAGCCAATTCCATAAGAACCTTTTAGATATCGAAAAATCTATTTTACAGCACTCTAGTGATCCTTGCCAGGATTATGCATATACTGACTCACCATGCTTACAGCATATGCTAAATGAGGTCTAGTGCACACCATAGCATATGTAAGACTACCAGCTGCACCAGCATAAGGAATATGCGACATACGCTCCATTTCTTCCTCTATGTGTGGGCAAAGATTTGAAGATAACTTAAAATGTGCAACAAGTGGAGTAGAAACATGTTTGCAATCATTCATATTAAACCTTTCAAGCACCCTCTCAATATACTTTTGTTGAGATAAGAACAATTTACCAGCTTGACGATTCCTGTGAATCTCCATACCAA
>NC_032012.1:23330823-23347051 GCF_001865875.1 Lupinus angustifolius
TTCCTGATCAAAGACTTGTCACGTGAAGCAATTAATATATCATCAACATAAAGTAACAAGTATATGAAAGATCCATCTGGAATTTTTTTGAAATAAATACAGTCATCAAATTGACTCCTACAATAACCTTGCCCAATCGTAAAGGAATCAAACCTCTTGTACCACTGTCTAGGAGCTTGTTTAAGGCCATATAAATATTTCTTCAATCGACAGACAAGATGCTCATTTTCAGGAACAATAAATCTCTCAAGTTGTTTCATGTAAATTTCTCCTTCTAGCTCTCCATGTAGAAAAGTTGTCTTTATATCAAGTTGCTCTAACTCCAAATCAAATAAAGTAACAAAAGCAAGCAGCACACGAATGGAAGTATGACGAACAACATGTGAAAATATCTCATTAAAGTCAATACCTTCCTTTTGATTAAAGCCTTTACCAACTAGTCGTGCTTTACATCTTGGATCTTAAACCCCGGGAATGCCGTCTTTCTTCTTATAGACCCATTTACATCTCAATGGTCATTTGCCTTTGGGAAACTCTGTCAAAGCACAAGTATCATTCTTATGAAGACTTTCAATTTCTTCATTCATAGCCACTAGCCACTATGAAGAATCATCACAAGAAACAGCTTCTGCATAACTGGCAGGTTCAACATCATCATTTACCTCTTGTGCAACTGTCAATGCATAAACAATTAAATTATCATCATCAATGTATCTAGCTGACATTTTAATTAGTCTTCTGGTTCTGTCTCGGGAAATAAAATAATCATCTTCCTGCTGATAAATAGGAGAAGTGGTACTATCATCATTATCAACATAATGATCATTAATGCTAGATTGATTTGTAGAGGAAGATGGAACATGAACATTAGGAGCTGCAGACTTCATTATCAACTTCACCTTCTCGCTAGTACCCTGCAGATTACATGTACTAGTAGAAGAAGGCACAACATATTATTTTCTAGAAGATAATAATGCATCCTCATTAAAAATCACATCTCTGCTAAGAATTAAATTTCGTGACTTTGAATCAGAATACCATAAACGATATCCTTTAGACTTAGATGTGTAACCAAGAAATATGCACTTAACAGCTCTTGGAGCTAATTTACCATCATTAACATGTGCATAAGCAGGACAACCAAAGATTCTTAAATTAGAATAATCAACAGGATCACCTGACCAAATTTCTTTTGGGATTTTGAAGTCAAGTGTTGAATGTGGAGAACGATTGACCAAGTAGCAAGCAATAGATGTTGCTTTAGCCCAAAATTCACGCTAATGTCATAACCCAGTATTTGAGAGCATACAATGAGCTCTCTCAAGTAGAGTCTTGTTCATCTGTTCTGCAACACCATTTTGCTAGGGATTCCTTGGAATGGTTTTGTGTCTAGCAATACTATTATTTGTGTAGAACTCATTAAAGTCACCATTGTAGAACTCTAATCCATTGTTTGTTCTGACCTTCTTCACTTTCTTCCTTGTTTGGGTTTCAACAAGATTTTTCCACTTCTTAATAGTGGAGAAGGTCTCATTTTTATGTTGCGGAAAATAAACTCAAACTTTGCGAGAAAAATCATCAATGATGGTCATCATATAGCGGTATCCTCCATGAGAAGGAACTTTTGAAGGCCCCCAATGGTCAGAATGAATATAATCAAAAATACTTTTGGTACGATGAGTTGTAGTGGAGAAACTATTTTTTTTTTTGTTTTCCAAAACTCAATGTTTGCAAAACTCCACCTTATTGATGCCATGTTTACCAAGATGACCTTGCTTACTTAGAAGATGCATGCCTTTTTCACTCATATGGCCTAGACACATTGCCATAATTTGGTGATATCGTTATCAGACATAGAAGAAGGTACACCTGCTGAACCCGTCACAACAGATCCTTGCAAGACATATAAACTACCAATTCGGTTAGCTTTTAATAATACCTGAGCACCTTTTAATACATTTATAACTCCACCTTCAGTTGAATACCTACACCCAAGAGACTCTAGGGTGCCAAGAGAAGTCAAGTTCTGCTTCAAATTTGGAATATAGCGGACATTAGTTAAAGTTCTGACAACACCATTTTGAGTTTTGATCTGAACTGTACCTATTCCTACAACTTTGCATTGGGTATCATTGCCCATCAAAACAACACCAGTATCAACATGTTCAAAGGTGGTGAAAAAGTCCTTATAAGGACACATATGAAAAGTACATCCAGAATCAAGAATCCATTATGTTTTACTCATCTTATTAGAAGAGACAACAAATAAAAGAATATCACCATCAGAATTGGCTTCAATATTAGTAGCTTCAGGGGATTGTTGAAGTTTTCCTTTCTCTTGTTTTTCGTGTTTTTTCTTCAAGATAAAAACAACTAGGAATATCATGCTCTGGTTTCTTGCAATAGCGACAAGTTTTGTTGGATTTGCATCCCCTGGATTTGGATCTGAACTTTTTATAACCAGTACTCCCCTTTTCTTGAGTTCTACCTCAAACACTTAAGCCCTCACCCTTGTCCATAAAGTTAACTTCAAGATCAATTTTTTCTTTAGACAATAAATTAGATTTAACATCTTCAAAGGATAAGGTATCATTGTTTCCATACAACATAATTTCTTTGAAGTGTTTATAGGTAGAAGGTAAAGAAACAACCAACAAAATAACTTTGTATTCATCTTCGATATTAATATCAATATTTTGCAGATCCATAATAATAGAATTAAACTCATCAAGATGAGTTTGAATCGAAGTACCTTCAACCATACGAATGATATATAATCGTTCTTTGAGACGAAGCTTGTTTGCGAGGCTCTTGGTCATATGTAAACTTTCTAACTTTAGCCACAAAGCCGCGACAATTTCTTCATTTTCAACTTTAGAAGAACCTCCTTCGACAAAGAAAGTTGGATTGTTGAAAGCGCCTTTTCATCCAACTCGTCCCATTGATCATTGGTCATGGAAGTTGATTTCTTTGACTTCCCATCTAAAGCTTTCTTTAATCCGCTCTGGATAAGAAGGATCCTCATTTGGACTCGCCAAATAGAAAAACTAATCATGCAATCAAACTTCTCAATGTCAAATTTTGTAGACATTTTGAAATTCTTAATTATGTAATAGCACTGATGCCACTTGTTAGGGATAGAGTGTTAAGCGGAAGCACAAGATCGGATCAATTTGGAACAAATGAGAAGCAAATAAAGGAGCAAGAAAATAACACACAAGATTTAACATGGAAAACCCCCCTCAATGTGAGAGATAAAAAACCATGGGCGCTCACGAGCAAAGTTTCACTACGTAAAAAGGAGAGTAAAACAAATCCAATTATAGTAATGAGGACAGAGAACAATATTCACTCACAAATACTCTCTCAAATGGAACAAGAATTCTCACCAAAATACACTTGAACAAGGGGGCTCACTATTTTGGAGAAGAGACCACTCTTTGTATGTAAGTATTGGTGTTGAATTTGTGATGCTTGTGTTATCCAATGTACTTCATGGTGCTGCCTTTTATAGGCAGTGAAGTGTTTAATCTTAGCAACTAAGATTGAAAGGATTTCTTAGCAAGTAAGTTTGACAAAGCTCGCAAAGGAAGTCTTGTAAAACAAGTCTTCAAATAACTTATGAAGTAAGAGAGCCACGCATCTAACAGAGTACATAAAAATAAAAAAAAATACATAATTAACAAAGATAACAGGATTAGGGACTTGCTTTTCCTTGAGTCTTTCATTATATCTAAGGCTAATTATGAATGAAATATATACATCCTTGTTAATAACAAATTCTCTATCATAGCAATTATCAATTCCTTGACTAATCACTCTTTTTAAGTGTAACAGATAAACATGAACGAAGTTGTGAAAATTAAGTCAACGGAACCCTCTCATAAGAAAGGTTCTTGAAGTTGAGTATCATAAGCAACCATTGAAGCTAACACATCTAACCACATTAAAGTTAATGAAAAACATCAAAGGCACTTGATATAGGGACAAAGATTATATGTCTTCCATGATGTCTCATTCTTTGTCTCATACTAATCATATGTTGCCACATAAATAAATAAATAAAATTAATAATAAAAAATAATATTCTAATTGGCTTGTGATATAGAATGATGCATAATTTAAGATAGATAATCTATGTCCATGCATAGACAATTTTAAAATCAATTATGGAGTAACCTTGTTTGAGAGCCACTGAACAAATAATTGAGTCGGAGTCATAGACCACTTTGAGAAAGACAAGAAGCAAATGGGAGGTAAAGTAACAAGAGTGTAAAGTTAGAGTTAGATCTTGCCCATCTCAAATATTAATTAGTTAGTGCTATTGTGATGGGGGAGCACATTTATGTCCCACGTTTTGTATCATTATATGTATCATTAATTTTGATTTATTGAAAAAATTATTTTAAGTTAAATTATAATTATTAAATATTTTTCTGGTCAATCATATATCCTGATATATAGAGTGATATAAACTAGTGGAACAACAGATATAGTTCCTGTGATGTGTGGACCGGATGATTTATAAAAAAATATAGTTAGTTTGTGTATGCTTAAAAAAATGATGACCTAAATCTTCTTTTTGACAAAATTGTTTACTTAGAAGCCGAACATGTACCTTTCCTTGTTAGTTAGTTATATTGTAGTTTTTTCTCAAACAAAAACCTTTGCTAATAAATCCAACCCAAAATGAAATGGATGTTTGAGATGGTTGACTTTATAAAGAAATACATTTCTTATATACTCTTTATCTCAAAATAAATTCAGAATTTTTTAATAGTCTTCTCTATATTTTGATATTATCTTTTTTGGGATGAATATAATAAAACAATGTCAAAATATTTGTTGTCCTACTCTGTATCACTTGTACACTATTTAGTGTGCCACTCTTTTTTATTGATAAAAACTTATTAATTTACAACATATTTAGGCATTATTCAGTAATATGGACTTTTTAGTTTTTGAAGTAGTTTGTCATTCATTAGACAAAAATTGAAAGAAGCTCATATTTTAAAAAAAAAATGTAATTTATAACATTTGAAAGCTAACTTTTAGAAATCATCTTTACGTAGCTTTCCAAAAACTATAAAAACTATGGTTAATATATCCTTTTAAAATTTACCCAATTACATTAATTACACCACACAAATATAACTACTACTAATTAAACAAATAAATAATTATACATTAATAATTATTGGAAATGCATACTAATAATTTTATCAAATTACATAGATAATTGAATAAATAAATAATTATAAAATTACTCATATTAATTATTTAATTATATATGTATTTAAATAAATATATATTAATTAATTAATAAATATTTTAAGTCATTTATAGTCTTTTAACAAATTCTATTGTTCCACAACTAGTATATCAAACAATTCTAGTTGTCAGGTCATAGTTATACACTATAAAAAAGTTATTAATAAATGTTTGATAAGTGAATTTATTTTAATAAATACTAGCTTATATAATAAAATACTTGAATAACTAGTTATCTTATCAACTAATTTTACCAAGCCTTTCTAATTCATCATTATCTTATACAATCTTTTTTTTCCTTTGTTATGAAATTTCACTTTACACCTAACTCATTAACCAATGAAGCCACCCAATGATCAAATAAGTGCCTAAAAAACTAGATATATACTCTCTTATCCTAATAAAGTAAGGAAGACACACTAGTGGCATAAACCTTGTGACACATGTCCCACACTCTCCACATAAATCATTTATTGATTTATTGAGACCAAATTGCATCATTCTCTTCCTCTCTTCTTCCTATTAACAATGCTTTCTTTGGGTAGAGGAGTTTTTGGTTTATCAACAGTGCTACAAGGTTTAGAAAGAACACAATATCAGCTTCAGACACCGTCAATGTTTTAGTGAAAATGAAGTCAAATGGGAATACCCTTTTTGACACAACCTTTGATGATTCATACTCATTTGACTCATTGATCTTCAAGGATTAGTATCTAGAGAATTCTACCAAGTTGCCCAAAAATGCTTCTTTGTATGGCTTGGGAGAGAACACAGCCACGTGGGGCTAAATTGCATGCAAAGGAACCTTAACAATGATCTATATGGGTCACACCCTGTGTCCATGGACCTCAGAAACGAAGGTGGTAAAGCTTATGCACACGGTGTTCTGTTGCTCAATATCAATGGAATGGATTTGTTTCACTTCTTTGCAGAACCTACACCTTAAGTGTTGTTGATCGATACACTTCCTTTGTTGGCAGACCAGCTGGAATGACTTTTTTTTATAGGCTTTTGGTATAGTTAACTTTCCACTCTCTTCTTGCATTTATATTTATTATGTATTTAGATTTTACATCTTGTTCTTGGGTGCCCCTATATAGACATCTTGTTCTTGGGTGCCCCTATATATACTATATGTCAATATTATAAATGTAGAAAATATCAATTGGGAAAACTAATTCTTAACAAGTAATAGACATATAGTTAATTAAGATCATTTCATATCCTTGTTGTGCACAAGGTATTTGAGAGTGCTATCAAACATGTCTTACAATTAGTATTTTTTTTACCATATATCTAATAGTGTTTGTGTTTGTGAGAATCATGTATTTTTAATATTAATGGATTGGGTAGCAAAACTTTTTGTCATGTAATTCCACTGTAGAATTTGCTTTAAAGCCAAATTCTTTTCTTATGGTTTTTCTCCTCCCTCATTATTTTGTTTTCACTACTTCAACTGCTTACTAACATGTAGATTAAATGATATGAGCTTGTAGCATTACATCCTTATGCTTTACTTTAAGGATTCAATTTAAAATGGAGCCCATCTTCTATTCTTCACTCCCAAATATGCCATAATTTTCTTTTTGTATGAAAATAACTTGTATTAAGAAAACTATTTGACAAATATTGACCCTTACTACTATATGGTACTATAGGATTCCACCAATGTAAATGGGGCTATCACAATTTATTTGTCATAGAAGATGTTGAGAATTACCAAAATGCCATAAATATTACTTGATATGATATGGATGGGTACAAGGACTTCACACTCAAAACAATCAACTATCCTCGTTCGAACCTTCTGAATTTCCTAATCTGGATATACAACATTGGCATGAAATACATTGTTATCATTGATTTAGGCATTGATGGTAACTCAATTTATTGTGTCTATCAAAGGGGTATGGTTAAGGACGATTTCATCAACTATAATGGCGCACCTATCTTGCCTCAAGTTTGGCTAGGAGCAGCCTGATTTTCTCAATGTTGGGGCAACGAGATACGTCACTTCCACAAACTTGTCCTTGTTGATGGCCTATGGATTATAAGTCGTATGTTGTTACGACTTAAGCACATGAGGAAAACTCCATTCAAAAAATTAGTTTACTAAGTGGAAGAGTCTCATGACTAGACTACTACCGTGAAGTTATACTACTTAATATGAGACTCTTGACCTAAAGCTCAAATCAAAATGAGTTCAATGTGAAAAAATAACTCATCAAACTCTAATTTGTTTTGAATTCAAGCTAATTTCAATTGAGCTCAAGAGATTCTCATACTAGTTGTGTTCAAAATATATAAAAAGACAGTGAGAAAGAATAATGAATGATAACATGTCATGATAGGCGATAAAGGCTAGTTTTCATATCTGTCTCATTACATTGTAACTTCTCACTTCGCCAAAATGAGAAAGGGTAACAACGACAACACTTTCCATATACCATGTTCACATGACATTTGTGTTGTCACCTAACATGTGTCGAACAATATATGGTTAATATGGCGTCAAGGGGTCCATATCAGCGCTATTGGTGAGAAATGGAAGCAACGACTTCAAAGTTGCGTACAAGGTCACTTACTAATTTTGAAAAACGCATATGATTCATCCCTATATAACACTATATCTTTTGTTCTTTTTTGTTTTTAATTATTCTGAAGGTATTTATAATAATAGTAATTACCTTTCCTTTCTTCCAAAACTTTTTGATTTGTAAGACTATACATGTTTTTAAGGAAGTTAATAAATAATGTAAAATTTTAAATACAATTTGACTAAATAAGCTCATTTAATAATTGGAAATTAAAGTATATCATAAGTGTTCAGATCATCATATTTTATACAGTCTTTTTATGATATATCAACTACTTAATCAACTCAAATGAATGAAATTTCATTAATACATGATTAAAACTTTGTAAATGGTCGAGTCTTACCTCTAAAGTGTTTTATGGGCTTAATCTGGAGAAATAATTGTAAAATGATAAGTTTTGGAAAAAAAAGTATAAATACACCGTGAGTTGTCCGAATAAAATTGCGATAACTCTTTCGTTCAGTGTTAGATCAAGCTAAATTTTGGGTATGGTGTTCCTAACCAGTGAATATTCAATGTGAACGGTCGTATCGTTGAAATGAGCAAAATTCACTACGATGAGCACAAGTTTTTGCGCTTAGTGCAAATACCAATGAAAATCAGCATTTTACCATTGTTTCGTATGCGCTTGGTACACCTACTTGCGCTCCGCGAAATCGGTGGTGCTATGAGCACACTGAGGTGCGCCCAAGTTGATGCGCTGAAACATTGCTCTATATGTGCACCCAGCGCACATGAAGTGCATTGAGCACCGGAAATAGCATCTGAACACTATTTAAGAACTTCCAACTCGACCCAAATGAGATAAACTTTGTAATACTTATTTTCGAAGATTTAGGGAGTTTAACTCACTTAGATCGTGTGAACTAAGTGTAAGCACTACATGAGTTAATCTATGCTCATTTGTGAGTGGTTCTACCACCCATGATTTGTGTATTAACCATATCTTTCTTACATTGTGTGAACATGAGTAGTTAAATACTTCTTTATTGGGAATGAATGTAATACAAGCTTGATGTATACCACTAATTTATTTATATGAAATTCTTGAAGTTTTGATTATAGTTGAGTTGTTGTATGTGCATAATGTTTGCTTTAATTTTGACAAACTTATTGCATGAATTTAGAATAGAATGTTTAGTATGGTATTTGCATAATTCTAAAGTTGCATAACTCAATAATTGATATATTTTCTAGGCATAGATTTCTATCAAATTGTCATCTCATGCGTGTTACTTATTAGTATCTAGACGTATAACTAATTTTGTAATTTTATAACTCACAAACTGAATAAAATGTGTTAATAGACATATGATAACCTCTTAACTCTATACTTATTTGTGACAACGAAGTAATTACATACTACTGTTTGTCGGTTATCAATATAAATATGTAGAGTTTCTAAAACTGTATAAGGTGGAAAAGTTAGAAAATAAAATAATTTGAAACATGGAGAAAATATATTTACGTTTATTATATTGTTGAGATAAAAATAATAGTAAAATTAATTGGAAGAAAAAATTACGAATTAAAAACATAACTTTCCTATAAATAAAAAAATCCAATGATTTTGTTGATTTTTTTCTAAATACAGACACTTATAAGAAATGAAGAAGACTCCTTTTTCCGGCACCCACCCTCCACAAAGGTCAAACATTATCATATAATGTTCATTCATATGTAGCCTCATATTCATGTCACATGACTGATTCAATTATGTATCATGTCAGTTGTCCATGGTACTGTGGCTTACAATCAGCCCACAAAAAACATATTATATTAATATTTATTCAAAATTAGTATAAAAATTTATACATTTGTTATTCATTTGTTTATTTTTTAAAATGGTGTTTGAATATGAATAATTGATAATATAATGACAGTGTATAAAACATATATATTATTAGCTCATACATTTTCCTGTACTTACAAAATTGTAATATTTATTTACTGTTAATGTAAAGATTTATACACCGTCACTACTTATTTATATTTTTTTAAGAGTTAAAAAAATGAATGATAAATGATAAACCAAGACTATATAAAACTTTTATATTGTTGGACATTTTAGGCAATCTTACTCTGCAGACACGCTCGCCTCACGTGATCTTCTTAAAAGATTAAAAGAGTATCAATATTCTACTAAGAGAATTCGTTCTCCAAGATACAAATTTGTGTGAGTTGATAAAATCACAAATTTGAGCGAGTTGATAAAATCAGAAATTTGTGTGAGTTGATAAAATCGTATTGAATGTGTGTGAAACCGCGATGATACGATGCTGGATGGTTGAATTATAGGCCGAGTTAGTGTGCACTTATTTCAGGAAAAATGAATGTGATACTAACCTCCACGTTCACCACATCATTTTGTGGTGATAAACTAGAGCACTAAGCACCACTTGTGACATATTCTTCCCCACATGTAAATAGTACTCAGTAATAACTAGTCATAGTTAATTAGTTATCATCACACCAACAAGTCTCTCTAAATATTAAAATTTCACCGGAAAATCCCACAAAACCTTTATCAACTTTATGTTTGTTCAAGTAGTTACTATTAATTATTTTTTTATTTTTAATTACCCCTTAAATTTTATTAGTTAGTGAAATTAGTTCATATGTACAATGACAGATATGAGATGAGGGGTGCAAGTTGTAATAAATATAGTATTATTAAATTCAGTGCATAATAGATTGATTCAATTTGGCTATTTTCTGCATAATACTGGTAATTTGGTCTATCTAAGCAATTTGGTTGAATGAATCAATTTAATTTTTTTTGTAAAATAACATCAAAACAACATCATTTGAAGAAAAATAATATTTTATTTTCAACTTATTTATGTTTATATTTGTCATTGATGGAATTTAGTTTGTCATTTTTTAACTTATATTGTAGCAAAATATAATTTGTTTAATTGAGGTTTAAACTTATTTGCTCACTTTCATTGCAATCAAATTGTAAAAATTATGTTATTTTATGATGTTTTCAACTTATTTGTAATATTTTATTATCGTAAAACAATTTTTTTTTGTTTTTTAATTAGTATTTGTATAATCACAATATTTTCACAATTGAAGTATAAAATTATTAAATAATAATATTAGATAGTATTATAAAACTCTAATAAATTTTTAAGTTACATCTATTTAACTAGTCTAACTAATGACTTACTAATTTCATCATTGACCCAATAATTGACCAAGTTGATAACTAATTAAGTGATATAAAATTTTACATAGTAACTGAGTGATATTAGTATAATTTTATATAACCAAAAGGAACAACAAATATTAACTATAAAAATATTATATCATAGAAGAAAAGTTTGAGGGCGTATATATGCACACCTTGGGACATGAGTGCCTCCGTCTCTGCCGGTGTAAATATGTTGTTAAATTATTAGTATGTCAATGAAGAAATTATTATAATCACTCATAATAGTAGCAATGTAACAATGCATATTAGTTGACATTGATATCGGGAAGAAACCGTCATTAAAATATAAAATTAATTCAAAATTATATGACAAGTAAAATTGAGACTTAAAAGTTGTTAATGTACTATATTGGTATAAAAATAATAATAACAATCTAAAACTCGAGTTTAAAATAAAATGTATGGTATTATTTTTCATTACTATTAATTTAATATTATCTTCATGCATAGACCAATTTTATTAACAATTAAAATTTTAGGGTTAATTAGGAAGAAAAAATAGTTATTTTGATTTCTGACAAAAAAAATATAAATTTTAGAGTGTTATTAAATATTTTTCCATAATTTCACGCATAAAAAATAATTATCATAGTTAATTACTTTCACACATAGAATAAAATTATAAATTTATAATTACTAGTCATCATGCAAATTTTATGGAAAATTGCTTCAATTAAAATAGTATTGAAAACTATAAAAAGATTTAAATTTAAGATAAAAAATGTTGACCTTTTTAATTATAATTGATACGAGAAAAAGTACTGACTAGTCATAGTATGTGTTCCCACTTATCGGTGAAATAGATGTGAGTATTATCAACCTTAGTTAGTATGAGTTCCCACTGGTGAAATAGATGTGAGTATTGTCAACTTAATTGGTCATAAACTTAATTAATTCATTAATTGAATAAAAAACACATAAATAGTGATAAACGTACTTTAGCTTGGGGGACAATATTTTTCTTATCCTTCTCTTTTTCCTTGAAAACCAAAGAATGGAAAAATAATTTTCCTACTTTTTCTCTTTCATTCATTTTCATTCCTCTCACTTTAACCATAATCAAACATACTCTAAGACTATGTTTGGTTTATGGAAAATAAGAGGAAAAAAAGTAATGGAAAATGTCATTTTCCATCATTTGATTCCAATCACTAAATAGAAGGGAAACAAAGAATATGCATGGATCCCAAAAAAAAATTCCTCTCTAGTTTATGACAAAAATGGAGAAATGAATTAAAAGAACAATATTTTAGGTGAAAATAGATACAATTGAATGAACTTCTTTCTTTATATTAATTTTAATTTTGTTGTTTATAAACTCACAATATTGTGTATGCTCAATAAAAAAAAGAATGAAATGAAAATAAAAAAGCATAATTAATTAAAATTACAAACAAAATGACAAATAATAAATAAACTACCAACGGACGTTGGTTCAAGTGGTACATGTTTGATTCCCCTTAAGCAATAACCCGGGTTCGAGTCTTGTGGATGGAAAAAATGCCCGTTGGGAGAGTTAGCCCCACTTACCTGTGGATGTGCCCGGCTCGGACAGGATTGCCTCCAGTGCGAGGATACCTGTGGGAAACCAAAAAAAAAATAAATAAATAAACTATAAATACAAAATGCAAATATGTGAACGTGATATGATTAGAAATATAAAAGTGATTATCAAATGTGTGTTAAGATTTCTTGAGATGCATTAGTGAAAAGAAAATATAGGATATTAATGATTTTCATTGAATTTTATAATGAAAAATTGTTATATTAAACTTTATAATTTATATATTACCTAAAAATATTAATCAATATATCACAAAACCATTTTTTATTTATGTAATTTTCAACAATAAATTATAGTTTTTAGAAACTACACATACTACATAATTATACATATATAAATAATGAGAGCATTTATGTCATTTTAGATATTATATATATATATATTTTTGCATTTTCAATCATATCAAACAACAAAACTATATTCTCATTTTCTAGTATTTATATTTCCTTCAACTCTATTTTGTTTTACTTTCTTTCGTTAAAATTTTTTCTCCCTAACCAAACATAGTGTAAATGATCATAATACAATCATCAAAATTATAACTAAACACTCACTTTTAAGGATGCTTATGTAATTTTGTAAACATAACTTTCTTCTCCTCTTACATTTTACACAACCAAACAAGTGCAGACAAAAAAAATATTTTTCTTTCCTTCCTTTTTCATTTTAACGAGACAATTAATTTTTCACTTCACTCTCTACTTTTTTTCATTCTATCATCTTTCTTTCTTTTTTCTTCCCTTCCATTTTTTTTGGAACCAAACATAACCTTCCCATTTATTTTTACTTAGCACTTGGAGACCAAGATTTCATAAATATTAAAAGCATTGAGTAATTTCCAATTCTGGCCAATGTTGGCGACACAAAAGGCTTCATCTGCCACCTAACTGGGTATTACTTTTTCTGCACTCTCTTATGCATGCATAATGCAATTTATATTTACCACCATTAGATCATTATAATCGAGTTAGACTGGTAATTGTGAGATTCACGAATATGGAAAAATTAGATTCATATATTTCTGACATGTGTGTGTATGGTATGATATGCATGCATGATAACAATGATTCATGCAAGTGTGTGGGAGCAATGTATATCGCATACCTCTAAGCCACTTCATATTTAAGAACGTATTTAAATGAAAACTGTATAATTGATATAAATTTGACATGTTTTACTTACTCGATCCTTTAAATGCTTATTTTTAAGAGCTTATAAAAACGTGAATGGCTCATGTTAAAATGGTAGTAGGCATGGATAAGAGAGATTCTTGATGAACAAGAAAGAATGAGAAAATGTAATTGAATTGAATTGAATTCCAAAGTTACATTGAATCATCTATATAAAGGGAAGAAAACACTAACTACCATAACCAAATTAACTAACCGACTAACAAAAGCTCAACTATTTTAACATTCCCCCACAAGCTGGAATGTACCAAGCATTCCAAGTTTGAAATAATTGTATTGAATATGATGATATACTCTAATAGCTCCTCTTGCTGGTGAGCGAATTTTCGTCTCCCAGTCTTGAAATCTGAACGTGAAGCAATACTGACGCTTAACCACCATTTGGCAAAAGCAATTTCATCCGATGTTTAACCATCTATTTGACAGAAGCAAACCAATCATAACAGATGAAAGAGAGAAAGAGATGGACCTTAATCTTGATCCTTATATGTTGCTTTAATGAGGAAAAAAAATTACACACTATAATGTTGTGTGTTTAATGAGAGAGGGATAAAAAAACTAGAGTAATAAAGAAATGAGAAATAATTGAGGATAATAGATGAAAGAATGTCATATAGCTTCCTTAATTTGATGATCGGCCACTGTACATGGTTGGGTTTGCATTGTATTCTTGTTTCTTGATGTTGTTCTTGGTCTTCTCTATCTTCTTCAAGTTGTTGGACTTCCCCTTCTTGACAAATATAACAAGTTCTTGCAGTAGCATCATATTGCTTTGATCATATTAAAACAACATAACTATTGTTCCGAGTCATAGAGCCAAAGAACGTGTAGAGAAGATATCTTGGCCAGGGGGAGATATCTTGTATCATCATCTTTAGTGTCATCCATTCAGAAACAAATTACAATTGCAAAGAACCAATCTTTCCAGAAGCACGATCAATCTACATTGTAGCATTGCCAATGAATGCAAATGGTGGAACATTCTTTGGACTTTCATTTGGAAGTTGACCATTATTTCCACTCAAAGAGACTGCAGATGAAAAGAAGCAACTGGAAGAACTTAAGGAAAAGTTTGAAGGTCTGTGCAAGGTGATAAAGGATGTATTGGGTGATAATGATGTATTGGGTGATAAAGGATGAATCTTGGAATTGAAGAATGATAAACGGAAGCAATCAATCAAAAAGAAATAATTAGCTATGATACCATGTTAAAATGGTAGTAGGCATGGATAAGAGAGATTCTTGATGAACAAGAAAGAATGAGAAAATGTTATTGAATTGAATTGAATTCCAAAGTTACATTGAATCATCTATATAAAGGGAAGAAAACACTAACTACCATAACCAAATTAACTAACCGACTAACAAAAGCTCAACTATTTTAACATTCCCCCAAAAGCTGGAATGTACCAAGCATTCCAAGTTTGAAATAATTGTATTGAATATGATGATATACTCTAATAGCTCCTCTTGCTGGTGAGCGAATTTTCGTCTCCCAGTCTTGAAATCTGAACGTGAAGCAATACTGACGCTTAACCACCATTTGGCAAAAGCAATTTCATCCGATGTTTAACCATCTATTTGACAGAAGCAAACCAATCATAACAGATGAAAGAGAGAAAAGAGATGGACCTTAATCTTGATCCTTATATGTTGCTTCAATAAGGAAAAAAAATTACACACTATAATGTTGTGTGTTTAATGAGAGAGGGATAAAGAAACTAGAGTAATAAAGAAATGAGAAATAATTGAGGATAATAGATGAAAGAATGTCATATAGCTTCCTTAATTTGATGATCGGCCACTGTACATGGTTGGGTTTGCATTGTATTCTTGTTTCTTGATGTTGTTCTTGGTCTTCTCTATCTTCTTCAAGTTGTTGGACTTCCCCTTCTTGACAAATATAACAAGTTCTTGCAGTAGCATCATATTGCTTTGATCATATTAAAACAACATAACTATTGTTCCGAGTCATAGAGCCAAAGAACGTGTAGAGAAGATATCTTGGCCAGGGGGAGATATCTTGTATCATCATCTTTAGTGTCATCCATTCAGAAACAAATTACAATTGCAAAGAACCAATCTTTCCAGAAGCACGATCAATCTACATTGTAGCATTGCCAATGGATGCAAATGGTGGAACATTCTTTGGACTTTCATTTGGAAGTTGACCATTATTTCCACTCAAAGAGACTGCAGATGAAAAGAAGCAACTGGAAGAACTTAAGGAAAAGTTTGAAGGTCTGTGCAAGGTGATAAAGGATGTATTGGGTGATAATGATGTATTGGGTGATAAAGGATGAATCTTGGAATTGAAGAATGATAAGCGGAAACAATCAATCAAAAAGAAATAATTAGCTCTGATACCATGTTAAAATGGTAGTAG
>NC_032012.1:23347151-23350339 GCF_001865875.1 Lupinus angustifolius
AAGGATGTATTGGGTGATAATGATGTATTGGGTGATAAAGGATGAATCTTGGAATTGAAGAATGATAAACGGAAGCAATCAATCAAAAAGAAATAATTAGCTATGATACCATGTTAAAATGGTAGTAGGCATGGATAAGAGAGATTCTTGATGAACAAGAAAGAATGAGAAAATGTTATTGAATTGAATTGAATTCCAAAGTTACATTGAATCATCTATATAAAGGGAAGAAAACACTAACTACCTTAACCAAATTAACTAATCGACTAACAAAAGCTCAACTATTTTAACAGCTCACACATGATATTAATATCAGTTATGAAACCTATAATATTGGTATAGTGATAATGTTTAGTGGTGAAATTGTAGATGATTGATGTATATAATAAATCAATTTATAAATATTACTATTTGTAATATATAACTCAATTATTACAATAATAATATAGTGATTGACCATATTTTAAATAACTATAAGATTGAATGTTTGAATTTTATAAGAATATAATTTTCATTGTACAAACTCACTAACAAATATAGGATACAATTATATAACTTATATATTCTGACTGATTTAATTATATCATCGATATAATTTTTGTAAGGTAGCCATATAAGCATTGATTAAGTTGATTTTTGAACAAACCACTCAACTATTTGATGCCTATCATTTGTATAACATAAGTGAGAAGAGAAAGCACTACCAAACACACACAATAATGACAAAGGGAATATGAAAGTAGAGCTCTCAAAATTAGAGATGGCAAATAAATCCGACCCGTGAAAATCCATGGACATACCTGCAATAGATACCCACAATAATAGTTTTTGGGTGGAAACAAATTTTATGATTCTTTCCGTGAGTACCCGCAAGTTTAAAAATTTAGGTTTTAATTAAATTTTTATATATATATTATAGTTAGTATTATTATTTTAAGATTATATATCATATATTTTATTATTATTTCTAATATTTCATAATAAATTTCAACTATTTGACCATGTTCATAAATTTATTATATAAATATAATATTATTCATGTAATAATTATTTTTACATATTGATTATTACAAATTATATAAATATATAATCAACATTTAAAACTCGTGGATACCTACAAATATTCGCTACCAGCACGTGTACCCACAAATATTACGAGATTGGAAATAGGAAATCATTATCCGCACCCGCTCACATTTGTTGTCATCCCTAATCAAAATGAGCTACACAAATGGGTTTGGGATAGCCCACATAGATTTGGGCTAAGTGGGTTGCGATGTGGCGGTCCCACCTGCATAATATTAAAAATTATTTATTTAAATTTTAACATAATTTTCATTTTTTTAAAAAATATCATTTGATATTATCCTATAATTTTTTTAACATAATTGTTATGCTCAATTCAATCAAACACATAGATTTAATGTCTTATATTTGAGTTAAAATGTGATGCTCAATCCACTCATATGATTTTAAACATAATTTGTTTATTAAATTTTTCATTTCCATTGGACTATCACTTCTTAACAAAATATAATTTGTAACTTCACTTTAATATATAAACCTTTGGATAATACCAAAAATAATATAATGTTAGTTTATAGAAATTGTAGTATAGTCTCAAGTTCTGAAGGAACTCTATATGTCGAAGTGTAAGTACCATCATAATATATGATCACTACTCTTTACTTTCTATATGAAGATCATTTGTATGTTCATTATCAACATTTTGATTATGAACTAGTATGGCTTAAATTTGGTTGTGTGAAGTTTTGTATGATAAACAATTATGTTGAACTTTAGTTTTGTTGTAAAAAATAAATCTAACTAAATACACAATTAAGATAAGAAAAGTGGAATCTATATGATTTAATTTTTCTCCTCATTAGATTTGATACATGATTTTGTTATTGTACTTAAAATCATAATATAATGATTCACTTTATAAATTTATTGTAATTCATAAACAAGAATTCATTGATTTATTAGTGTAAGACATCGTTAAATCTAGAAAAATCTATGGTTTATGCTAAAAAGTCTGGATTCAATAAAAACAACTTGTAACGCCCCGAAAAATAATTCTAAAAAACATTGCGGAAAAATGGGTAAATTTTTTTTTTTGAATAAATAGATTGTATAAAGTTGTTTCCTTTTTAAAACCTTCCTTTTCCGGGACATCACTTTAAGTAACTCAAATGCGGAAAATCAACTTATCGTTATGGAATGATAACTTAACTTGATTCACAATTTCCTGAATAACACAATGCCTATAATCAGTTAAGTCATCTTTAGTTCATACAAACTAAGTCAACAAGGCAGAAACTACATCGCCACTAACATATACAAAATCCAAAAAGAAAGGGTGGAAATATTAATCATCGCCAACAGACTCTAAACAAAGACATGAACAAGCTGAAGCCGTAAGTGTTTCAAAAGTCACAAAATGACCAGCAACTCCTAGTGGCTAACTCCAAAGCTAGGATACTGCCTCTTCCTCAATTCCTCATGCCCCCTCCTGGAACATCACAGACGGGTAGCTCCAAATCCGATCAAAGCTGTCTACCTGACGAGCACACGTCCGAAAAGCAAGCAATATAAAAGAAGAGAAATAGAGAGAGTAAGACATCTAATGAACATAAATTCATTGACGGCGTGGACTTACTCAAAATATTACACTCAGATATGAAAAACAGTTCATATATATATAACATATTACATTATAACTCATCAGTTGTTCTCGTAAACAATTGTCTAATTTACATGAGTAATATAAATAGACTCATCAATTGTTCTCATAAACAATTATCTACTCAACCTATATAATGTAAACAACACTTATTTCCATCAATATCATAATTCACCATTTAGCAATATATCATTCATCGAAAAGATGTCATGACTATAATTAAATAACACATAAGTGGGAATCATAACCCCAAATAATAATATACACATATATTTCTATAACTGACATCATAACTCACCGTTTATCAACATAAACCAATATTTCAAATAATATAATCAACATTATACTCATAATCATATCACATACATAAACATAGGAATACACCATACTTGTAACTCACATGTGGGAATTTACTTCCACAATGATAATGTATGCATGATATGTCATGATCATCCACCTTACACCAATATCCATCCAACATCCTAATTGGAAATAATCGAGA
>NC_032012.1:23350439-23351151 GCF_001865875.1 Lupinus angustifolius
CCAAGCGAGGACCCTTCGCTCAAGCGAAAATTCAATCAACAATACCATTTTAAAACTGGGCATCTCTCGCTCAAGCGAGGCCCTCTCGCCCAAGCGACAATTCATCTTTAAATTTCAATTAAACTTAAGCCTTCCTCGCCCAAGCGAGACATCATTAAAATCCTGAAATTTTTTTTTTCGCCGTAGCGAAACTTTTGCTCGCCCGGGCGAGGGATGTCCAGAATATCATCGAATTCCTGGGCTTTTTTCGCCTAAGCGAGACCCTTGCTCGCCCGAGCGAGGATTTGGCGCTCGGGCGAGGGAGGTCCAGAACCAAAACTTCCCCTCGCCCAGTCACTCACCCAGTCCTCGCCCAAGCGAGACTATGCTCGCACGAGCGAGAGTTTCTCGCCCAAGCGACAGGGACTTGGACAAAATACCAATTCTTGCCATTTTCGACAACCGAAACACATTTAAACTTATTTTTTCAAACACCTGCACTCAGAAAAGTTTCCAACAACATTCAACACGTTTCATCAACAATCATATATATTCAAAATATTCAAACATACGAAATCTTGGGTTTCTTAAATCCCAAGTTAACTCCAAAACCTTTGAGATGGTTTAGGAGATCCGGGTGTCATATTCAGACACCACTATGTCACGATGTGTTCTCTCTCACATACCATATTCAATACATTTCCTCAACAATCACATATATTCAAAAGCATCC
>NC_032012.1:23351251-23351582 GCF_001865875.1 Lupinus angustifolius
AACTTGTCAACTACGGGTGGTTTGGTTTCAAGGTTCAAACACCGAAATCTTCGTAAGTACCACAATAAAAATCTATTAGTTTCCGATATTTCTAAAATCGTTACTAAAACACTTAAAATCATTTCTCTTTTTTCCCATCGTGATTATACATCCATTTCATCCATCCGGTCCAACATCACGTGTTATCGACCATCCTTTTTCATCGAAAGTCCGTTCACGATTTCCATCCATTTTAAACATACGGTTTTTTAGTAAAACTACATATTCCAATTTAAGACATTCTTTGATAATCTTACCACTTTAAAGTAAGTTATTCAAAGTATCATTTAAG
>NC_032012.1:23351682-23356537 GCF_001865875.1 Lupinus angustifolius
TCATCAACATCCATTGGTTGAATGTTGAGAGATCAAGGATTGAAGATGGAAGAAAACATGAGAAAATGAGAGAAAAGTGAAGAGAGGTTTTACCTTCTCTTAGAAAACTTTGCAAATGAAAGAGTTTAAGAGTGAGAAGTGAAGTGTGAGGGTTAAAGGGGAGAGAAGGAAATCAGATTTTCCCCTTAGGCAATGATGAAAAAATCTCATAGGGTGGCTAATGATGATTTCCTATGACATTAGGGTGAGTGATGTGAGGTTTGCTTTATGGAAAGGCAAATCTCGCATCCCAATGCGAAACGACCACTTCGCGGACACGTGCGATAAACATGCTCAAGTATTATCGGCTAATACTCGATCGGATATTATAAATCGCCCGATCGAAATATCCGATTAGAATTTTGGATTTCGACATTCCGAGTGAAAAATATTTAGAAAATAGGTATTGACCAGCTCAGGGTCTATCTTGACTCGAAATGAAATTACGAAGCCAACGGTGCGATCGGAATTTGATTCCGAGTTACGTAACTCAAAAACCACTTTTTGAGCTGTACCGAGTGGATTTCGACCCCGACAATGGTCCAGAACCGACTTTCTCCGAAAATTACCAAAATTTACCACCAAATTGGAAATACAATTACAAGACTAAAACTCAACTAGAGTTTCGTCTAAATCTTTACCGAAAATTCCCAGAAATTCATTTTCGAATATATAATTAATAAAAATATTAATAAAATCTTATAATTCTAACTCGTAAAATTCGCGTTAATAAGGAAATAAGGAAGTAAGTGAGTAATAATATTTATTCCATAAGTGTAAAGTTTTGATATTCTCTTCTTTATGAGAAGCAAATGCGATATTGAATAAGCACACATTTATGTTTCTTATTTCGGTGCCTATTGATTGAGTCTCTAATAAATTTAAATTGTTATTTTAGTTTCAAACTTTTAAATTGTACCAATAAAGCATTGATTTAATGGTGTAAGGTCTCACTAGATCCTCAAGGTCGATGGTTCGATTCCTGAAAGCGACATTTGTTGGGAAGGGCAACCACGAACTCCGAAAAGGATTAATTACTTACCCGAAAAGGTAATAGAATACTCTTAATACAAAAAAACTTTTAATATTGTATTCACGCTAGTCCATCTCTTATCTAAATTAACAAAGTCGACGATATGACACCTTAACTACACACGTTATAATTTGACACTTGAAACTTTTTCCAACTTCATAAACAATGTCATTTCAAACTATATTTTTTAATTAAGACACGAAACGATGTTATACTGTGTCATCTTCTTTTATCACCACTATATAAAAATACTCATTCCAATCCATCAAAATTTCACTAAGTATCAATTAGTTTTTATTGGGAAACGAAATTTTAAAGTCAAAATCAGATTTATTCAACCTATTCTTTTCCAAGAGTTTTACAACAATTTTAAAATTAATTACTGCAATAATAATTTAAATTTATTAGAGACTAAATTAATAATTACAAAGAAATATGAAAAATCAAAATAAATATTTACTTTTAATTTATTTTATTCATTTTTAAAGAAATAGTAAACTTCTTTTACACACATTAAGCTTTAGTGAAATTACATAAATTATTTATATTTTTTTGTAGTGTTATTAAACTCGGATTAGTCAATGGCGCGGTCAAGACACTTAGTCAATGAGTCACAAGTTGGACCAATTGACTTGGTTTATATTAATTTAAAAAAAAAAAGCAAAATATTAGCTAACATTATTTAATAACTTTATATTTCAAATTTAAAAATATTACCATACATAATTAAATAACCAAAAAAATATTTTGCTACTATAAAATGTCACACACAAGTTGAAAAAGTCGTCAAACAACATATGTATTATGCTTTTTTTTGTTTCCCACCGGTATCATCGTGTAACGTCCTGAAAATCATTTCATATTTAATATATTTAATCTCTTAGAAAAATGGGTAAATTTTTCTTTTACTTTTTTTTTCCTTTTATGTAACCTATAACTTACAAATCATTTTCACCTTTACCTTATTCCATTTTCAAGACGTCACATTTTCAAACCTTGCGGAAATAAAATTCTTAACACATTGAAGATAATTAAATGAACACAATTCTTTTCTGAATACTTATCAGTCATAAAATTCTTGAATAAATACAGAATTGTTTACAGAGCGAAATCTAATCATCGCCACAAATAAAAAAAATCTGAAAATACAAAGAAAATAATGTTGGGGCATTGGCATTACAAAAAGTACTTCACACAGGTTCCTATCACAACAAAACAAAATAGAAACCTCCTAAACTGGAGGTGCACTGGAAGCTTCGCTAGGGTCTTCCTCCACCTTCGAGTCAGAAGAGATCTCAATGCTATCAACTGAATCTTCTATGCAGATAAGTTCTACACAGTTGTTGTTGTCTTCCTCCTCCTCGACTTCATCCACTCGCCAATCCATCGAGGGGTCCGGGGTGTACCCCCTTGGCATGGCCCCGTCTGTCTCTTTTGGCATCGATCCTGATGATGAGAATCCTGTTTGGGGCCAGGTCCTAACAACTTCTGGTACACCTCGAGCTTCAGCCTATACAGAAAGACCGGCGGTTGCAAGTCTTTGGTCGGACAAAGTGAATGATGCCTCTCGAACTGCGTAGTAAGGTGGAAGATGCAGAACTGAGCCATTACTTACCCAATCCAGCTCTAGGTCGCAAGGACCTATGTAAGTGTGTTGATTACCCTCAACATTGAATGTCCCCTCCTAGGACATAGTGAAGCGATAACCTCGGATCGGTGCTGATGGGTCCATCAGAACATGCATATAGATACACCAGAAGAAAATAGAGGGAGTAACACATCTATGAAAAACTTGTCATCGACATCGTGGAATTATATGGAATAATACATCAAGACAACACACGAGTAAAGATATATCATGTGATCATACAAGCATATAATAACGATGAATGAAGTATAAAACTCGAGAATTTAGAATCAATATCGAAGAATATCATGTATGCAATGCGATACATGAGTCCACCATCCTTACTCCTTTATCCTCTTAATAACTATTCGGAAATAATCGAGAGTACAGTTCCCATAGCAAGCTGATTTGATCACACCAAAATTATTCCTCGCAAGGATATATTATCGATTTGTTCCAATGGAACTGTCCATTTCAGGATGATGCCATATCAAACACTTTATGGGCATCCCTCTCATCGATCCTGATTGCAAAGAGGGATTGTCATAGATCATCTAGTTTGCGCTGTGAGCATTGTCCGATCTAACAGAATACCTCATCCAGGAATACATGGGACTCGTCTCACCTAGACTCTCCCTCAAGACTTTGCTGACAAATCACCGCCATCAATGCCGCCCCTCTCAACATCTTGGGGCTCATTCATCTCCCGTACATTTTCTCTCTACTACTTCATTTTTACCATGGATATGCACCATAACAGAAATTAGCAAATTTTGTCTTTTAATCCATCTTTTCTAGCGATCTGCCCATCCTAAGACATCTCCCATCGGGAATGCTTCTAGTAGGTTCCGATCTTAACATATAAAAAAAAAGAGAATAATTTCGGCACCACTACGAACCATCACTGAATTATCCTGGAGGACTCTCAAGCCAAGCCTCTTACAGTCAGACGATCTCGCTGCATGGGCACAACATAATACTTCTCAACACCACTGCGAACCATCGCTGAATCATCATGGACGACTCCTCTAGCCAAGCCTCTTACAGTCAGACGATCTCGCTGCATGGGCACAACATAATACTTCTCAACACCACTGCGAACCATCGCTGAATCATCATGGACGACTCCTCTAGCCAAGCCTCTTACGATCCAACGATCTCGCTGCGTGGGCATAATATCACACCCTCGGGCCTCGCCTTTAACAAAGCAATTCCTTACTTTTATTACTTTTAAAAATTTCATATAGTTATTTACCTTTACAACTTCTTGATGGCAAACATGTCATTAGGCTCTCGTATATATAAGAGTTATCATTCAGACGACTTAAAAAGAAGTCATGTCTGTATAGAGTCCTCTCGCTCAAGCGAGGGCACGTCAATTTTTGAGGCATTTGTGGCTTAAGCAAGAGCTGTCTCGCTTAAGCGAGAAAACAATCAGTTCTCTCGGTGCCTATTTTAGCTCAAGCGAGAGCTGTCTCACCCAGAGCTAAAACACTCGTTTTCTCTAGACACTTCTCGCACAAGCGAGAAGAGCCTGAATATCATTTTAATTACTTTTCTCAAGGAAAATATTTCTCATTTATATCACATGTTTTTAAACCTTGAATTTAACAATTATCACATACATATCATTCCCATAATAATCATTTAAACATTGTAATTCAAGAGTAAACATGGCATTTGCATATATAAACATAACATAAGTCGGCATAAGAAATATTTTTGTACTTAATCCAAAAAAATAGGCAATTGATTAAGTACAAGCTTTCTTAATATCCAACGCAACTCCAAACTTGTGAGGGTGTTTGGAGGTCCTGATGCATATTCGGACACCACTGTGTCACGATGTTCTCATCCTCACCTGAGTGTGTCGGGTCGCTAGGTTCTCTGTTTGCAGGTGAGCTTATTTGATCTGATCTCCTCTCGAACTCATCATTATGCCAAAATAACGTTAATTATTTAACTGGCGAATATTATTATACTTACGAAATAACTTTTTACGCGAAGATAAAACTTCCAATTTAAAATGAATTTAATTGCTTTCGTCCATCCGATTCAAGGTTGAATATCCTTGAATCATCATTTGTCATTGAAATTCTGACAATCAAATAACACTTTTTAAAGTAAGATTTTCAATAAAACTTATACCGGAATTA
>NC_032012.1:23356637-23376057 GCF_001865875.1 Lupinus angustifolius
CTTTCTAAAAATGAAACATTTTCAACAACAACTCATCAACATCATAAACTTTCAAGAATGAAATACAAACTTTTTCCTAAACACATTAAAGGTTCCTTTGATGTTAAAATTATCACCTTTAAACATATTCAAATACTAACAATAATTTCTAATATTTCCAAACAAATAAATCATCTAACATTGTCCAAAGATATAGTTTTTCCATCTAAGAACAAGGAAGAAATTTCAAGATTTACAAAAGTCAAAAACTACATAAAGGTTCATATGATTTTATTATCACCCCATTTAGTTATGCCTTCATAAAATACTTAAAGAACAAATAAAAATTCTACTTTATGAACAACATAATAAAAGCTCATAACTTTCTATGAAGTATGAGAAGAAGAGAAAATAAAAGACTATCTCAGTTTGTATAGGGAATTTAGTGTAAAAATGAAAGAATGAGGTGATGTATTTATAGGAGAGCCTCACCCTCACCAAATCAGAAAATTTAATACAAAGTAAGTAGATTTAGACTAGTATAAGTGATGTGTCTAATGGTGGTGGAGTGAGAAGATTTGTTGAGTGATTTAGGGGCTTTTGGAAGCTTTTGCATTACTTTATAACAAGTAAGTGACTCATGAAAGGATGACTTTCAACTTTATTGATATATGTAATTTCCCGATAAACATCTTGTCTGAACATTTTCGGATAATTTCGTCCAGAAATATACAATCTCCCGATTTAGGACATTTGCCCGAAACGTCGAAACTTGAATTTCGATGTGAAAAATACCTAGAGATGAGTTACGGACTTGATGTCTATTTTGACTAGAAATAATATTTCGAAGCCAACGGCGAAATCAGAATTCGATTCCGAGTTACGTAACTCAAAAACTGGGCGAAAACTTGATAAAACGACCCGGAATCGTCTCGGAAACTCTTATTCTCCAAAAATCCTGAAAAAATAGGGCAAGCAAGAAAATCATAATACAAGACTAAAACTCAGCTGATCTTTAGCCTATAACATTACTGATTAATTTCTATAATTAATCCATTAATATTAATTACTTAATTAAAAGTGCTCTGAAAACACGGTGTTATATTGCATTGGAGGCAATCCTGTCTGAGTCGGAAAAATCCATAGGTATGTGAGACTAACTCTCCTGGCGAGTATTTTTTCATCCACAAGACTCGAACTCGAGACCTTGCTTAAGAGGAATCAAACATGTACCACTTAAGCAAACAATCATTGATATATGTATTATGCTTTAATTGCAAGAAAAGTGTACATAAGTTTAAAATGTAAATAAACGATAAATTTTTTGCTATAATATAAGTTAACAAATGAAAAGTATAATTACATATAAGGTTAAAGTTTTTTTCATCTTAAAACAACGTTGTTTTGGTTGTTTTGATTGTTTTTATAAAAATATATTTTTTAATTGACTCGGGCGATCCAATCGGTTCGATCGTTTGAGTCCCCGATTTTAGACTTAAATCAATCAAGTTGAACCAAATCAATGTGATTTTAATGTAAAACCACTTATATGAGATGCTCGGACATGTCATATGTCCGGTTATTGATTGAACCGGTTAGAGCGGTATGCCCGACCCAAGTTTTATAAAAGTGTTTTTTATACCTATACAAATCACTCCTATTTATTTATATATATATACATACACATTACGCTAACTATCTTGCACGAGAAATAAGTATAATGTTTAAAAGATAATTAATATAATTAAGTTAAACAAAATAATATATATTATGAATACAAATTCAAATAGTATAAGAGTTAATATTTTTTCATTATTTTTGTTTCGTTGCAAAATGCATCAATAACTCTAATGATATATTTTTTCAATCAATCCTATACAATATTATAACGAATAAAAATATTGGTGAGATATTGACCCATATATTATTTAGATTTGTCTTTACAATATATCATATTTTGTTTAACTTAATTAGACTTATAACTTTTTTTTTTGCTTAAAAGATTACATTTATATATTCTATATAATTAGTCAATCTGATATATATATATATATATATATATATATGTGAGGAATTTGTATAAGTATAGAAAATTGAAGTATAATTTGTATATTTTCACTAAGTAAGTGTAATTTACTCTTAAAGAAATAATTATTTGGCTGTGATTTTGTTTTGAGATTCGTGTTTTTTTTCCAATTGTTTTATATGGTCGGCTATTTTTACTTCTATATAATATACCTCTCCATTTTCACTCACAATAACTTACTATAAGAATATATATTTGTCCTTTTTTACTAAATTTTAGCCATAGATTTGTAATCCTCTGTTATCAAAAACTATTTCTACGTACATTTTTGTTGATGACGTTTTTAGTGTTTCTGGTGAGTACAACTGAGATAGCAAAGAGAGTGAAGGGGTTTTACTCATTCATTTCTTTGTTTCTCAGAGGAACCAGTCCTTCAAAATAAGGACCTCTGTTGCAGGTTTATGTCGTCTGGACTTGACATAATACTGTTTTTGGAACCTTTGAAAAATCTCCGGATTTCTTCTTACCTATTGTTGATTCTTACTGTGTGTTCTTTTTCATGTATTCTACCTTGCTATCTTGGGCAAAGTTTTAATCTTGTGAACGAACCCAACTGTTTCAATGAGTTTAAGGCAAAAAAGGTTTGTTCTTTGCAACCCTGAAACCTTTTCTGTGGTTTTTTTGTTAGACCCTTTGTTTTTTGTTTTTGTTTTTTTTTTTGGTATGGTTTAAGGTATAACTTTTTTGGTTTTGTGAATGGTTTTGCAGGACTTGGACTGTTGTGAGTGTTTGGGATGCTTTCATATACAGAAGATTTCAAATCTTTTATTGTTTTTAAGATTGGATCTTAACTGAGACATTGAGAGATTTCATTTCTGTACCTTTATTTATTGGTTAAATCAACCCTCTGATTTGTTCCTTTTTAAGTCTCTTTTCTGTGTATTTTGAGGGGTTTTGGAGGGGGTTTTCCTTTCAATTTTTCACCATGGCTGAGCATCGTAAACAGCCACCAAAGAGACAGAACCAAAGAGCTAAACAAACCTTTCCAGATCCCAACATGATGAGAAAACTTCGCATCGTTTACAATGATCCTGATGCTACTGACTCATCTGATGATGAACCAGAGCCAAGAAAAATCAAAAGAACCATCCACGAGATACCACTTCCCATTCTTTCTGTGACCAACTCTACCATCACCTTTACTGAAACAACAAGCTCATATGATGAAACAATTAACAAGAGTGTTGGTGTTTTGAACAAAACTTGCATGGAAAGTCAAAAACCCCAAAAAAAGAAGAGGGTTTTTACACAAAACTCTTCAAGTAAGAAACTACCTTGTGGCAAGTATAGAGGAGTTAGGCAAAGAAAATGGGGAAAGTGGGCTGCTGAAATCCGAGACCCGTTTCGGTCTACCCGTCTCTGGTTAGGTACTTACAACACTGCTGAAGAGGCTTCACAAGCCTGTGAGAAGAAAAGGCTTGAATTTGATGCCATGGCAAAGGCTCAATCTTGCAGCAAAGATTGTTATTCTACTGCTTCTTCTGTTGTGTTACCTAAGACTACTACTATTACAACTTCTGATAAGTGTAACAAGCCTGTGTCTTTATTACATAAGTCTTCTAGTTCTACTACTTTGGTGGAATCTGAGAGCATGGTGTCTCACACATCACCGTCTTCTGTGCTTGAATTGGATGCTCTGGCTTCTAATTTGATTGAAAAGAGTAATCTTTCATGCAATGAAGCTATTGACACTTGTGATTTGGTGGCTGAGTTAGCTGAGTTGGAGATACCAGATTTGGGCACTTGGAACTTGCCTCCAACATCTAATGTTGCTGCTTCTGTGTCTGAGCCAAACTTTGAGCTTGATCTTGATTTTGATTTGTTGCCATTTGATGATTTTGTAAAGGGCATTGGTGATCTTGGTGGTCTGGAAGATCTCAATATCTTCGGATTTGATGACGATGGGCCTAGTGAACTTCCCGATTTCGATTTCGGTGATTTTATTGCGGATGAGTTTGCTGGTTGGATTGAGGAACCCCTCAATGTAACTTGCGCCTAAGTTTTGCAGCTGCATAGGACTAAAGTTTAGAGAGAGTGCTACTACAACATCATTAATAGTTTTGTTTATGTCTTAAGTTTTGTTAGATCTTAGGAACTGAAATCCAGCTATTGAGATAGTGAGTAGTTTTATGAGATTGATGTTTAATTTTGTTTTCTGAGGAAGTATGTAGTTGTAAGAGCGGATCCGTTGGGTTTTACTGTGCTTAATAGAGCCGTCCAAGGATTCTTGAACCTTATTATTTATGTATTCTGTAGCTCTTGAACCTTAATAATATTATTAATATATTCTGTAGTAAGTTGAAAGTTTTTATATGGAAGAGTGTAAAAAGACCTTCAATGTTTATTTTTTGCATTTTGTTTTCTTCTAATCTCTATCAACGGAAGTTTAATTTTCACAAATTGCATGGCTAATTGTATAATATGAGTTTAAAATGTATGCATTGTTAGTGTATTTTTTTTTACACTGTCGACACATTATCTATCATTGATCTGTAGTACTTTTGTTAGAGAGTCGATTAATGGTGGATGATTTGTTGACACTGTAAAAAATACGTAAAATGTAAGTGTTTAGATATTAAATCCATAATATATTTTCTATGAACAAATTGCTGATAATGTGGGAATCTTTAATGTACAGTATAACATAAATTTATAATGTTCACGAATCTCCTAGATTCCTAGTGTTTCCTATGCAAATGCCTTTTCAATGGAGTATATGTAAAATGGGTTTGAACAAGATTCACATTCTTGCAATCATGCTTATCTGATACCCATCCAGTGATAGTTGATTTAGCCTTTTATTCCCTTGCCGTACCAAGCGCCAGTTCTATTTTGTTCCATGGCAGGGGAGATAAAGGGAATAAAAAGAAGAATAATAAAAAAGACTTGAGATACTTAGATAGTTTAGAACTAATAGTTTTAACAAGAACTTATTATTGATTTAGAAATCGTCATTAATAAATCACAAACAAGGAAAGGAAATAAAAGTTGGTTTTAGGGGTACAAATCTTTGGTACTATGCTGATGAGTGATCACCTCATATATGCCATAACCTTTAAAACGGGGTAATTGACCAAAAATATTAAAATATAATAAGTCAGTCTGCAGGCTCTAGTCTTGGTTTCCATATGGGACCAGTCAGCCATATAAATAAATATAAGAATAAAATATATATTTATATCATAAGATAAACTATCTCATTCATATACTAAAATCATAATATGAATACTATTTTTTTTAATTTTGGAGTAAATAATTTATTTTGAGAAGATACTTTATTCTCTAATCATTGTCTCATAAATACTAATATATTAAAAGAATAACAAATTTTATGTGTTTAAAACTTCAATTTTTATGTTTTTTATTGTCCTAGAAACATATTCAATTTTGATTTCTTATGCTCACTCCCATGGAAATTAAGAAAATGCCATAATGCGCTTACTTAGATGTGCCTATATGGAGTAGCACTTTTTAGATGTGCTCCCCAACAGGAAAATTTACCCACTTAGGGCGAGTTCAACTGCAAAATTATGAAAGTAGTGCAATTTTTATAAAAATTATTAAGAAATTGTATTTTTAGAGAGCTCATGACTCTTATGTACAACTTTATAGGAATTTGTGACTCCCATGTACGAGTTTGTAAGAACTTGTGACTCACATGCACGAGTTCCATTTTTTTTCTCTCTCCTCAAGTCTCTTGTGGTTCTCATCCACGACTCTCATATTCATTCTTAAATTCATGGGAGGGAACCATATATATTATGGAACGAGGTCACATGTCCCAAATCAATCAAATAACATAATAAAAAATATTTTTTATTTTTATAATTTTTATTTTTAAGTATGTTTTAACTTTCAATTAGATTATGACACAATGAGACATAAAAGTGAGACTATATTATCTAATATACTATATGTTTAACTTTGATGTGACATATATTACTGAAAGTGTAACATGGACAAATTGAAATCGTGGTTTTCATCCGCAAGACTTGAAGAGAGAGAAAAAATTGGAACTCATGGATATAAGGCATGAGTTCCTGTAAACTCGTACATGATCACGAGTTCTTGTAAAGTCGTGGATGAGAGTCACGAGTTCCCAAAGAATACATTACTTCCGTATTTTTATAAAAGTTATAATACTTTCATAATTTTCCGGTCAACCCACACCATATAAATAAATATAAGAATAAAATATATCTTTATATCAGAAGATAAATTATCTCATTCAAATACTAAAATCATAACATGAATACTATTTTTTTAATTTTAGAGTAGATAACTTATTTTGACGGGATACTTAATTCTCTATACATTGTCTCATAATTACTAATATGTTAAAAGAATCACAAATTTTATGGGTTTAAAACTTCACTTTTTATGTTTTTTTGTTTTCCTAGAAAACATATTCTATTTTGATTTCTTATGCTCACTCCCATGGAAATTAAGTAAAGGGCATAATGAGCAACGGTTACTTAGATGTGCCTATATGGACTAGCACTTTTTAGATGTGCTCCCCAATATGATGTTAATAGGTAAGGGATTATGTGATGAATTTTTTATAATAGATTTCTTGGTTTTCTACATGTATCCTCGCACTGTAATCCTATCCGAGCTGGGAACATCCACCGGTACGTGATGAGTTTAATATGTATGAATTGATAGGTAAATTATTTTCTATATTTAGTAAAATTAATATATCATTCACCGTTTATATTTATATATGTATATATATTAGTTATTTAAAAATCAATAATAATTAAGACATGTATGGTAAATACATAAAAAATAATGTTAAATTCTCATACTAAATTTTACTATTTACAAGAAAATGACATATATCACTTATAAATCAATCATTAATAAACAAAATATTATTTTATGACATATACCACTTTATTGTGGTTAGAAGGATTTAGTGAGGGATATATGATTTTCCATACATAAATATTAATCTCTTCTCATAAATGAGAATTGTTAAGTAATTATACTAACATCCTTTGAGTTTTAGTGAAATTACACAAATCAACCATCACAATTTTGCACCTACACAAATAATACTTAATTTATATACATATATTACACTAACTATTCAAGTAAGGAAATGAGTATAATATTTTAAACAAAAATATGTGATGAGTATAATTAAGTTAAAACTCCAATGACTGTTGGTGCAATTTAATCTTAATTAATTAATTATAAAATAGCTAGGATAAATTATTCATTTGTAATTTTTTGCATTAGAACTTTTTTGGGTACATAATTTGCATTACAATTTGATTATAAACCACTATTTTCTTTTGTTTTTGTGCATTTAAATAATATTTTTTTTAGTATTATTGATGCATTTTGTAAAAAACTAGAACTACTGAAAAGTTATTAACGCTTATACTATTCGGACTTGGATCTATATTATATTATATTTTGTGCCAATCTTGTGTGAGATTAAATAAAATTGTATCATTTATTTTCTAAGATAATTATCATTTGAATTATATTTGTTTGTAAAATAAATGATAGTTAAGAAACTCAAATTTATTTTATCTCTAACACTTAACTTAACTATTGCATTACTAATAGTATAAGGCTAGAACCAATACATGATTTAAATGAAACAATAGGTGTATGAATCGTCATTTTATTATCATTATTTTAAGACTTATTTTAAATATGATAGAATCGTGTATTTTTATATTTGAATGTCATCATTACTAAAAAAATTGAGCTTATCTTATTATTCAAATATTTATTATTTGGTAGGATCAGTATGTATTAAAAAAGTTTAAGGAAACAATAAACATAAAAAAAAACTTATTGTTTGGTCTAATGAAAGTTGATACTAGTTTCCCCATTAAGTTATAAGAAATAATCATTGTCATAATTTAACAATATAATATGTGTCAAAACTTATCTCATTATCATTCTCTAGATGATTAGTGACACACAATACAAAGGAAAATAAATACATGGTGAATTGTAAAAAACTTATTTTGGTTCGTTATAAAATTTCAAAATGCATAAATAATTATAAGGATATATTGTTTAAATACACACAAAAAAAGGATGATTTCATAATCAAATTCTATATGCAAATTTAGAAATGATCAATTTATTTTAGTTATTAGCTAATATATAATTAATTAAAATTAAATTACACTAACATCTCTTAAAGTTTAACTTAAAACTATACTAGCACTCTTTGAAGTTTAACTTAAAATTACAATCATCGCCCATTTTCTTGTTTAAAAGATGACACATATCTTTCATCATGGGTAGTTAGTATTAGTATAATGTGTGTGTGTGTATATATATATATATATATATATATATATATATATTACATGTAACTTATGTATGTAAAAAAAGATGAATGATTTATGTAATTTCACTAATACTTTTATAATGTTGTTTAATTTGCTCTAAATCATTTTGTCATTATAAAAGGTGGAACATCAATTTCACGTTTTCCACGTGCGGATGAGGATCACATGCCCCTATTCATGTTACATTTTGTGTCACAAACCAATTAGAAAGCTCAATTTATTTAAAAGGAAAAATTAAAAAATAAAATATTATAATATTATTTTGTGAAATTTGATTGGTTAGGTACAAGAGGATATGAAATTTTTCGACCGATGTTCCTTGTCCCATGTATACATCAAGGGGTGTCAAATGGATAAATTTAGATTTGGATGCTAATGGATGGACGAAAAACCATTCATCAATCCATATAAATCCATTTAAACTATACTTGAAGTTATCTAATTCATCCATATCCAATGGATTTCAATTCATTCATGACTCCATCTTCATGGATTTGGATTGATGGATATCCAATCCATTTAATTTTTATTAATGGAACTATAAATATTATTGAAGAAAATCACTATTTTAAAAATTATTATCTCAACTCAATATTTTTTAAAACCGCCTTTTAGAATAACATTTATAAAAGCATTTATAAAACACTTTTAAAAATCATTTTTTTAAATTGATTTTATGAACTTTTATAGATTTTTTCCCCAATATTCTACATGTATGTTATGTTTGTGGTTCTACGTGTAAAAAAATTTAAAAATACTTATAGATTGTAATATCTATGTACTACGTGTGTTATAATTTATATATAATCACTACATCATCCATTTGGATTACATTTTTAAAAATTCAACCATAATTAAATATAAATGGTGAATGATGCACTAATAGTGCATAAAACTTATGCATTTTTAGTGCATACATTTTTTCTCATACACGTATGTATATATATATATATATATATATATATATTATGTACTTAATAATAAAAATTTAATATTAACTACATACACATGTATATAATTTGACATCAATTTAATAAAATATTAAAAGTGAGAGTATAAATCATGAATGAATTTGTTTGAATTTAGTTTTCTTAAATATTAGATGAAATTCCAAAGCAAAGAAAATCATTTTTGAATTTTGGTTTTTTGGATAGATTGGATATCCATCCAAATTGATATATCCATGGATATCCATCCAAATTGATATATTCATGACATTCATTTAATCTGATAGATAGATTTGAATTCATCCATTATCAATATTATTCATTGGATTATATCCATTTAAATCCATTAGTTCTAATGGATAGATGTAGATCGATTTAATTTGGATGGATTGTGAATTATGGATAATTTTTTCATCTCTAATGCATCCTTACTATTCCCCTTCCACCACTTCCTATATTATTGGTCACATTGTATTTCGTTTACAAAAGAAAAGTGTGAGAAAGAAAAGTTGAGAGAAGAAAATACGTAGATAATTTGATGAATTTTTAGTTGATTAGTATGATAGAAAATGTAAAGAAAGTGAAGAGAAAATAATATAATTATTATTAGTAATGACATTTTTTGTACCATTAAATAGTATCATATCATTCTATGAGTAAATAACTAATCTATTCTTTCATGGTGTGTGACTGATGCTCCAATAAGTGTCTAAGAATCAAACTTTTGACAATTAGTTTTTCTGTGAATATAGCGAGACTTTACACCACTAAACTAACGTTTTGTTTATTAATAATGACATTGACATGTATGTGCTAGTTTGTTTTCTTTGGAATTTTATGAAATTATCGACATTTATAAGTGTGACTAATATGAAATACGAATTTTTTAAATATATAGGGAGCTAGCGATGAGAAAATCTTTCACCAATCTTCTCGGACAAGGATTTGATGTTTCAAAGTATGTCCCAAATATGGTCATAAATTAATGAAAACATGTCATGTCAATTAAAAAATTAAATATTCGTTATTTTCTTTTTTCTTTAGTCTTTATTGGTTTGGGACATAGTTCATGACAATCAATTATGGTCCAATTTTTTCTACTTATTTTCTTTTCAATATTGGAGAGAAAACGTAAGGACATAAGTCCCACAAATTTTTTCTTTCTTTCATTCTTTTGGATGCAACCAAACAATAGAAAATATTTTTTCCTTCATTTTTTCATTCCTCTCATTTTCTTTCCTTCTCTTCTCATCCCAAATCACCCCTCATTCAACTTTTTATTTTTGGTTGTGGTCATCATCCTATAATGATGGTGTTTTCATCGGTCAAAGTAATAGTTATTATTTATTTATGGAGATTAATTATGTTTTGTATTGGTATTGTTGACTTCATAACTATTGGTTGCAAATCTTTGTTAAATTCCATTCCCCACCACCCAAGAATATCGACAGCCTCCAACGGTCCAACTTTTTCGCTCAAGGAAAGTGCTTATATCGTGCTTTGTTCATTATAAATGCCAAACTGATTACTACCTAGTTCCATATTTTTTATTTTAGGATTATATGCACGGAAATCATTAAATAACTTAAATTGATATAATTTGAATAAAATAAAATAATTTAATCCATTTTGTAAAGTAAAATTAAAAATTGAAGAAATATGATGTGAAAATGAATAATAAGTAATAATATATGAGAAAAAATGTATGCAATAATAATGTGAGGATTTTTTTACACTATCGCTTCATCATCCACCATTAATTTTTAATTATTATTAACATTTTAAATCGTTAGTACATAGTTATTTTTTTGTACTCCCACAAATATCCTTTCACCTTTTGAGTAATGAACTAACTCATTTTTGGATATGTAATTTCCCCTTCAAACAAATGTTTCTCACAGAAATCGAACCTTGATCTTTTGATCATCCTGAAATCTAGCGATGTCTTATACTACTAGATCAATACTTTGTTGATAAATGATATTTTGCTTTACCGCCATGTTATGGTAGTGGGCTTCATATAATACTTATTTTGATTGATTTTTTCATTCTTGCAAATTCAGGTCATTAGCATTTGGAATTTTGGATTGGCCACTATTATTTAAATTAACTAATTATAAGTTAGGTAATTGTAAATGTTATGTTTTTTGGATGATATTTTATTTTAGATAAATCTTAGGATTGATTAGAGGTTCTTTAATTTTATGAGAAATGTTTATAAGTATCATAATATATTATTTAATAAAAAATAAATCTTCCCAAAAATGATATTTTTATGATTAGAAAAAATTAGAACTTAGTTTTGAAAACTAATTTATCTTTTTATTTATTAAATAATATTCTTAACACATTTATTAAGACCACCCTTATTTTATTAAGACCACCCTTATTTTATTAACAAAGTGTGCTACTTCATCTGTAATTGCTTGTAATTGGTTGGAAAAATATATTTAAATTAAAATTTTAATAATTGATTATTTTTCCGACTAATAAAAAATAGTGACACATAGAGTGATACATTGTTTTGGGACAACAGATGTCCACCCATTTTATTTTTTTGAGGCAAAAATAATATTTGGGAGGACTTTTCATGAACATGCCTCTATCAATGTTTCTTTCTTCAACGTAGACAAGCATAGACTCTTTGGGTGGAAGAAGACTCGGATGTTAGGTTTAGTGGGTCCTTGAAAATTGAAAAGCCACTCTAACTTGTGTTAATGGTTCTAATTATATTTTATTTCATGATATATTCTCTAATTCTTTCAAAGTCAATTTCATTTTAAGCATTTGGTAACTCATTTATAGTACCGGAATACAGTCAGAAAGGAAAAAAATGATTTAATTTTTCTTTATTACAAAATAACATAATAGTCGTTTTTAATATTTTTATTATTTGTTACAATTCTTATTGAGTATTGGACTTTCCAAAACCGAAGAAACTAAAAGTTCAATTAGAAGTTCAATTAGAGGAATAACATTTATTGGGAAAAAGTAACATACTCCAATAATATGTTAAAAAACCAAGATTACCCTTCAACCATAGATTATGAGGGAGGGGATTCCTTCATTAAAAAAAACCAAGGTTACCTTATCAGAACAACTTGGAAAATATGTCTAATGTAAAATAAGTGTTATATGGTTGAGATGTACATCTTTTGTCTCATATATCATTCAGTGTGTCATCAATTATGATTAATCAAAAAAATACTTAATTATTAATATTTTAATTTAGAATAGACATACAGAGTGTATACTTTTTGGGTCAGTAGAATGAGATACAATTTGAGACAGATGATATCTACCGAGAACCTAATTTTTCTCCAATTGTCATGACCAGAAAAGATCCTTTAATAGAGGTAACGGTTACTTGATCCAACGTGGAGATAGCTATTTAGCTAGAACTGTATTGAGTTGCATCTGTTGTGGTGGCGAGAATGAGAAAGGAGTTAAAGGTTGGCGGCAGTAACGACTATGAAAAAGAGGGAGTGAGGTTTAGAGGCTGGTTCAATTTTAGCTGCCCTCGGAATTGACTTTTGAGAAAAGGATATATGTAATGACAGTCTGAGAATTTTTATATTATCATTTCATCATCCACTGTTTAATTTCATTTTTAATTATCATTGACTCTTAAATAAAAGTAATATAAACATATAATATATGATACATGTTTGAATCTTTACTCTGTCAATACGTACGTATTACAGTCTCTTGAATTTGAGGTATATGCTTTTCCAGGAAATGCAAACTCAAATGTGCTTAATGGCGTATCGTGGGGATGGTGTAGTAGACGATAATAATTCTCCAGAAAGAACTTTCATCGTCCCAGCATGCGATCTCATCAGCATAATCATTTTTTATTTCAAAAAACCTTTGAATTGTTTTTTTAAATATCGTGTTTGACCTAAGACAAAATCTAAGAGCATCCCATAGTCCATTCATAAGGAAATAAGAATGTTGTAATGATTGTTCACCATCACACATATTGTTCGGTCCATAAATTCAAACCCGTTATAAGAATGTTTCATAATGTTGTGCAATGACTCATACATCTAGATAACAACAATATAAGTTATGGGTTTGGAATGATGTAAAGAGGTTGAGGTAGATGAGTATATATTTATGTTATGTAAACATAATGTAACGAGAAGAAGAATAGTCAAAGACTAATCCTTATTCTCTAATAATATATAGTGGTTGTCACTCAACGCTCCCGGAGATGTAAGAACAATTGACTGAACATCGTTATCAAATCTCTTGTGTTATTCTCTTGTCTCTGTACTCTTTACTATTTGATTGTTCGTTTGTTCTCAACAATTGGTATCATATGACTCTTAACCCAGGTGTCAAATTCGAGGTGAGGAAATTCGATGGATCTGGTAATTTCGAACTGTGGCAAAGGAGAGTTAAGGATGTGTTGGCTCAACAAGGTATATCCAAGGTGCTGCGTGAAAATAAACCAGAGGGTATGAATCAGCTGGATTAGGAAGAATTGAAGGAGAAGGCTGCAGGAACCATACGACTCTGTGTATCAGAAGATGAGGTGATGTATCATGTTATGGATCTGACGTCATCAACAGAGGTATATGAGACATTAGAGAAGTGGTTCTTGTCCAAGTCTCTAACAAATAAGTTGTATTTGAAACAGAGACTCTATGTCTTGAAGATGTAGGAAGGTGCTGATTTGCAACAACATCTCAATAATTTTAATCAAGTGATCAATTACTTGCAGAAACTTGATGTGAATGTTGATGATGAGAACAAAACAATAATATTATTGTGTTCTTTGCCAAATTCCTATGAACACTTGGTGACAACATTAACGTACGAGAAAGACTCAATCAAACTCGATGAGATCACATGTGCACTTCTGTCCCACACTCAAAGAAGACAGAATGTAGGTGAAGGGTCTCAGGGTGATGGTCTGTGTGTGAAAGGGAGTCAAGCGCGTAGGATGAGACAAGGTAGAGGAGGTCCTGCCAAAGGGAAAGACAAAATTCCAGGGGCAGAACACCAATAGAGTGCTATATGTGCAAACAAACTGGACATTACAAAAAGGAATGTCCCAATTAATGGAGTCCCAGCAAGCCGGTGGAAAAAATGTAGTATCTACATATGCAAATGTTGCACAGAAAGATAACTCTTATTAAAACATTGAAGTTGATCTACTATCTGTATCATCAAATCATAGTACACATGAGTACTTACTTGACACTGGTTATTCCCACCACATGATGTAACATCCAAAAATTATTATATTTTAGAAATAAAGTTTTTGAACATCATGTTATAGTTTTATTCTATGATAAAATATGTACAATGATATAATAAATTTACTTAAAAAAGATATCTCAACATTAATATAGTGAAATTGTTTTTTATTATATTCTTAATGTTATAGTTATCGTTATTGTTATTATTATTATACAATTATGTTTGATAAAGTATTATTTGATCTTACACAATATTATTTATGTATATGCTATCTTATTTTATTATTATGATTATATGTTTTTTATATATAATTTGTATTATTCACTTAAGCCTACGAAATAGGAAGAATTGATAATTATCATTAAATGATTGTTTAACTATTTAATTTGTGATAATGTTTAAAATTTTAGCATTTGCTATCAAAATTTAGATTAATTAGAATAGAAGATCTCATCCTTAATAAAAAATAAGACTTTAGTGAGTTAATGAGAATTATATTAGTTAATAATAAAAACCTCTCACACTTAACTTTTAGTCTTCAACCACAAAACTAAAACCTAGACCTATCAGCCACTAGCAACCAGGAAGGGAGAAGAGGAAAGAGAAATGAGATGAGAAGAAACCAAGGAAGGGGATAAAGATTTATGCATCAATTATAGGTAACACTAGAACCCAATCAAACTCCATGAAGAAATTATTAGAGAATTTATTAATTGATATTATTGTCATTTGTTCAATTAATTTCTTATCATCTTCATGCTTGAAATTCATTCTTACTGAATCATGAATTGATCCAAGGAAAATTGTTTTCCTTTATTGTGTTTGTTGAGTGAGAGTTAGGAATAACAGATTCATAGTAACATAACCCAAATAGCAACTCTGTAAATATTGTCATATGCTAAATATACATCATTGAAGGATGAAACAATTGGTGATGGTTATGCTTCATGTTCAATATTATTAATTAATTATATATATATATATATATGTATAGTTAAATTATTATATATGTAGGTTTGTTCGTTGTATGGTATAATCCTAACTACAATATATATATATATAGTATGTCTTCTTCAATTCTATATGCAAGTGCTAAATGCATAATGATACTTTATACATTTTTTCCTAATTTTATTTTGTTGTGAGACGCACTGTGTTATTCCTAATCTATAGACATATGTGTGATGATGAGTGCACACTTATATTCCTATTGTGATTAGAGTGCAGTGTTTGAATGTGTTTATATATATATAAATTATTAAATGTATATGTAAATGTAAAGATTATTTATGTGTAATTTATATGGTATAATGAAAGTAGTTTAGTTGTTATATAATATTTAGTTGTGTGTCTTGTTTATTGATGAAATTATAAGGTTCTTAAGAAGTTGTGGGGTTCATTATCCAATTATGTGATTGTTGACAGGATTTTATGATCCAATGATTGGCCTGAGCACATGCAAACAAATTCACAGTTGCATGAAAACGGACTTATTCCTAAAAATAGGATAAGACATTCCTACGAACTTGGGGCACCGGGTGAGGGGTAGGCACCTCCAACAGGCATGTTGTGTGCAAACTTTTAATCATGTACTGTGGGTTCGAGGCATTTAGTGCTACGAATGCAAATTTAATGTGTTATTACTTGTGCATGATTTGTCTTCTAATTGATCGTGTATAAGTTGAAATTTATTAATGATATTATAATATGATGTAATGTGAATATTAATTTCTATAAATATTCTTTATGGAGATTTTCCGTGCTCATTACGGGTAGGAATGTCATTGTTTGAAGGTTTATGAAATAATGTTACTGAGATTTTTATCTCACTATACTTGGGTTTTCTGACATTTCTAGGTGAGGTACCTAAGGAGTTTAAGTTTAAACTACGTTGAAGAACACAATCATGCACTTGAATTTCCTATAAATTAGTTTTAATTGTATAAGTTATCTTAGAGGATTGATGTTAAGTTGAATGTGTCTTATGGACTATGTTATACCCTTTTAGTTTAGTGCTTATTGTCTATTACCGATATAACAAAAAAAGTCCCTCATAACATGTGTCAATCTCTCAAGCCGTCATGACATGTGTCAATCTTTCATCAAAACTAAAGGTCTCTCATGACATGTGTCAATCTCTCAATCAAAACTTTCCCTCCAAAACATGTCAATCTTTTCTTTTTGTTCATTGTACAATTTAATTCTAATGATTAATGGGCCCATATGTTTTTATTCCATGAAGAAATTACATCTCACAATAAAGGGGATTGAATCCCTTTTCACATGTGAATTACTACTCCACCATTATCATTTCATATCTCCGTATTCTTCTCCCCTTTCATTTCATATTTCTCTCTTCTTCTCTCACATTTCTACAATCCAATGTTTCATTCGTCAATCTTCATTTCGTTTAAACTTAATATGATGACTTCTATATCCCACTTCTAAATCTTCATCATTGTAGATTTGTTCTTATTTTATAAATATGTTTAACATAACCCAAATAGCAACTCTGTAAATATTGTCATATGCTAAATATACATCATTGAAGGATGAAACAATTGGTGATGGTTATGCTTCATGTTCAATATTATTAATTAATTATATATATATATATATATGTATAGTTAAATTATTATATATGTAGGTTTGTTCGTTGTATGGTATAATCCTAACTACAATATATATATATATAGTATGTCTTCTTCAATTCTATATGCAAGTGCTAAATGCATAATGATACTTTATACATTTTTTCCTAATTTTATTTTGTTGTGAGACGCACTGTGTTATTCCTAATCTATAGACATATGTGTGATGATGAGTGCACACTTATATTCCTATTGTGATTAGAGTGCAGTGTTTGAATGTGTTTATATATATATAAATTATTAAATGTATATGTAAATGTAAAGATTATTTATGTGTAATTTATATGGTATAATGAAAGTAGTTTAGTTGTTATATAATATTTAGTTGTGTGTCTTGTTTATTGATGAAATTATAAGGTTCTTAAGAAGTTGTGGGGTTCATTATCCAATTATGTGATTGTTGACAGGATTTTATGATCCAATGATTGGCCTGAGCACATGCAAACAAATTCACAGTTGCATGAAAACGGACTTATTCCTAAAAATAGGATAAGACATTCCTACGAACTTGGGGCACCGGGTGAGGGGTAGGCACCTCCAACAGGCATGTTGTGTGCAAACTTTTAATCATGTACTGTGGGTTCGAGGCATTTAGTGCTACGAATGCAAATTTAATGTGTTATTACTTGTGCATGATTTGTCTTCTAATTGATCGTGTATAAGTTGAAATTTATTAATGATATTATAATATGATGTAATGTGAATATTAATTTCTATAAATATTCTTTATGGAGATTTTCCGTGCTCATTACGGGTAGGAATGTCATTGTTTGAAGGTTTATGAAATAATGTTACTGAGATTTTTATCTCACTATACTTGGGTTTTCTGACATTTCTAGGTGAGGTACCTAAGGAGTTTAAGTTTAAACTACGTTGAAGAACACAATCATGCACTTGAATTTCCTATAAATTAGTTTTAATTGTATAAGTTATCTTAGAGGATTGATGTTAAGTTGAATGTGTCTTATGGACTATGTTATACCCTTTTAGTTTAGTGCTTATTGTCTATTACCGATATAACAAAAAAAGTCCCTCATAACATGTGTCAATCTCTCAAGCCGTCATGACATGTGTCAATCTTTCATCAAAACTAAAGGTCTCTCATGACATGTGTCAATCTCTCAATCAAAACTTTCCCTCCAAAACATGTCAATCTTTTCTTTTTGTTCATTGTACAATTTAATTCTAATGATTAATGGGCCCATATGTTTTTATTCCATGAAGAAATTACATCTCACAATAAAGGGGATTGAATCCCTTTTCACATGTGAATTACTACTCCACCATTATCATTTCATATCTCCGTATTCTTCTCCCCTTTCATTTCATATTTCTCTCTTCTTCTCTCACATTTCTACAATCCAATGTTTCATTCGTCAATCTTCATTTCGTTTAAACTTAATATGATGACTTCTATATCCCACTTCTAAATCTTCATCATTGTAGATTTGTTCTTATTTTATAAATATGTTGTTTAAAATGTATTTTTATTGATTTTTTCCATTCATTAACTTAATATGATAGCTTCTGTATCCCGCTACTCAATCTTCATTATTGTAGATTTGTTCTTCTTTTGTAAATATGTTGTTTAAAGTGTATTTTTTTTCATTCATTTGTTTACTTTTAGATATATTCTTATTTTTAGACATGTTCTTATTTTCTAGATATTTTAATTGATTTTTGTTTATTATGTATGTATATTCTTATTTTTTTCTTTGATTTGTTTATATTGTATATATGGTACGATTGATTTCATTATTTTGTAGATTTTTCTTCCAATAATCATCTTTCTTAGTGTTTGATTTAGAAGGATTTCATCCCTAACAATGACCAAACCCTCAATAACTATGTTATGTATCCGATCTTCATCTATATATACACACATTTAATTACAAGTTATAATATTGTATTTGTTTGTTTGTTGTTATGAATTTATTTATCTTCTCATCTCTCTCACTTTTATCATCTTATCTCTTCATTTGCAGTTTGACTCTCCCTTAAAGCATATTTACGTGTTAGTGTTATGTCTATGTGTCCCTATCTTACTAAAATCTTTAATTTTATTCTTCTTTGCACAACAAATGAATTTGATTATTTTTCTCACATGATATTTGTTAAAATATGTTTTCCTGTGTGGTTATTTTTTCCTATAATACAACGATTAGAGGTTATATTCACTATCTGATTGTAGAATAATAGTTCTTTAATTTTATTATGTGTTTG
>NC_032012.1:23376157-23376486 GCF_001865875.1 Lupinus angustifolius
TTTGTTTATTATGTATGTATATTCTTATTTTTTTCTTTGATTTGTTTATATTGTATATATGGTACGATTGATTTCATTATTTTGTAGATTTTTCTTCCAATAATCATCTTTCTTAGTGTTTGATTTAGAAGGATTTCATCCCTAACAATGACCAAACCCTCAATAACTATGTTATGTATCCGATCTTCATCTATATATACACACATTTAATTACAAGTTATAATATTGTATTTGTTTGTTTGTTGTTATGAATTTATTTATCTTCTCATCTCTCTCACTTTTATCATCTTATCTCTTCATTTGCAGTTTGACTCTCCCTTAAAGCATAT
>NC_032012.1:23376586-23389555 GCF_001865875.1 Lupinus angustifolius
TTATATTCTACTATATAAGTAATAAAGTTATGGAATATTAATATTTAATTCAATTTATATTCTGTTTTGTTTGAATTTAGGGATGAGTTACAAAAATATAATATAAATTTGTATAATTATAGCTAATAAATTTGTGGAATGCTAATTGAGTAATAATTACTCATTAAGTCTTTGAATGTATTAATTGAGTAATATTAATTGGTATTTTGCTCTATTATCTAAAAACTAAATAATCGTCCTCCACAATTTTATTTGTTAATTGATTTTTTATTGTGTTTTTTTATTGAATTTCTCTTTAATAGGATGTAATAATGAAAATATTAAAGAAATTTCATTTGATTATGATAATTAATTAATTTGATTTATATTTTGATTAAATTATTTATGATTCTCTAATTTTAAGCAATGCTCATTATGAATATAAATTTGCATAATTGTAAATAATAAATTTGCGAAATATATTTATATTCAATTCCATTTATATTAATTTATATTCTATTTTGTTTGAATTTATAGACAATTACAAAATTTGAATTTATGGATCAATTTATATGTAATTTGTCATGATTCATTGAACTCCATGGCAAACATAATTAATTGAGTATATTACATGATTAGTTTAACAATGGGAATTTAATGCATATTTATAATTATAATGATAAAGAAATAATTAAATAATAATGTCATAAAGAAACATAAAAGTTCAACATTTTTTAGTCAGTTACAAAAATGATATTGTACACAATTAATCAATTGTTCGTTACATTTTAGAAGCCAAAATTATTAGACATAATTATCTTTGAATATCTTTTATTCCGTTATCTAAAAATTAAATAATTGTTCTTAAAATTAGTTTTGTGATTTGATTTTTCATTGCGTTTTTGGATTAATTTCTATTTAATCTTTAATATGATGTGACAATCAAAATATTGAAGCAATTTGATTTGATTGTGATAATTAATTTGTTTGATTTATATTTTGATCAAATTATTTATAATTCCCTAATTTTAAGACGTTAAACCAGAAGAGGTCCTGTATTAAGTTTATCTGATTTAAACAGTCAAACCCGTATGGTCTGACCATATGATTTTATATATAATTAATAATTTTTAACAATATGAATGCACTGGTAACATACTATGAAGCACAGATTCGTCAAACACCCTTACGTGTCGGTGTCCAACACGTATCCGACACAGATACGCTCAGATTCGCGAAGGATACGTATTCATAGAGTATCCAAAAATTAAAAAAAATAAAATAAAATAAAATAAATATTAAGATACGTATCCAATTCGTTTTCAATAAAATATAGGATATATGGATTCATTTTCATTAAAATATAGGATATATAGATTCGTTTCCAATAAAACAGGATAAGATAGATTTGTTTCCAATAAAATAGGATAACATAGATTCGTTTCTAATAAAACAGGATAAGATAAATCCGTTTTCATTAAAACAGGATAATATATATTTGTTATGGAGGGCAATGATTTTAGGATAGATTCGTTTTCATTAAAATAAGATAAGATAGATTTGTTATGGAGGGCAATGATTTTAAATTTTCATGATATTTTTTACTTTGGATATTTTGATTTACACTTATAATTTTATCATATTTTATGTGTTTTTATTATTTTATACGCGCATCCCTGAACGTATCGTATCCTGTATTTTGGAAAAAACGCGTATCGACGTATCAGACACGTATCGTACCCGACACACGTACCAGTATCCGTGCTTCATAGGTAACATATATGTTTTGAACCATGCGAATGCACGAGCAACATACATATTCTTAATCATAAATGCACATGTAATATGTGTTCTTAATCATGCAGCAAAAAAATACCGTCATATGCAAATGCACGGGTAACTTGCTAGTTATTATGAAAATTATATACATCTTTATAATATATTATAATTAGTATTTAATGATGTTTCAAGAGATATTTTCATTATAATTTGGTAACTTTTAAGCTTCTGCATATGGTAATGATTATTTTTATTATGAAAATTAGGGTGTTACATTTTGGTATCAGAGCAGTTCGATTCAATTCGGGTTATGGCATGAGTCAGTCATGTCTAAAGTGATCACTTAGAACTAGGTAGAGTCTAATGTTAGGATGAATAAATTTAAAACATGTTTGTTATGACCGTGAATGATCTACGGTACTTGGGAAGATTGTATTGGGACTAGCTACTCCAATACTATTGTTCTACTATAACTTGATCATGATATACACTATGTGGATTACTACCAACCTTGTTTTGGTGGATGTTAATGAAGTCTAGAGTTTTGATAGGATCTTGTAGTAAAATTGTGACCGGACACGACGTTACAACTTGAGACTATCATATACTATAATTTCATATTAACTTAATATTTGTATAAATGTTGTTTGATTGACTTGATATATGTGTCAATTTACTTAAAAGTTTGTATTATGATAAGGTCATTATGAATATGCTTTGATAAAAAATATTGTCACATTTCAATTTTTAATGATATTATATATAGTCCATTATTTAAATTTTGTTCATTTGTGATTGTTGCAAAAAATTTATATTATTTTTTAATAGTTATTATAATTATAGTTAATTTCATTCAACTCATCAATTATGATGAAAAATAAAATAATTTTTTTTGAGCTACGAATTGCTTTAATTGTGATTAATTGTATTAAATTTATTAATTATAATGAAAGCTATGATATGATTTTCCTTTAAGTGAAATTGATGCACTTAGAAATTTGTCATGAATATCTTAGATGATGATCTCTTGTGGTAAAAAAGAAAATCTTGAACTATTGTTAGTTTCTTTGAGAAAGATTAATAAATATTTTTTTTATGATTGGATGTAATGATTGTTTGATACATATCTTCTAGGTGATACTTTTCACTATAAAAAAATTAGATTTTGATTTATTTTATGAATATGTTCCTGATATCATAATTAATGCACATTTGATTTTATGGGAGATTAAAATCTTAATTAGATTAAAATCTTGTTTATTATATTATAATTAATATATGTGTGATTTTAAGGAAGATTAAAGTCATAAAGATTTTGTTCTTGATATTATAATCAATGGTTATGTGATTTTCAGAAAGATTAAAATCTTAGTTACCAACTTTATTTTTTGTATCATAATCAATATGTATGTCATTTTAAGGAAGATTAAGGTCTTAATTAACATGATTTTTTTGGTTTGATATTATAAACAATGTATGTGTGAGTATAGGGAAGAGTAAATCTTAATTAACATGGTTATTTGGTTACTGTTATTATATGAATGGATATGCACTTTTTTCTACATCTTTATCAAATCAATTGTTTCTGCTATAATAAGTGTTTCAAATTTTAATTTCTATTGCATTTAATTTCAAACATATTTTGATGGTCTCTACTAATTTAAATATTGTAAATAGTCGAGTATAATTATCATTACACTTTTAGATACTCTTTCTTTAATTTTTGTTATTATTTGAGAAGTTATTTATATATCTTGAATGTTAATTTCATATGATGAGGTCATAATTCAAAGGATTTTTAAGTTAAGAAGATACTCAAATTCTTTTTAACTATTAAAAAAAAAATTCTAGACTTTATTGATGTAAGATAATAAATTATTTTTAATCTCAATGATCTAAGAAGATGAAATTATTTTTATTTTATATATTTTTAATGCGTGTCTATAAATATCTACATATTTTTTTGTTAAGTATCAGTGACAGAATACACCTAGAAGGAGGGGTTGAATAGGTGTGACAGAACTCAAGTTCCACTTTTTGGTTTTTACGCACTTGCTGAAAAATGTCCAGTTAATCGATTAACCAGTGGGCTTAATCGATTAACCAGTGGGTTTAATCGATTAAATCAAAACAGAAACAGAATGATCAGAACGACAACTTGCACAGTTATTAACCAATATACATGCAGATATACAACATATATTTTTATGCATGATTGACAAGGATATAGCAAGGTATAAACATGCAAAATATTATCTTCAAACTCGAATTAAAACATCTTGAAATTTAAAAGAGAAAGAAATAAAAAAGATTGCACAAGGATTTTATCCTGGTTCGTTTTGCTATCCACTGCAAAACTACATCCAGTCCTCCCCTCTGATCTGGGAGATTTTCCTTCTTCACTATAGAACACAATGTACGTTACATACACACATCCAGTCCTCCCCTCTGATCTGGGAGATTTTCCTTCTTCACTATAGAACACAATGTACGTTACATACACACATCCAGTCCTCCCCTCTGATCTGGGAGATTTTCCTTCTTCACTATAGAACACAATGTACGTTACATACACACTTCCAATTACAAGACTCGAACGCTCCTTTCTTGGAACCCAAAGAACTTCGCCACTCTTGGTTTAACCTTTCCTAAAACCACCTCCAAGAAAAACTTTCTTACCGCGATTCGGCCCCAGCCAATGTATCGCTCTTTATCCCAAGACCTTTAAGTCTTTGTGAAGAACACCTTACCTATCCGCAGCTAGGATTTTCCCAATCCTTGAATAACAATGCTTTGAGTTATGAATGAGTACTTAATACTCGGATATTACAATAAAGATCAAAGACTAAAACCTAAGCAATAACTCACAAGACTTCCTAGTCTAATATGAATGTACATGCATGAGGTTTATGAAAATATGCAATCATAACAAAACTATCTTTTTTTCTCAAGAAACACAAGAATGATGCAAGAAAGCTTTTTAAAGAGTCATGCAATATGAATGTGAAACTTAAAGCCTTAGCATAATCTAATCTTACTCCTAATGCAACACTCTCTAATAGTTTCTAAAAATGATGATCAATTCTCTTTTCTCTGTGTTTTTTTTTCTCTTAGCCATTTGTGCAATTTACCAGAATTTATACAAAACAGATTTTGCCTCTAAAATGGTTTTTTCGGTTATGCAGTTGTAACAGCAAAAAACAGACACGTTAATCGATTAAGCCATGGGGTTAATCGATTAACCAGTGTAACATGATTAAAACATAAAACAGTTGAGTTAATCGATTAAGTCACCATGTTAATCGATTAACCAACATATTAAAACACATGATTCAAAGGGCAAACTACTCATATGTTATACTTAACTCCTATACATGTTTTAGCAATTATATTATGCCTAATATGCACATATAACATGTATGATATGCATGAACATATAATAAACTAGAGAATATCTCAATTTAGTGGATTAGTTACTTTATTAAGTCCTGTGAGACTCACACCTAGGTTTACCTAACCTAGACTCAATATCTATAGCAAGCATCTTAGACTCACACCTAGGTTTACCTAACCTAATAAGTCACCACTTGAGCCCTCAACATGTTGATTGTTGAGACATCTTCAAGCTTTAACTAACTCATTGTCTTCATCAAATCATAGGAAACACATTGCTAATGCAATCCTTGACACTTTGCACTTCTTTGCACTTTCATTTTTTTTTTTGCAAGTAATCATTTGTATTACCTAGAAAAAAAATGTTAAAGACAAAAGTCAATTTTTTTTGCAAGGTTACCCAAACAATAAAAATTTCAAACTCAACAATTTTCTAAATTTATCATAATGTAATAATTAAGAATCATTTTTATAACTCTAATATTTGATAAATTTCTTATCATTACACTATGTGTTTTGGCTTCTCATTTATTTCTGAAAAACTTCGGAGTTAATTTTCAGTTATCTCCTCACAGTCTTGGTTATGAAATAATCTTCTATGTCTCTTGCCCATATATGATAGATACTAGTGGCAAATATACCGTAAATAAATATATGAAAAGATTAATAGAAAATTTAATTTATTCGAGTAGTATAAACTTTACACACCTTTAAAGTATTTAGGAATTTCATGTATGGTTAACTTATACCTTTGGTTACTATTTTTACTTGAGAAACTTAATTATTATAGAAACTATTTGAATTATTTGAACGTGTTTTATTTGACATGAAAATCTAGTTTCATAAGTATTATTAGTTATCAAAATATCTTAAAGGATATATTTTGATGTTGTAAATTATAGTAGAACTATTTATACATCAGTTTATTTTATGCTTAATATATGACTGTATATTATGTTATGCACAAGTGATGTATTTTTATTCTCATGTTTTTAGTTATCTGTATTCTAATTTATAATATGCAAACTCTTATGTATAAAATATATGACTGTATATTATGTTATGCACAAGTGATGTATTTTTATATAGATGTGGGTACTTACTATTATGTAATTTCATTTTTGTGTTTATTTATTAGGATGATGCAGAATTGTTAAATCATATTGGATTTATACACAATGTGTGTTTTTAAATAATTAGAGACACATTACTACCTTACCATACATTATCTGCAGAAATATACATCTTTAAATGATAGTTAGACATACTTCAGGATTTCCTATGGGCATAAGAAACATACGAGACTAGTTTTGCTTATGTGAAAGGAGATAAGTTTATATGTGGTGCAAAAAAAAAGGTGGCTTTGGTTAAGAATAAGGTAGTATTTTTTGGACATGTGATTTTTTATGAGTTATCTATAGGTCAAGTAATGTTAATATGATGATGCAGTGAGAGCAACCTAAGATGATTATTAAGAATAAAGTTCTTACTTTAAGTTGTTAATATGAGAGGTTTATTCACCATTTATATCTTTTCACTTGACATTAGGTTTAGTAATAAAAATATACTATTTATTACTTTGAATTTGAAGTTATATTTTTTTATCTTAATAAAATGACTTTTGAAATCATTTTTACATGTGGTGAAATTCGATGTGTTTAGTTATTGTAAGTATTTTAATTATTTGTTTGATAAAAGAGAATTGAACATGAAAAAAACATCACATATCAAGTTTCTGAAGAGTTTTGATGCACGTTAAAGTACCACCAATTAAAGATGAATGTGTGGTTGATGATTTGATTGAGTGATGCTTTGAGTAAGAAAATCACTTCCATAATAGTTTTTTGTTGTTGCATGATTTCCTCCAAGGAGATTATGCTTTAAGTAAGAGAATCACTTCCATAATAGTTGTTTGTGAATGATTTCCTCCAAGGAGATTAGTTAGGAGCTTGGGGATGAGATGAGATTGTGTCTATAGTTGTTTTAAATAAATAGTAACCTCAAATTTTGAGGACAAAATTTTGTTTAAGGGGGAGGGGAATGTAACATCCCAAAAATTATTATATTTTAGAAATAAAGTTTTTAAACTTCATGTTATAGTTTTATTCTATGATAAAATATGTACAATGAAATAATCAATTTACTTTAAAAATATATTTTAACATTAATATAGTAGAATTGTATTTTATTATATTCTTAATTGTATAGTTATGGTTATTGTTATTATTATCATATAATTATGTTTGATAAAGTATTGTTTGATCTTACACAATATTATTTATGTATATGCTATCTTATTTTATTATTATGATTATATGTTTTATATATAATTTGTATTAGTCACTTAAGCCTACAAAATAGTAAGAATTGATAATTATCATTAAATGATTGATTAACTATTTAATTTGTGATAATGTTTAAAATTTTACCATTTGCTATCAAAATTTAATTAATTAGAATAGAAGATCTCATCCTTAATAAAAATAAGAAATTAGTGGCTTAATGAGAATTATATTAGTTAATAACAAAAATCTCTCACACTTAACTTTTAGTCTTCAACAACAAAACTAAAACCTAGACCTATTTGCCACTAGCAACCAGGAATAGAGGAAAGAGAAAGGAGATGAGAAGAAACCAAGGAAATGGATAAAGATTTATGCATCAATCATAGGTAACACTAGAACCCAATCAAACTCCATGAAGAAATTATTAGAGAATTTATAGATTGATATTATTGTCATTGTTCAATTAATTTCTTATCATCTTCATGCTTGAAATTCATTCTTACTGAATCATGAATTGATCCAAGGAAATTGTGTTTGTTGAGTGAGAGTTAGGAATAACAGATTCATAGTAACATAACCCAAATAACAACTCTGTAAATATTGTCATATGCTAATATACATCACTGAACGATGAAACAATTGGTGATGGTTATGCTTCATGTTCAATATTATTAATTAATTATATATATATATATATATGTATAGTTAAATTATTATATATGTAGGTTTGTTCGTTGTATGGAAATGCATAATGATACTTTATACATTTTTCCTAATTTTATTTTGTTGTGAGACACACTATGTTATTCCTAATCTATAAACATATGTGTGATGATGAGTGCACACTTATATTCCTATTGTGATTAGAGTGTAGTGTTTGAACGTGTTTATATATATAAATTATTAAATGTATATGTAAAGATTATTTATATGTAATTTATATGGTATAATGAGAGTAGTTTAGTTGTTATATAATATTTAGTTTAGTGTCTTGTTTATATTGATGAAATTATAAGCTTCTTATGAAGCTTTGGGGTTCTTTATCCAATCATGTGATTGTTGAGAGGATTTTATGATCCGATGATTGGCATGAGCACATGCAAACAAATTCGCAGTTGCATGAAAACAGACTTATTCATGAAAACAGACATGTTGTGTGCAAACTTTTAATCATGGACTGTGGGTTCGAGGCATTTAGTGCGATGTATGCAAATCTAATGTGTTATTGCTTGTGCGTGATTTGTCTTCTAATTGATCGTGTATAAGTTGTAAGTTATTAATGGTATTATAATATGATGCAATGTGAATATTAATCTCTATTACTATTCTTTATGGAGATTTTCCGTACTCGTTACGGCTAGGAATGTCATTGTTTGAAGGTTTATGAAATATGTTACTGAAATTTTTATCTCACTATACTTGGGTTTTCTGGCATTTCTAGGTGAGGCGCCTAAGGAGTTTGAGTTTAAACTATGTTGAAGAACACAATCATGCACTTGAATTTCCTATAAATTAGTTTTAACTGTATAAGCTATCTTAGAGGATTGATGTTAAGTTGAATGTGTCTTATGGACTATGTTATACCCTTTTAGTTTAGTGTTTATTGTTATTATGAAAAGTATATGCATCTTTATAATGTATTATACTTAATATTTAATGATGTTTCAAGAGATACTTAATGATGTTTCTGCATATGGTATTATGATTATTTTTATTATGAAAATTAGGGTGTTACACATGACGCCAAATAGAGAATGGTTCACCACACACAGGACAGACCATTTTGGTTTCGTGTATCTCAGAAATAATAAAGCATGTGGAATTATTGGTATGAGAGAAATCAGAATTGTGATGGATGATGGTGTAGTGAAGACGTTATGTGAGGTTTGGCACATACCAGATTTGAAGAAGAATTTGGTTTCTTTGGGGACATTGCAGGCCAAAGGATTTAGCTATAGAGCTTATGGGGACAGTGATATTCTTCGAGTATACAAAGGTGCTCTGATTGTGATGAAGAGTAAAAGGACTACAGGGAACACTTACAAGTTGTTAGGGAGAACAATTGTAGGTGGAGTTGTTGAAGAGATCTTAGTAGATTCAGACCATGGTGCTACAAAATTATGACACATGCGTTTGGGACATATGAGTGTGCATGACATGACAGAACTATGCAAAAGAGGACTGTTGAGGGGAGTCAGCAAATGCAAGCTAGATTTGTGCAAGTATTGTGTGCTTGGGAAACAGACACGAGTTAGTTTCAAGGTTGGCCAACATAGGACTCGGGGCATTCTAGACTATGTCCACATTGATATATGAGGACCCACTCAGGAACCATCCCTAGGAGGTTCTAGGTATTTTGTTACCTTTGTTGATGACTTTTCTCACAAGGTCTGGATATATTTGCTGAAGCATAAGTCAGAAGTGTTTGTCAAGTTCAAGGTTTGGAAGGCAGAGGTAGAGAACCAGACTAGTAGGAAAATCAAATACATGAGGTCAGATAATAGTATGGAGTACAAAAACTCACAGTTTTAGAAATTTTGTGAGGAACATGGCATTCAGAGGCACTCTTCAGTGAAGAAGACTCCTCAACATAATGGTGTTGCAGAGAGGGTGAATAGAATTCTTACAGAGAGGGCCAAATGTGTGAGACTGAATGCTGAACTTTCTAAAGGATTTTGGGCATATGCACTTAGTATGACATGTTATGTCAGCAATAGATCACCACGGGCTTCATTGGATGGTAAAGTTGTAGAAGAAATATAAACATGTAACACAGTCAATTATAATATGCTACGCATATTTGGTTGTCCTGCTTATGTACATGTACCCAATGATGAAAAGTCTAAGCTTGATCCTAAGTCAAAGAGGTGTATCTTCATACCAAAGGTGTGAAAATGGTTCAAGTTATGGGATCCAGTTTCTAGAAAGGTGGTGTTGAGCAGAGATATAGTGTTTGATGAAGATTTCATGATGAAACAATCAGTTTTGGCAGAGGTGCCCATGCCAAATGGGGAGACTTTGGGATCAAATATGATTCTAGTGAGCAATAAAATGGTTCAGGTGAATAAAGGCAAGGAACCATGCACTAGTTCAAGTCAAGAACATGATGATTCTCTGGTGGAAAGTTCAGGTGTGCAGGAGTATCTACTTGCTATAGACATGGATAAACGTCCTATCAAACCTCCAGAGAGATATGGCTTTGAGGATATGGATTCAGTTGCTCTCCATATCAGTCCAGGAGATCCATGTAGCTTTCAAGAGGCTATAAACAGCTAGGAGAAAGAACAATGGATGAGTGCCATGATGGAGGAGATTGAGTCTTTACAGAAGAACCAAACTCGGGAGCTTGTTCCATTGCCACCAGACAAACATGCAGTTGGGTGCAGGTGGGTGTACAAGAGGAAGCCATCAGTATCAGAAAAAGAAGGGGAAAATTTCAAGTATCGTATTGTAGCAAAATGGTATTCACAGTAGAAGGGGATCAACTACAATGAGATTTTCTCCCCAGTGGTGAGACACACTTCTATCAGGGTAGTGCTTGCCTTGGTAACCAGCTGGAATATGCACTTAGAACAGATGGATGTGAAGACTGCATTTCTCCATGGTGAATTAGAGGATAAAAATCACATGACACAACCAGAGGGGTTCAGTGCAGCTGGACAGAATCACTTGGTTTGTAAGTTGAAAAAGTCTCTATATGGGTTGAAGCAGTCTCCCACACAGTGGTACAAGCAGTTTGACACTTATATGTTGAAGTTTGGTTATAAGCGTTGTGAGTATGATTGTTGTGTTTAGGTCAGAAGCCTTCACGATGGTTCTTTTAATTTTTCTGCTACTTATGTTGATGATATGTTGTTTGCTACTAATCATTTGAGTAATATCAATGAGCTGAAAGTCATATTAGGTAAGGAGTTTGACATGAAAGATTTAGAGGTTGCTAGGAAGATTCTTGGGATGGAGATTCAAAAGGATAGGGGAGCTAGAAAACTATGACTCTCTCAACAAAGCTATGTTGAAAAGATCTTAGAGAGATTTGATATGAGCAATGCTAAAGTAGTGAGCACTCTATTGGAAAATCACTTCAAGCTTTCCCTAGATCAGTGTCCAAAGACAAATGAAGAGAAGAAATACATGTCAAAGGTTTCATATGCCAGTGCAGTGGATTGCTTAATGTATGCTATGGTTTGTACTAGACCGGACTTGGCACAAGCAATTAGTCAGGTATGCAAGTACATGTCGAAACCAATGAAGCAATCAAATGGATTTTTCAGATATCTGAAGGGGACTACAGGTCTCAGTATCATGTTTGGCAGCCAATAGAGTAAGCCTTCAGTTATTGGTTATGTTGATTCGGACTATATATGAGACTTGGATGATAGAAGGTCCACAACGGGGTTTGTCTTCACCCTTGAAGGTGGACCAATTATGTGGAGATCGTTAGTTCAGTCTGTTGTTGCTATGTCCACAACTGAAGCAAAGTACATGACAGCTAGTGAAGCCTCTAAGGAAGCCATGTGGCTTATGGGACTGGTAAATGAGTTAGGCATTGAGTAAGATGGAGTTCCGCTGCATTGTGACAGTCAGAGTGCTATCTTCTTGGGTCAGAAGCCTTCACGATGGTTCTTTTAATTTTTCTGCTACTTATGTTGATGATATGTTGTTTGCTACTAATCATTTGAGTAATATCAATGAGCTGAAAGTCATATTAGGTAAGGAGTTTGACATGAAAGATTTAGAGGTTGCTAGGAAGATTCTTGGGATGGAGATTCAAAAGGATAGGGGAGCTAGAAAACTATGACTCTCTCAACAAAGCTATGTTGAAAAGATCTTAGAGAGATTTGATATGAGCAATGCTAAAGTAGTGAGCACTCCATTGGCAAATCACTTCAAGCTTTCCCTAGATCAGTGTCCAAAGACAAATGAAGAGAAGAAATACATGTCAAAGGTTTCATATGCCAGTGCAGTGGATTGCTTAATGTATGCTATGGTTTGTACTAGACCGGACTTGGCACAAGCAATTAGTCAGGTATGCAAGTACATGTCGAAACCAATGAAGCAATCAAATGGATTTTTCAGATATCTGAAGGGGACTACAGGTCTCAGTATCATGTTTGGCAGCCAATAGAGTAAGCCTTCAGTTATTGGTTATGTTGATTCGGACTATATATGAGACTTGGATGATAGAAGGTCCACAACGGGGTTTGTCTTCACCCTTGAAGGTGGACCAATTATGTGGAGATCGTTAGTTCAGTCTGTTGTTGCTATGTCCACAACTGAAGCAAAGTACATGACAGCTAGTGAAGCCTCTAAGGAAGCCATGTGGCTTATGGGACTGGTAAATGAGTTAGGCATTGAGTAAGATGGAGTTCCGCTGCATTGTGACAGTCAGAGTGCTATCTTCTTGGAAAAGAATCTGGTGTATCATGCTAGGACCAAACATATTGATGTGAGATTTCACAAGATCAGAAAGTTGATAGCTTATGGGCAGATACTATTGCAGAAGGTTCACACTTCAGAAAATGCAGCTGATATG
>NC_032012.1:23389655-23403124 GCF_001865875.1 Lupinus angustifolius
TTATGTTGAAGATATGTTGATTGCTGCTAATCATTTGAGTGATATCAATGAGTTGAAAGTCATGCTACGTAAGGAGCTTGACATGAAATATTTAGGGGCTTCTAGGAAGATTCACAGGGATGGAGATTCACATGGATAGGGGAGCTAGAAAATTATGGCTCTCCCAACAAAGCTATGTTGAAAAGATCTTAGAGAGATTTGATATGAGCAATGCTAAAGTAGTGAGCACTCTATTGGAAAATCACTTCAAGCTTTCCCTAGATCAGTGTCCAAAGACAAATGAAGAGAAGAAATACATGTCAAAGGTTTCATATGCCAGTGCAGTGGATTGCTTAATGTATGCTATGGTTTGTACTAGACCGGACTTGGCACAAGCAATTAGTCAGGTATGCAAGTACATGTCGAAACCAATGAAGCAATCAAATGGATTTTTCAGATATCTGAAGGGGACTACAGGTCTCAGTATCATGTTTGGCAGCCAATAGAGTAAGCCTTCAGTTATTGGTTATGTTGATTCGGACTATATATGAGACTTGGATGATAGAAGGTCCACAACGGGGTTTGTCTTCACCCTTGAAGGTGGACCAATTATGTGGAGATCGTTAGTTCAGTCTGTTGTTGCTATGTCCACAACTGAAGCAAAGTACATGACAGCTAGTGAAGCCTCTAAGGAAGCCATGTGGCTTATGGGACTGGTAAATGAGTTAGGCATTGAGTAAGATGGAGTTCCGCTGCATTGTGACAGTCAGAGTGCTATCTTCTTAGCAAAGAATCAGGTGTATCATGCTAGAACCAAACATATTGATGTGAGATTTCATAAGATCAGAGAGTTGATAGCTTATGGGCAGATACTATTGCAGAAGGTTCACACTTCAGAAAATGCAGCTGATATGCTAACCAAACTAGTTACCGTGGACAAGTTGAGGCATTGCCTGAGCTTGCTGAACATTCACTGATGTTGGACTATAGAGCGCTCCAACCCAACGGTGGAAGATGGAGATTGATGATATTCGCCAATGTGGAGATTATTGTGCAATGACTCATATCTCTAGATAACATCAATACAAATTATGGGTTTGGACTGATGTAAATGGGTTGGGGTAGAGGACTATATATTTATATTATGTAAACCTAATGTAACGAGGAGAAGAATAGTCAATCACTAATCCTTATTCTCTAATAATATATAGTGGTAGCCGTTCAACGCTCCCGAGGATGTAGGCACAATTGAGTGAACCTCGTTACCAAATCTCTTGTGTTATTCTCTTGTCTCTGTACTCTTTACTATTTGATCATTCGCTTGTTCCCAATGCATAACTTTACTTCACCCATTAAAAATAACCAAGATATTCGTTGATGAGATATTTTAATGTGAAACATAGATGAGGGATAGATTTGCAAGACCCGTTTTAAGACTAATGATAGAGTTATATCATTGGATTGATTTTAATAGTTAAACTCATTTATGAACAAAATTAGCCCAATATTTCTAATGTTGTAACGCTTACTAGAGTCGAGAGATCATGGTGCTATAATCCAAATAGTGCACTAGGATTCATCTGCAGTTTTAAGGGTTATTAGTTAGGAGATTTTTCTAGTAACTTGTATAGATCATGCATGTCTTTATATTTTAATATATAATGACAATAATTTAAAATGTTTATTTTTTACAATAATTATACCATTTATATAATTTAATCGAGCACCAAATATATCTGTATGTTTCATCACTAGATTTTAAAATCAATTTTTATTGGTGGAATTTCATGCACAAGGTATATGTTTTGTTATTGGTTCGTTTAACCACAGAATCTATCCGCTTTTGATTTGATTGTAACTTGTTTTTGGGAGAGGGAGGAAGATAGTGGAAAAGCTTGAGAAATCCTTTTCACATTGGTTTATTTTATGGTTTTCAAATATTACTATTCATTTCTTTTATCTTAAAAAATTAACTCATATTCACAATATGTTTGTCTAATGGTCTAAAGCCCCGCTAGATCTTAAGATAATCAAAATATGAAATATTCAATTTTTAATTCCTTACCCTAACATGAAATATCGTTAAGGAGGGAGGGCGAAGTCATCAAGTTTTAAAAGGATGAGACAATTCTTAAGCCCAAGCATGCAAATTTAATAGATGGGTAAATGACCCAATCATCATGGGCACTAAGTTTAAGTTCAACTATTTATTGGGTATGTAAACTTGTGAGGTGAGTGGGCTTTTATATTGTTCTCATTTCTCAAGTAGAGATGAGCTACAATGTCTTATTCTTCAGCTAGTTTTCACGGCTGATTTATGTCATTCTCTTTAAGATTTTTAATCTATTTTTAGCAGGAAAAAACTAGATTACTCCCAATAATAATATGTTTTCCCCCAAAAACAAAAGCATAGGTCACCTCGAGGCCACTTGTAGAAAAAAGTCTGTGTTTTTTTTTGTTGTTGAAAAACACACTAAGGTCACATTTAGAAAAAAATCCACGAAGTATTTTTCAAGAGTGTAGTATCTATGCATTGTTAGTGTAAAAGTTTATACACAATCATTATATTATTTATCATTCATTTGTATTAAATATAAGTGATAAATGATATAATGACAATGTATAAAACTCATATATACATTTTTTTCATATCTTTTAATTTATGAAAAGCACATGTGACCCATGTCATTTAGATTGGCTTTGAAATGACATGTTGCCATAACTGTAGAGTCCTCTTTTGCACAAGGAAGCAATGAAGGTTTTCACATACATTAAGGGGAAATCTGGTTCATTTTGTCAACTTGAAACAAGTTGGTTATAGTTATTAGCTTAATTGACAAGGACAATTTTAGGATTTTGGACAGGTGAGATAAACTCATGTTGTTATCGTTATCCCAAACGTGGTTCTGGGTTGATTAATAATATTACTAAAGATAAAGCTTGGAAGTATAAGTAAGAACTAAATGATGATTTCTATACTACGAAGGCTATATCATACTCCAGCATTGTACTATGCTTATTTACATTGCAGATCCTTTCAGTTACAAACTTACAATAGAGCATGGTCAAAAGTTGGGTTTACATCTACAAAGAAAATGTCGGAGGAGAGCTTTGGGCTTATGTTCATATGACCTTCACGTTTAGGAATTTTGCACGTATGGATAATATATTTTCTCTTTTGAAAAAGAGATACGTGGAACGTTAAAAATTTAAAAACTTGGGCATTGTTCTTTTTAAAGTATATAAAAGATAAAAGTATATTCATTTAAAGCATTGTTTTTTTCAGTTTTTTTTAAAACTTCAAATCAATATAAGATTTTGTGTATGAGAAGTGCCGTAAGAAAGTGTTCCAACTAAACATATAATGTGTTGATCTTATAGTATAATGTATTACTAGATCGTTAAATATAATTTTATAGATAAATGTTAATATGTTAGTATTTTTGTAATACATGAAATTTGAATTCTCAACCTTTTTATCTTTCTACTCCCTAAACCCTCCACTTGAAATGTTTGATATGTTAGTATTTTTTGTAGTATAATTCCATATATCATATTAGCTCAAAAGTAAATGTTTGATTCCTAAAAACAATATTGATAGAGACAAAACAGAAACTCTAAAGAAAATATCAGTTTCTTAGCCTAGCGGGTAGGATGAGGAGATAGAAACATTTGGAGATAATTAGGAAATCGTTTAGGTAGAGCACAATAAGTATGGTTAAATTTAAGTGTTCCAATATGCAGAAAGCAAATTAATTTTTTTTTTTTGGGATAGCCGTTGCTACCAGCCTTTATGAAGGTCCGCCATCCGTTCCACCACCGGCAATCAACGGTAGAAACATAATAACAGTTGTTTTATTTGATCATTTAAATTAGATCTTATGATGATTTGCTTATAACTATTGAATTAAGACATATTTATTTTAACTTCAATATCATATAAGAAAATAATTTAACTCAAGTTTTTCCCCACCAAAGGCAAATAAAGATTTTTTGTGCACACGAAAAAGAACAAACCCCTAACATCATCATATTTATAAAAAAGTACTCATCTACTAATTATGTACATGTGACAGACATTATTGTTGTCTGTTTATATTAACTGGCACTCATATCTTAGATATTAAAGATTATTTTGGCTTAAATATACAATTTGTGCATGTTACTGCTATGATAAGATCAAAAGTATCTTCCCATATCTTTTGTTAAGGAACCAATTATTTTCGAGTTGCATATAAGTTATGAAAACGAGAGAGAAGTAGTTAGACAGCAAAAACTTTTACCGTGAAAGCTACACATTGTAACAATCCATGTGAGGAAGTAAAAAGAGTGAACATTGAAACAGAATTTAAAATGAATCGCTAGCTGGTAGTGACATACTCCTACCAGCGCCCAACCCCCCTTATCATTTTGCCATTATTCTTATGCAAATTGCCAACAAACTTAAAATTTTCTACTTCGTATCAGTCATGCATTGTCCATGGTTTAAAAAATATTTAACTACTTTGATAACTCCCTATCACAAAAACCATATATCTTTATTTATCTCAACAATATTTAAGTCAGATCGACCAAAGGGTTCAATCGACTAATGACCAACCTTATAAGTGGTTCTGGATCGCACAATTAATAAGATGAATGTTTGAGAACAATTCAAAATCTTGTTCAATTTCCTTAAAATTGTAGTAGCAAAATCTTAGTAAAACTTTAAACACACACTTAAGAAAATGTGGATGAAATTTCCAGTGATGATGTGGATGAAATTCTTGACCAAGTTTTCAATGAAGAAGAATCAAATTCTAAACTTGACTTCTTGTTCTCTCTAATACATTTTTAAGTTACATTCATACTTCATGAGTTTTAGTAAAAATTATATAAAACATTCATCCATTTTCTACACCTATATAAACACCCATAATTAATATACATATATTACACTGACTACTATTGTAAGAGAGATCAATGTAATTTTTTAACCAAAAAATGATGTTAAATATAATTAAGTCAAACAAAATATGATACATTGTTGAGACAAATACAAATAATAAATGAGTCAACACTTCTCCATTATTTTTGATTCGTTAGAATATAGTATAAGAGTGATTTAAACAATATCTCATTAGAATTATTAATGCATTTTGTAATGAACAAAAAATAATGAAGAGACATTGACTTATATATTATTTAAACTTGGTTGCACAATATATCATACTTTATTAACTTAATTACAATTATTATATATTTTTTTGCTTAAAAGATCACATAGTTAATATAATATATGTATGTAAATAGATATGATTTATGTAGATATATACAAAAAAAAAAGATAAATAATTTATGTAATTTTACTAAAACTTAAGATGTTTTAGTATAAGTTACTATTTTTATTTGATAACATATAAAGTTGAGTGTATGCTTATCATTATTTGAAGTTGGGACTAATCATTTTTTTAAGGTTTTTATATATAATTTTTAGTGTTATGTCTTAACAATGGAGACTTATGTTATGTAGTTGTCAAATTAAGTATGATATTCATTTAAGGTAAACTTGATTAAAACTTTTTAAACTTTATGTTTTTTATGATTAGTTATTTTTAACTATTTTTCTTCTAGATTATCTATTAAACTTTTCTATTGGAGAAATTGTTATTGTCTTACCGATAATGTTAAATTGTTAACAATAAAAAATTCTTATAAATGTATTTTGTTTTAATCTCGATCAATACATCATTATTATTTAATTTTAAGTTTTTATATACTAATATTATTTTATTCCCCTTTTAATTATGAAATTTATTTATTATTTTATTTTCAATCTTTTTTTTATGCTAGTTTCCCGTCATTAACCGATATGCATTATTGGGTTGTTATTATTGTGACTATACTGATAATATTTCTTTATTGACTTACAAGTGACTTAATATTATTTTTATCTAGAGATCATTTCACCAACAAATAATACTAACTCTATAATTAATAATAATAGAATTTGTAAGCAAACATATTATAAGGATTTGATATAATTATTCAATTTATAAAGCTAGTTTACCAATTAGTCGGTACATATTAACATATTATTTCTACTAGTTCATATGTTATTGTTTTCAAGGTTGTAAAAGATAATTAATTTTTTTAATTAATATGTCTGTTTTGTATAACATTTATGTACTCCATTTGTTTCTTTTTATAATAATTTTTCTGGTCATATTTATAAAAATATTTTTAAAATCCTACATACAATAAATATATTTATTAAAAAATACCCGTATTTACTGAAACAAATTGAGCATAAAGAGAAAGTGATTTAGTTTTATTCTAACAATGATTTCACATAGATTAATCCAAAACTATACAAAATGGTCTTATAAAAGCGATAAGGGATATCACTTATTATTTATGTATGAATCAAGTTGTAAAAAAACAAGAGTTAATTACACTGACACTCTCTGAGTTTTAGTGAAATTAAATAAATTACTCCTCACTTTTTTATACTTACACAAATCTTTCTAGTTTTTATACTTTCATTATACTGACCACCCTGCATGAGAAATAAGTGTAATATTTTAAACAAAAGATGTGATAAATGTAATTAAGTTAAACAAAACATGGTATATTGTGAGGAGAAATCCAAATAATATACAAATTAATGTATCTTTATTATTTTTTATTACAAAATACATCAACAATTCTAAAAATAATAAAGATATATCGACTCATATATTATTTGGACTTGTCTCCATAATATATCATATTTTATTTGACTTAATTGTATTTATCATATTTTTTGTTCACAAAAATACACTTATTTCTCATGCAGGGGTGATCAGTGTAATAAAAGTATAAAAAATGAGGGGTTTATATAGGTGTAAAAAAGTGATGTAATAGTTTGTATATTTTCACTAAAACTCAGGGGTGTATCAATGTAATTTACTCTAAAAACAAATAAAGATCCTCAATTTTAATTAAATATGATTTATTATAAATATAATAACTAACAAAGAATGAAAGTAATAATTTGACTGAATGTCTATGTTAACTAATTTCATCGTTGAAGAATATTGAATAGTCAATGCTATTTATTAATTGTTGACACAGAGTTTGGCTTGTTTGTGTTAATCCAAAGTAGTAGAGTATGGCTGTATAAAGATCTATAATAGATCCTAATTCCGTGGATGCTTTTTAAATGGGTGTAATATATATGTAGGAAAACATATAGTATTTATTACAAACACCACATTATTTGTAATTTATTTATATTACCGAAGAATCAATAATAAATAATATATTGATAATATATTAAAATTTTACAATGTTAACGTGTATATATTATTCACTTTCAAATATAAAGGAACTTCATATGGATTAAATAAAGATAGAATTTCTATCTCAAAGTGTAACAAACTATGAGCGCAAGACCCTATCAGAAGTTAGACTATATCTTCTATTCATAATGTATTATTTCATATATTATAAATCGTTTTTGATTTAAAAAGTATATATTTAAATTAAAATTTTAATTATTAAATAATATGTGAAATAAGAATTATTATGGAAATTAATACTAAAGTTAAGTGAGCGTTGAGTGACGTGAAGTGTTTCATTAAATCCCTTCATCTGCCACCTTCAGTGCATGGGGCCCCCTTTGCCTTTAAAACCTAACCTCCCTCTCTATCACTTATTCAATCACCAAACCAAAAACCCTCTTCTTTCTCATTCTCATTTCTCACCCTCCATCTTTTTTAGCAACTACAAAATTCTCATAGGTGTATACCTTTGTGTTCCTCAAAGAAAACAAAAAAGAAAAACATGCCTCCAGCCATGCCAGATTTCTCTAACACATTGAAGCTCAAGTATGTGAAACTTGGTTACCAATACCTTGTGAACCACATTGTCACCCTCACCCTTGTTCCCATTATGGCTGCGATTTTCATTGAGGTACTACGTTTAGGTCCTGATGAAATACTCAACCTTTGGAATTCTCTTCATTTTGATCTTGTCCAAATTCTATGCTCCTCTTTCCTCATAATCTTCATAGGCACTGTGTACTTTATGTCTAAGCCACGAACAATCTACCTTGTTGACTATGCTTGTTTCAAGCCACCTGTTACGTGTCGTGTCCCTTTTGCTACATTCATGGAACACTCAAGGCTTATACTGAAGAACAACCCGAAGAGTGTTGAGTTTCAAATGAGGATTCTTGAGCGATCTGGCCTTGGCGAAGAGACTTGTTTGCCTCCTGCAATTCATTACATCCCACCAAAACCAACCATGGAAAATTCTAGAGGTGAAGCTGAGCTTGTTATTTTCTCGGCCATGGATTCATTGTTACAAAAAACTGGTCTCAAGCCTAAGGATATAGACATTCTTATTGTCAATTGCAGCCTTTTCTCCCCTACTCCTTCTTTGTCTGCTATGGTGATTAACAAGTATAAGTTTAGAAGCAATGTTAAAAGCTTTAACCTCTCAGGGATGGGTTGTAGTGCTAATAAAGATATATCGACTCATATATTATTTGGACTTGTCTCCATAATATATCATATATTATTTGGACTTGTCTCCATAATATATCATATTTTATTTGACTTAATTGTATTTATCATATTTTTTGTTCACAAAAATACACTTATTTCTCATGCAGGGGTGATCAGTGTAATAAAAGTATAAAAAATGAGGGGTTTATATAGGTGTAAAAAAGTGATGTAATAGTTTGTATATTTTCACTAAAACTCAGGGGTGTATCAATGTAATTTACTCTAAAAACAAATAAAGATCCTCAATTTTAATTAAATATGATTTATTATAAATATAATAACTAACAAAGAATGAAAGTAATAATTTGACTGAATGTCTATGTTAACTAATTTCATCGTTGAAGAATATTGAATAGTCAATGCTATTTATTAATTGTTGACACAGAGTTTGGCTTGTTTGTGTTAATCCAAAGTAGTAGAGTATGGCTGTATAAAGATCTATAATAGATCCTAATTCCGTGGATGCTTTTTAAATGGGTGTAATATATATGTAGGAAAACATATAGTATTTATTACAAACACCACATTATTTGTAATTTATTTATATTACCGAAGAATCAATAATAAATAATATATTGATAATATATTAAAATTTTACAATGTTAACGTGTATATATTATTCACTTTCAAATATAAAGGAACTTCATATGGATTAAATAAAGATAGAATTTCTATCTCAAAGTGTAACAAACTATGAGCGCAAGACCCTATCAGAAGTTAGACTATATCTTCTATTCATAATGTATTATTTCATATATTATAAATCGTTTTTGATTTAAAAAGTATATATTTAAATTAAAATTTTAATTATTAAATAATATGTGAAATAAGAATTATTATGGAAATTAATACTAAAGTTAAGTGAGCGTTGAGTGACGTGAAGTGTTTCATTAAATCCCTTCATCTGCCACCTTCAGTGCATGGGGCCCCCTTTGCCTTTAAAACCTAACCTCCCTCTCTATCACTTATTCAATCACCAAACCAAAAACCCTCTTCTTTCTCATTCTCATTTCTCACCCTCCATCTTTTTTAGCAACTACAAAATTCTCATAGGTGTATACCTTTGTGTTCCTCAAAGAAAACAAAAAAGAAAAACATGCCTCCAGCCATGCCAGATTTCTCTAACACATTGAAGCTCAAGTATGTGAAACTTGGTTACCAATACCTTGTGAACCACATTGTCACCCTCACCCTTGTTCCCATTATGGCTGCGATTTTCATTGAGGTACTACGTTTAGGTCCTGATGAAATACTCAACCTTTGGAATTCTCTTCATTTTGATCTTGTCCAAATTCTATGCTCCTCTTTCCTCATAATCTTCATAGGCACTGTGTACTTTATGTCTAAGCCACGAACAATCTACCTTGTTGACTATGCTTGTTTCAAGCCACCTGTTACGTGTCGTGTCCCTTTTGCTACATTCATGGAACACTCAAGGCTTATACTGAAGAACAACCCGAAGAGTGTTGAGTTTCAAATGAGGATTCTTGAGCGATCTGGCCTTGGCGAAGAGACTTGTTTGCCTCCTGCAATTCATTACATCCCACCAAAACCAACCATGGAAAATTCTAGAGGTGAAGCTGAGCTTGTTATTTTCTCGGCCATGGATTCATTGTTACAAAAAACTGGTCTCAAGCCTAAGGATATAGACATTCTTATTGTCAATTGCAGCCTTTTCTCCCCTACTCCTTCTTTGTCTGCTATGGTGATTAACAAGTATAAGTTTAGAAGCAATGTTAAAAGCTTTAACCTCTCAGGGATGGGTTGTAGTGCTGGGCTAATCTCAATTGACTTAGCTCGTGATCTTCTTCAAGTTCATCCAAACTCGAATGCTGTTGTTGTGAGCACAGAGATTATCACACCAAACTATTACCAAGGAAATGAGAGAGCCAAGCTTCTTCCAAACTGTTTATTTAGAATGGGAGGTGCTGCTATTCTTTTATCAAACAGAAGAAAAGAGCACAAGAGAGCAAAATACAAGTTAGTCCATGTTGTTAGAACTCACAAAGGTGCTGATGACAAAGCATACCATTGTGTTTTTGAAGAGGAAGACAAAGAAGGGAAGGTTGGAATCACACTTCAAAAGGATCTTATGGCAATTGCAGGTGAAGCTCTTAAATCTAACATCACAACCATGGGTCCTCTTGTTCTACCCGCTTCAGAACAGCTTCTTTTCCTTCTCACACTCATTGGTAGAAAAATCTTCAACCCGAAATGGAAACCATACATCCCCGATTTTAAGCAAGCATTTGAGCACTTTTGCATCCATGCTGGTGGTCGTGCTGTAATTGATGAGTTGCAGAAGAACCTTCAACTCTCCGCGGAGCATGTTGAAGCTTCAAGAATGACCCTTCACCGCTTTGGTAACACTTCATCTTCATCACTTTGGTATGAGCTGAATTACATTGAATCTAAGGGGAGGATGAAGAAAGGAGATAGGGTTTGGCAAATAGCATTTGGAAGTGGGTTTAAATGTAACAGTGCTGTGTGGAAATGCAACAGAAGCATTAAAACCCCTCTTCATGGACCTTGGTCTGATTGCATTGATCGTTATCCAGTTTATATTCCTGAGATCGTTAAGCTCTAGGCTCATGGGGAAGTAGAAGAAGAAACAAATAGTTACTTTGATTTCAGTTATTCTGATAAAAAAGATGTGTACTAATGCCTCTTCTGCTGTGTAGCCCTACCATAATACTTATTTGTCTGTCACACTTATATGTATTATCATCATTTTTTTCTTCAAACATTTACAGTGTCACCTCGATAATTATCATAGAAATTAATCCCAATGGGTCTTCTATGTATTGATCAATGTTCATCATGTAAGGGAAACACAACTCCTGTTTGCAGTTTCTTTGTATGTGCTTGCATTCGGAAGCTTGTAATTAGGACTTCAAATGTATGAAATATCATTAATTTGGCAACAATCCGATTTCCAGGTTCGGTTGAATAATAATTAAATTAGCTCAGGTATATCTATATTGGAGCTAAGGATGGTAATTAGACAAAGTCTAATTTAAAGTAGTGATTACTAGATTGAAGCCTCTAATCTCATACTTAGAGTTGATGTATTTTTTTGTATACGAAAGGTATTCCTTCATTTTTTGGGTCTCTTTCGAGATATGTGACTCTTCAAAGAGTCGAACTTTTAATCTTTAGTCATTATGAGCATCGAGACCTTACATAATTAAATCTAACATGTTATTGGTACTTACAGTTCGTATGGTCAAGCAAATTATTTTTATTATCAGTGACCACTTTGGATATAAAATAGCGTCATCAAAACCAAAGCTTCAATAAATAAAGGAATCGATGAAGTACCTAACAATCATAAAAGATCTTTTAAATGTGCAGTTGGAAGTTATCCTTTACTTTCGTGATGGTGGTTTTGAATTGTTCTGTGGTGTATATGCATTAAATTGATGGTTCTTTTGTATTACTCGATGGGTTTTGGTCAATGTAGGTGATGGGATCTTGTTAACTGTTCCATGAAAGTGGGATATCATCTTTAAATGAAAATTGAATGAAATAGTGTAATACTGTTATCTTCAAATTTATGCATATTCATCTCTAATACTTTGAGTATAATATTATTTACTTTATCACTTTTTTTAAAAGTTAATTATAATAAAATATGAATGATGGATAATATTGTGATAATATATCAAATATATCGATAGTGTCAACAAACGAAAAATTTCTCATATGAACAATCATTAGCTCACGTGAAAATGAAAATTGAAGTGGGGCTTACACATTGGGGGAGGCTATTTTAAATAGGTGTGTGTGGGGGGCTATTTTAAATAGGTGTGTGTGGGGGGCTATTTTAATGTTTACACATTAGAATTTAAACTCTATAAAGATAGACAATTTTTTTGATTAATATTGCAATAAAAATAGTACAAAAATGTCAATATAGGCTATTATTTCTTCTTCATTCATCAATGAGAAACAATAAGTTTACAAAATTTTGAAGAAAAATGTAAAGTGTAAAATTATAATGTTGTAATATTTTTTTATAAAAAGAAAGTCAGATTATAATCTAATGAGGTTGAAGAATCAAATAAAAAAGGTTTTAAGTACTATTACTAATAGAACAGTAAATGCCTTTGAAGAAAGATATGAAGTGAATAACACTTCTGCAGAAGAAATGCAAGAATAGAAAAACGAGAAGAAGAATGTGTGTAAATTTTATTGAGAATGAAATGAATTAAGTAATGATTACAAAGTAACTAATCCTATTTAAACTATTCAAGACTTATCTAAGATTCTAACTAACTAACTATAATTAATTAAAATGTGCTTAAATAGGGAAGACTAAGTCAACAAAGTGAAATGCGATTTGATTGTGGTCAAGCAACTTCTAGTGTGAGATGACCCATATATATTTTAATGTTTATACATTAGAATTTAAACTCTATAAAGATAGACAATTTTTTGATTAATATTGCAATAAAAATAGTACAAAAATGTCAATATAGGCTATTATTTCTTCTTCATTCATCAATGAGAAACAATAAGTTTACAAAATTTTGAAGAAAAATGTAAAGTGTAAAATTATAATGTTGTAATATTTTTTTATAAAAAGAAAGTCAGATTATAATCTAATGAGGTTGAAGAATCAAATAAAAAAGGTTTTAAGTACTATTACTAATAGAATAGTAAATGCCTTTGAAGAAAGGTATGAAGTGAATAACACTTCTGGAGAAGAAATGCAAGAATGGAAAAACAAGAAGAAGAATGTTTGTAAATTTTATTGAGAATGAAATGAATTAAGTAATGATTACAAAGTAACTAATCCTATTTAAACTATTCAAGACTTATCTAAGATTCTAACTAACTAACTATAATTAATTAAAATGTGCTGAAATAGGGAAGACTAAGTCAACAAAGTGAAATGCGATTTGATTGTGGCCAAGCAACTTCTAGTGTGAGATGACCCATATATATATATATATA
>NC_032012.1:23403224-23405106 GCF_001865875.1 Lupinus angustifolius
CGGCTAATACTCGATCGGGTATTTTAAATCGCCCGATCCTAATATCCGATTAAATTTTCGGATTTCGACATTCCGATTGAAAAATATTTAGAAAATAGGTATGAGTGTAATCAGAGTCTATTTTGACTCGAAATTAAATTACAAATCCAACGGCGCGATCGGAATTCGATTCCGAGTTACGGAACTCAAAACGACACTTTTTGAGCCGTACTGGGCGGATTTCGGCCCCGACAGTGGTCCAGAACCGACTGTCTCAAAAAATTACCAAAATTTACCAGAAAATCGGAAATAAAATTTCAAGAATAAAACTCAACTAGAGTTTCGTCTAATTCCTTACCGATAATTCCCAGAAATTCATTTTCGAATATATATAATTAATGAAAATATTAGTAAAATCTTATATTTCAAAATCGTAAAATTCGCGGTGTTACAATCTGGATCTGGTGTGTGGCTGGTACGTATGATGTCTCGGTCAGGATTTGTGGCTGATGCAAGTCTGGTGCACCGAGTGTCTCAGTTAAGATTTGTGGCTGATGTGTGTTTGGTGCACTGAGTGTCTCAGTCAGGATGTGAGGTTGATGCGTGTCTAGTGCGTTGAGTGTCTCGGTCAGGGTTTTAGGCTGATGTTAGTTCCTTGGTCATGACACAAGCAACTTGGCATGTTGATTTGGTCATATGGCCAAGTTGGTTGGTGCTTGGTGTGATATTATCTGAGTAGGTTGAATCATCTTGTTGAGTGATTTTGGCTAATACCCCCGACAAGTTGGGACACAAATGTTGAGTAGACCCAACTTGAGATGAATTGTGGTGTAATCATTGGGTCCTAATGGCTTTGTTAGTGCATCTACAAGCTGTAAGTTAGATTGCATAGGCATGAGTTTTACCAAGCCCCTACTACACTTTTCCCTAATAGTGTGACAATCCAATTCAACATGTTTTGTTCTTTCATGGAAAACAGGGTTAGTAACAATATGAATAGCAAAGAGATTATCATAGTAGAGTAAGGTAGGAGTAAAATGCAAATACTGTAAATCATATAACATAAAAGTTAACCAAGTTATTTCACAAGAGGTGAGAGCCATAGCCATGTATTCTGCTTCACAAGAACTTTTTGAGACAGTTCTTTGTTTCTTTGATTTCCATGAAATTAAAGAGTTCCCTAAGTATATACAAAATTAGTAGTGGACCTCTTTGTACCAGGGCAAGAGGCCTAATTACTACCACTATAGGCTTTCAGTTGTAATGGAGAGTTAGTAGAATAGAAAAGGCCAAGAGAGGGAGCATATTTAATATACCTTAAAACTTTCAAGGTTGTAGAGTGATGTGTGATAGTAGATTGTGGCATAAATTGAGCTATTTGATTGACAGAGAAAGCTAGGTATGGTGTAGTATTTGTGAGGTTTATTAGTCTACCAACAAATCTTCTATAGGCAGTAGGGTCATTATAGGGATCAGTGGGATCTTAGTATAAGTGTTTTCCTTGTGTCACAAGAGTGGTGGATGGTTTACATCCTAAGAGACCAGTAGCATAAAGTATTTCCAATGCATACTTTCTTTGGTTTATTGACATGCCACTTTGATTCCTGGCAATTTCAAATCTAAGAATTTTTTTTAATGTGCCAAGGTCTTTAATTTTGAAAGCTTGATCCAGTAAGGTTTTGATATGTTTGATTTTTAAAATGTTGTTACCAGTAAGAATTATGTCATCTACATAGACTAAGATGGCAGTGTTGGTCATCCATTTAGAAATAGAGGGTGATCCCCTTTGGCTTTGTAGAATCCATGCTTTATAATAAAGGTGTATAGTTTGGCAAACCATTGCCTGCTTTAGTCTATAAAGGGATTTTTCTAATTTTCAAACTTGGTTTGGTTTAGTGGATTT
>NC_032012.1:23405206-23406000 GCF_001865875.1 Lupinus angustifolius
TATATATATATTTCTGGTGCAGTGTTTGTTTGTGGATTTGGGTCATGAGGTTGAGAGAGTCTCAACCTTGGTTTGATGCTTGGACATAGGTGCCTTGTTGTGTGAACATTGTGGATTTTGTCTTGGTAGTGAGGCCTAGCTAGCCTAGTTGATTTAGGCAAGGTTGGTTGAGTGTAATTGTTGTCTCGGTCAGGATCAGTGTAACGCCCCGAAAAATACTTCTCAAAAACATTGCGGAAAATGGGTAATTTTTTTTTTGAAAATGGTGATGTATAAAATTGTTTCCTTTTAAACCTTCATTTTCCGGGACATCACTTTAAGTAACTCGAATACGGAAAATCAACTTATCGTTATCGAATGATAACTTAACTTGATTCACAATTTCCTGAATAACACCATACATATAATCAGTTATGTCATCTTTAGTTCATACAAACTAAGTCAACAAAGGCGGAAACTACATCGCCACTAACATATACAAAATCCAGAAAGAAAGGGCGAAAATACTAATCATCGCCAACATACACTAAACAAAGACATGAACAAGCTGAAGCCGTCCTTGTTTCAAAAGTCACAAAATGATATGCAACTCCTAGTGGCTAACTCCAAAGTTAGGGTATTGCCTCATCCTCAATTCCTCATGCCCCCTCCTGGAACGTCACAGACGGGTAGCTCCAAATCCGAGTACAGCTGTCTACCTGACGAGTACACGTTCGAAAAGCAAGCAATAGAAAAGAAGAGAAATAGAGAGAGTAAGACATCTAATGAACATAAATTCATTGACGGCGTGGATT
>NC_032012.1:23406100-23413362 GCF_001865875.1 Lupinus angustifolius
ATTCATGTAGACTTGTTCCTTTAAGTCCCCATGTAGGAAAGCATTGTTCACATCTAATTGTTGCAGTGTCTAATTATGAATAGAGGCTAAGGCAATTAATAATCTGGCAGTGGTGAGTTTGGCTACTGAATAGAGGCTAAGGCAATTAGTAATCAATACCCTTAGTTTGAGTGTAACCCTTGGCTACAAGACTGGCTTTATATTTCTCAACATTCTCATCTGACTTTGAAATACCATTTGTAGCCAATGGGTTTCTTAGTTAAAGGCAAGTCAATAATAGTCCAAGTTTGGTTTTGTTCTAAAGCAGCCAATTATTGCTTGATGACTTCTTGTCAATGAGGATATTTGATGGCTTGAGTGTAACTTGTAGGTTCAATATGTGTGGTGTTGGATAGAACAACAAATTTGTGAGTGTTGGATAAGTTGTTGTAAGATATGTATGCAGACAAAGGATAAGTGTATGGGTGTTCCATGTTTGTGTTGTGTAACAAAGCACAATGGTAATCTTTTAGATAGGTATGTAATTTGTGTGATCTATTGCTCCTTCTAGGTTGAGGTTCTAGAGGATCAATAAAAGGAATGTTATCATTCGGATTTATCGATTCTCTATCAGGGTCAGAAGTATGATGTATAATATTGGTTGTGTAGGTAGGGGTGAAAGGTAAGGTGTCCTGATAGAGGATAGCATTAGGTGTGTGTTATGTTGAAGATGGGATATTAGCAGAAGGTTCATGATGTAGAGTGGCATAGGAAAATATATGTTCATGGAATACTATATCCCTACTGATTTGTAAGGCTCTATTAGTGAGATTGAGAATAGTGTATCCCTTAGTTCTTTCTTTGAAACCTAAGAAGATACACTTGAAAGCTCTAGGATCAAACTTATTTCTTAGGTGACTATGTGTGCTAGTGTAATAGAGACATCCAAAAACTATAAGGTTTTGAAGGTTGAAAGGACCGCCATGTAGAATCTCATAGGGAGATTTATCTTGTAAAGTAGGACTGGGTAGTAGATTGATGATATGGATAACATGTCTAATGGCATAGGACCAGTAGACTTTAGGAAGTCTGCTGAATAAGCATGGCTTTTGCCACATTCAAGATGTGCTGGTGTTTTCTCTCCACAACACCATTCTATTGTGAAGTGTACACACGTGAAGTTTGATGTAACATTCCCTTATTGGCATAGAAAGCTTTTAAGATGAATTCAGGATCATTATCACTATTTACTATCTTAATCTTGGCAGAAAATTGTGTGTGAATGATGTTGATAAAGGTCTACAAGGCTGTGGAAGCTTCTGCCTTGCTTTTCATGAGGGTGACCTATGTGTATTTGCTATGGTCATCTACAATTGTTAAAAAAAATACTTATGTCCATGAATGGATGCTATATGGAAAGGACCCCAGATGTTAGTAGGGATCGTGCCAAAATATTTTTGTGAAACAATATTGCTCAAGGGGAAATGGAGCTTCTTTTGCTTAGCTTGATGACAAATGTCATAAATATAATCTTTATAAAAAGTAACAAAAGAGTATTTTGTCTTAATGACATCCATACAAGAATGAGAGGGGTGAGCCAATTTATAATGCCAAAGACTAGAGCTTGAAATGCTAATTGAATTGACAATAGAAAAATTTACATTGTGATTAAGAATAGCTTCCTCCAACACATATAATCCCCTTGATATCCTAGCTATACCAATCATCTTCAATGTATCATTCACCTATATTTTGTAATAAGATGCATTAAAAGATATAATGCACGAGGATTGGCAGGTTAGTTTTGGTATTGACAACAAATTGTAGGAAAATGATGGCAAGTAAAGAGCATTATATATGGTCAGATTATGTGAAATAGGCATGATTCCAGAGATTCTAGATATGATGATTTTCCCATTTGGTAGTTTAACCTTAATAACTTTTCGTACATAATAGGCTGAAAAATAAGAAATTTTGGATGCAATGTGATCAGTTGCACCACTATCTAGTATCCATTGAGGTTTAGAATTACCTTGATCATGTTGATTGTTATCCAAAGATGTTGCAGATAGAACATTGCTTATGCTTTCAGCATTGGACGAGTCCCCCTTCTTCTGATTGTTTTGCTGCAAAATGTTAACAAGTCCTTTATATTGATGCTTTGTCAACCCAAAAACAGACTTCTCTTCCTTTTGTGAATCCATTGTGTCCTTATTGTCATTGCTAGCTATAATAGAGTTGATTTGTTGACCCTTGCTAAACTAAAAGTTGGGGGAAAACCATGTAATCTGTAACAGGTTTCAATGGTATGACCAGATTTCTTGTAGTGAGTGCAAAATTTTCCTGAGTTTGAGGACTTATTCCAAGATCTTCTTCCATATGTGTGGAATTCCCCCTTCCAAATCCTCTTCCATGGGTAGTGTTTATGCCAGAGGCTCCATCTCTCTTCCAACTTGTCCTTATGCTCATTGCCTTTGCTTTAATTCTTGATAATAAAGTTGAGTCTCTTGCTGAATTATGAGTACAAATATTTTGCTCATGTTTGGGAGTGGATCCATCAACATTATCTGGGATCTTACTCCCGAATATGAATCATTTAGGCCCTTTAGGAACCTAATGACCTTGTCTTAAGTTCTACAATTTTTGTTATCACAATTGCAGACTTGAATTGGTCTGAAAATTTCATATGCATCGCACAAAATCTTCATCTCGGTGAAGTACCCGATCACACTGAGGTCACCTTGTTTATAATTGCTATTTTTTCTTGAAGACTTGCAATTATGAAGAGATTTCCTTAGGAAAATATTTTTTTAAGCTCTTCCCATATCTCATATGCCTTGTCAATCCACAATATACTCTGAGAAATTGTTGGTGAAATCGATCTTGTGATCCAAGATATGACAATGTTATTGGCTCTTTCCCATGTCATATAGCTTGGATCATCCTTGGGAGGAATTAGAATACTGCCATCAACAAAAGGAAGCTTCTATTTGGTGATAAGACTTATTCTGCCATCAACAAAAGGAAGCTTCTATTTGGTGATAAGACTTATTCTGATTGATCTGCTCCATTAATGATAGTTATCTCCGTTAAGAAGAGGTGATACTAGAGCAATCCCATGGTTTTCTAATGGATGCAAATATTAGGGATCTTGTGTGATGTCCATTTGTGAGTTGAATGTAAGTGGAGGTGGATTAGTAGAAGAGATTGTTGAAGACATCTTAAATATGACAGAGCACTTTAAAAGAGCTCTGATACCATAATAGAAATGTAATTGCCTTTGGAAAAAGATATGAAGTGAATAACATTTCTTGAGAAGAAAGACAAGAATGAAAAAACAAGAAGAAGAATATGTATTTTTTTTTTATTGAGAATGAAGTGAATTAAGTAATGATTACAAAGTAACTAATCATATTTAAACTATTCAAGACTTACATATGATTCTAACTAACTAACTATAATTAATTAACATGTGCTTAAAAAGGGAAGACTAAGTCAACAAAGTGAAATTCGGTTTGCTTGTGGCCCAAGCAACTTCTGGTGTGAAATGACCCATATATATTTCTGGTGCAGTTTTTGTTTATGGATCTGGGTCATGAGGTTGAGGTAGTCTTGGCCTTGGTTTGATGTTTGAGCATAAGTGTCTTGTTGTGTGAACATTGTGGATTTTGTCTTGGTCGTGAGGCCTTACTGACCTAGTTGGTCTCGACAAGGTTGGTTGATTGTAGTGGTTGTCTCGGCCAGGATCTAGATTTGGTGCATGGTTGGTGCATATAATGTCTCGATCAGGATCTGTGGCTGATGCGTGTCTGGTGCGCTGAGTTTCTCAGTCAGAATTTGTGGCTAATGCGTGTCTGGTGCGCTAAGTGTCTCGGTCAGGGTGTGAGGTTGATGCATGTCTAGTGCGCTAAATGTCTCGGTCAGGGTGTGAGGCTGATGTTAGTTCCTTGGTCATGGCACAAGCAACTTGGCCTGTTGATTCGATCATATGGCCAAGTTGGTTGGTACTTGGTGCAATATTGTCTAAGTATGTTGAATCATCTTGTTAAGTGATTTTGGCTAATAATTACCACCAAGTTACCACCTTTTTTCAAAATTAATAAAATTGTCTTTATTCTTTTAGTCGCTACTTTTGATGAAGCATCAATGATTAACTATAATTTATATTTGTATACTGCACCCAATAATAAAAGGAAATTATATTTCTGAATGAAGATAGAACAAATAATTTTTTTAAAATATTATTACATTCCCAACTCATTTTTTATAGATGAAAATATTTGTAATGGAATAATATAGGTAACTCAGCAGAGAGTGAAGGAAAAGGGTAGAAACTCATATTAGAGAACTAAACAAGAAAAGTAGAGGAGTTGAACGATATATATATATATATATCCACAATAATAAAGGATAAAAATAAAAATAATTATTGGCATAAACATGAGGGGGGGGAAACTCAAACAAGTGAGAGAGGGAAAAAAAGCAGAAGCTAGCTTACCTCATTGAAATCAATGCAAAAAAAGTTAAAATAATGTACCTTAAACCAATACAATTTGAACCAAATGTTAGAGATCCATAGGAAAAAGATGATACAAAGATTAAGCATTAGGATAAGTTTAGGAGAAAAGAGCATTGAAAGAGAATTAGAAAGCAATTACGAAGCTAAAAACATATCTTAGAAAAAACTGTAAAGAAAATAATGTAAAGCACGAAACACTAAAGAAATTTGTTTAAAAAAATATCAAATTGAACAATCATGACATATATGTCATTATAAAAAGAAGATAAATCGAACACAATATCAAACAAAATTTAGAAAGTAGAAAAGAAACTTAGAGATTGAGAAAAAATATAGAATTTACATAAGAAGAAGATCGAAAACAAAAAGGGTGGAACAATGAAAAAAGAACAAAAAAAAGGGGTTATATGACCAAAATTTTTAAAAAGAAGAAGAAGATAAAGTTAATAAAGAAGATAAAAAATAACGAACTTCTAAAAAATGAAATGGATAAAAATGAATGAAGTTGTATCTCAAACTAAATAACTGGATATATATAGAGGAATAGAAATTATAAAAAGACTTATAGTGTAAATCTTTTATATTTTGAAATCAGAAAATTGTTTGAAAATTATAATATTAATATATATTCTCATTAACCAAATTGCACTTTGATATAGAAGTTTGGTATACTAATATTATGACTTGATTGCATATATCAAAATACTATTGAATTTCTTCAATTTACTAGACCTTTTGAAATATTAACAGAACGCGTGTAGGAAATATTAATTTACATGCTTAAAAATTTGATTTAAAAAACTTAAAAAATTGCATTAATATTTTCATAAATAAGTAAGAATGGCACGTGTCAAACTCCGATAAAGGGTGAACACATGAGATTCAAACTTGTCCGATATTTCATTGTCAAAACTCAAAAATATATAATAGGTATTGGTTAATGAACATGATGCCATATATAAAAACAAATTGATTCAAAAAATTGCATAAAAACCGCATTTAATTTTTTTCATAAGTAAGTAAGAACGACACATGTCCATCTCAAATGAAATGAGGATACATGAGATTTATTATTGTCTGATATTCCATCGTTAGAAATTTATGATAGGTTAATTGGAGATTAACAACTAACAAAGCTCAAGAGAGACTAAAATTACCTTGTAGTGGTATTTCCGAACTTACACCAAGTTTTTTTAGGCAAGTAAAGATTTCATTAATGAAGATGTTAGATTACATTTAAAATGAAATCAAGGGTAAATGGGTAATACAACCAAGCCCTTCTTATGAATAAAGAAAAACAAGCAAACATTAAACTCATTTACTCTACGTTTTAATTTTGAGACCATGCTCCAGATTCAGAAAGATGTGGACTTTTGGAATTAATAGCACCACCCAAGATTTTAGAAATTTGGATCATCTCCATTACTGGAGAGTCCATCATCATATTTAGATCATGACACGTGGCAAAAATAAAAATCCAACGGTCTTAATTTTAATTTATTTTTAATAAAATAAATTATAGTTATTGTTTGATCCAATTAGATAATAAATTTTGAATGTCAATTTTAATTGATGTAGAAAGGCTTTCTAACCCTAGTACGAACATGAATGGAGTTCATTCACTACAAAAATATATCCCGTTAGCCACGGTTAAAACCGTGGCTATTGTATGAAAAAACCGTGGCAAAATACAACAGCCACGGTTACCTCTACCCTAGCAATTACTGGCGTAGCAAAAATTTACCCACGGTCAGTTTATTATATAGCTATACTTTTGTGAAGTGTGGTAACATTTCTTTAACCACGGTTTAACCGTGGCTAATTTATTCCATTTGTTTTAACCACACCTCGTCATGGGTAATTTATACCATTATTTTAACCATAGTCTAATCGTGGCTAAATCTTTATTCAATTATTTTCACACATTCATCTCTTGTTCCTGTTTAACAATCATTATATTCTACAATATAATGGTAACTAAATAACATTAAATATTTATAAGTTAATAATAATAGCTTTTCTTTTCTTTAATGTGAAAACTATACCAAATTGTCCAAACTAGAGAAAATAAACATTTCCAAATGCTAGTCACGAACACAACAAAAAAGGTTTGCTTATAAACATGATATAGTAGTGATGCTAAACATGAAAATAGTTCCAAAGAGTAACTTATCCGCACTAACAACGTCGGAGTTTGGAAGATGTTCTAAAACAATTTAAGAAAAAAGAAAGAAATCACTTCAAGCATGTTTGCCCCAACCATCACGGATAGCAAATAGCGCGATTGGTTTTGAGGGCCTAAGGAAGGGTACATCACACTTGAAGTACCATTTCCTGTCCAACTGCATCATACATATCCACATTGAATGTTTCACATGTTTGAGTCTCCATAGGCAGGTGTCTCTTTTTTTGTAGATGGGTTTAGCACATCAATGAAATCCCCCCTTCCTCAAGCTGGAACCAAAGAAAACATAAACTGTTAATACAAACTCCATTGGGTACAATTAAAGATGGTTGAGTTTCAACAGTAAGTTCAATTTAGCGAACAATATAGGCAATAAAATTAAGAATGTCTTCCATATGACACTTTTAGAATAAGTATTGCTTCAACTAATGGCATCATCTGACCACTACATTGACTTAAATCAAAATAGAGTTTAGATGATTACTATATTTTTCCTTGACAATAGTATATTGACTTAGATGATCACATTAAAAAATTATGAGCCAGTAGAACTCAAAAACATCTCTTTTATGTGGTATT